>NC_064818.1:57536055-57748555 GCF_023721935.1 Panthera uncia | reverse complement strand
GTTCTGGAAAGCTGATTGCAAGGGTGAAGCAGGGACTACGAGCAAGCAGTATCCCCAGCCCTACATCAAGCCCCACACATTCCCAGCTACTTTCTCCGAATTCAAGAACCTGCCGTAGGACTCCTAAGTCTCCCTTTCTCCCAGGAAGTTGGAGGACGGGGCAGGGTGATAAGATGCTGGACAGGAAGGAGAGTCTGCCTATCTGTGAGGCCACAGAATGGGCTGTTTGAGCCACCAGTCTGCCCGACAGCCAGCCCATCAGGCCAAACCCCTCTCCATCCTCTGGTAGAAGCCCGTGTCCTGGATATACCAACTGGAAATTAGTAACTCCCTCAGGGTCTCTCTGTTCTCCCTCTGTCTCTCTTATCTCTCAGCCTCAGCTCAGAACTGACTTGGTAAAGTCACACTGTCCCTTCTCCCAGGTACGGTACTCTGTAGATCCCAAAGGGTGTGATTGGAAACGGGGGGGGGGGGTGCTCTCTGTACAGTTAATCCATATGGTAGAACCAACACGCATGCATCTGGGACCTCTGGAATGCCTCCCCCCCCCCCCCATTTTGATCCTCACAACAAGCTTCTACTGTGAAGGCAGGAAACTGACAAGAAGTTCCCACACTCCCTAGCCTTAATATCAGGAAGTTGAACTCCAATCCTAGTGGTTTAAGGCCATGTTTGTTATGGACGCCATCAGGATATATGATGGCCCTCTCCCAAGGATCCCCCAGGCAGCCCTCAGCCTTTCTGGGGACTGAGCCATAAAGCAGAAGCACCCTTAGGCACTCAGGCCACTGACCCTAGAATGATCCTGAGAGAGGATGCAGAGTCTGGAGCTTTTCCATGCTCCTTCTGGTCCATTCCATCTTTGGCCATCAGTGCTAGAATCTAAGTAACTCTTCTTGGGCTTGCTCATTTCAGCAAAACAGAAGTTGATCAATCAGTTGCAATAAATAAAAGAAATTAAAATCCAGTGTTCTTTCAAAGATTCCTGAGAACTGATTTTCCAGATAACTTGCCGTTTGGAATTGTTTGTGTTCTTGTCCCCTCCACTTCAGAATTGTATACAACATTGATCATCACAAGCATCTTATCAAAGGTAGGATGTCCACACGTTGGGGAATGACTGCCCAAATCACACAGGCGTCAGGGGAGGGCCACTTGAATGAGGTTTTGTCATCTTAGAGATGCAGGGGGGAGTCCAAAGAGATGATTTCTGTCCTTAGAGACATGAGTCTTTGAAGATGGAAGTGAGACATTTCCCAAGGGCGGAAAGCTTGGCTGGTGGCTTGTTTATTTGGATTCCTCTGAGATGCCTATTTTATGTCCCTTTGGGTTTGTGTCTATGCAGCTGTGTTCGGGGATTGTGCATATGTCTCTGATCCCTAGAATGACCCAGCAAGAGGAATTGAGGTTTGGGAGAAAACAGTCTTCTTATGCTGGAGGGAAAAGAGATAAGGCACCTGGCCCAGAACACTGCCCCACCTTGCTTTATCAGGGAAGACAGAGCAGAAAATCACCCCGTGCCCCTGCGACAGAAGAAGGAGCTAATCTGCTCAAAAGCTGAAGGCGGGAAAACATGACCCCTGCCTGGGATGGATAACGGAGGAATGTCTCTGAGGACATATCACTCCACTCCCCGGGAGGGCCCATAGGTAGTTGGTAATCCACCCGTCTCCCCCCACCCCCCACTCCTGTCCCCTACCAACACACACACACACACACACACACACATGCATGTGCGTGCATATTCACACACACACATAAATCTTAATTGTGTCCAGGGCTTTTTACAGCGTTAATTAATCATATTTAGGGCTGTTTCCAGCTGTTGCTGAGGGAAAGAAGGTCCCACACGCCTGTGACTTAGGGTAAATCCAATCAGACGGAGGAATTCTTTGATTCTGGAGAAGCAAAGCATGGGAAAGACACCTCTAATCCCAGAGCCTCTCAGATCCCTGCCTGTTGCCTCCCCCATCACTGCCCTTGCAAATTGATCTGGGCTAGGGAGAGGGAGGGGCTGGGGGCTAGAGACCAGAAGGGAGGGGTGACGCCCCCCCCTCCCAGCACAGGAGGGGCGTGGGAGGAGCCCTGCTTGCGATGGCAGTGGGTTGACTCCAATGAGGGCCTGGGCCCTCCATGCTGACTTGGAGTCCTGTACTTGGGCCATTTAATGGGCTCGGGGGAGCCCATGACTCCCGAATAGCCACTGGGCCCAAGAGTTATTACAGGAGGCTGGGCCTGGACTAGTCAGACCAGCAGGTGGGCAGCACTGACCTAATTACAGTTCGGCACAGCCGGTGTGGTCTGAGCAAGGGCCTCGCCCAAGCCTTTTTCTTCCCTGTGACTTCTCCCGAACCCCAATAGCATCTCTCCCGGCTCCCTCAGGCTCTCACGTATCTCTGTTTCTGGGTCTGAGTTTCTCTCTCTTCCTAGGGCTCCATAGCATGAATCTAATCTCTTTCACTGGTGTCCGTCTCAGTCTTTCTACTGCCACCTTCTCTAAATCCTAGCCTACTACCTTGAATCTTCACAGAGATGCACTTTAAGATAGAGAGACATCTTAAGGGGAGGGGGCCAGCCTGGCTGCTGGCTGGTGCCTATGACCTCTCTGGTTTCTGCTGGTAGCCCATCAGAATTCATACAGAGCAAAGACAAGATGGGGGGCACGGGGAGGAGGGAGAGAGGAGCTGCTGGGGGTGGAGGCAGCAAGGGACTGTCCTACCCCTTAGAGGCCCGGATGGGAGAGGGAGGACTCCCCAGGAAGGAGAGTGAGGGTGCAGGGCTGTGAGAAGGCCAAACAGACCAAATAGTGGAGACCTTACCCTCCCCTCTGTGATGACCCCACCTCAGCACACACACCCCCTTGTTGAGGCCTTCTGGGTCCTGGCCTAACTGGGCCTAAATAATTGAGGAGCCCATTACAGCCTTGCTGTTTCCTCACTGTCAAGTGTAAACGCTGCACTGGTCGGGTGGGGAAATGGGGCTAATTTGAATTGATAATAGGAAACTCGGGGAAAAGTCATCTATAGTGAGTGAGGAGCGAGCAATCCCCGAGCAGATGCTAAATCTTGTATAATGAAAGAATCTGCCGATGTCAATTATGTACGAGCGTCTTTGCAGTGGTTGGAGGCGGTGGGCGGGCGAGGGAGCGGAGGGCTGGGTGCATCCCATAAACCCAAACACCCATCAAAGGCTCATACATATGGAGCGGCGGAGATTACGGCATAAATTTGAATGTTATGAATGTGCATGAGGGACAGGCAGGAAACCTACCTCATAAGGGGGTAGGAAAGGAACAGTTTTTCTGTGCATGTGTTCAAGGGGGCTTTTGTCCTCTTGGTCCCTCTGCTGTGTCTCCTCTGTCTCAGCTGTGCCCCTTCTGCACCCAGTTGTGTGGCAGGATGAGAATGAAAGTCAGGGTCTGGAGGTGCCGGGCAAGGTAGGATCAGCTATTTTCCTGGATCCCGGACGTGGGTTCCTGGTGGGCTTTGGGCTCGAGTTGCCCTTGACCCATTTGGAGTGTTTCCAGGAGAAGACCTAGAGATCGATATGGCCAGAGATACGGAGGCATATCTTGGAATACCTGTGATGCGAACACAGCTTTCCCTCTCATCTAATGGAAGAGACAGACCCACAGAAGTAGTGATACCCGCTATGGAACGGGCAGAGTAAGCCTGGAAGACAGTCTAGAGGAAGAGGTCACAAACTGTGCTATAAAGGGGGCCAACAGCTCAGAATGACAACAGCAGGGGCCCATCTTCCTGTTCCCGGGTACAAGTCCACACCACGGATGGCAGTGTGTGCTTGGGAGTGTGTGCAGGGCCCGGACCCCTCCATCAGTTCCCAACCTGCAGCCGCTTCCTGAGAGCACACTGTGATTTGTGGTGCGGGCCACCCAGGGACTTTAATCTTCACCGTGACAAATGCAATAAAAGGAACAATTTGGAGATCAGAGCTAAGGAAGACACATTTACAAACCCTTCCCCAAAGGTTGGATGGGGCTGTCACCATGTGATTTGTGCCGGAGATGAAGCAGGGAGGGGAAGCCAGGGAGACAGAGAGTTGGAGAAGGCGGGCTGAGAAGAGGAGGCATCACCACCTCTCCCCTCCTCACCCGCTCTGCTGGATCACAGTGGTGGGGGTGGGGGCGCTAGGCCAGGGGATGGAGGACCAGACCCCAGGCCACCATTGCCTCCCTCCCCCATCACTACTAGAGAGCACAGCTCAATTACCAGGAACAGGCCAGAACCATAAGCTTCAGAGATTCATCTCAGCAGTTCAGGGGCTCTATCTAGAGGAGGGCTTGGTGGGAGGAGGGAGGGAGGAGGGTTGGAGAAGACAGAAAGAGGGAGAGGCAGAGGCAGAGTGGGAGAGACATTTTAACAGAAAGACAGTGACATCTCAGGTTGGAAAGGGAGCCTCTAAGAAGCCCCAGTCTGGACTAGGAAAGGAAAGGGAGGTTTTCCAACCAGGGCTCCTCAGGCAGGCGGATCTGGAGGGCTGTAAACACAGAGCATCAATAGGGCAGATGGAGGAGGGAGAACTTAATCTGGGAACAAATCTTTGGGGCAGGCATAATGTGGGATCTGAGAACTAGGCTGATGGATGGATGGCCAAGCGGTGGTACGGTCTGGGACCGAGTGCCACCCTTCCCCCTCCAAGCCTCTCCTTTCCTATCTGTAAAATGGGTGCTAGGCTAGATGACTTATAAGGTGCCCGCTGCCTTACGTCTTGGATGCTCTGAGCACCAGGCTTCTCGACACCAACAGCAGGAGACTGGGTAAGGGAGACAAGCGCCATCCTGCCACTCTCCCGCTCTGCCTCTCTGTAGTTGTACTGGCATTGTTTTTTTTTAATCTCACTCAAGGCCACATCTTAGAGCTCCCCCACCTAGCCACTGCCCCCATGCCAGCCTGACCCACAGCATGAGGACCGTCTTCCCGTGCCCCTCCACATCCAGATCTCGTCCTCATACCCACATAAATAGGCCTGGTGAGTGCCTAGATGGGGGTAGGAGAAAAGAGACATCAGGAGTATGTGGGCGTGACCCTCATTCAAAACTCCCTGGGGAAGATTGGGAATCAGATGCAAACAATGTCTAGCTGTCATGGTCATGGCCCAGCGGGCACAGAGTATCTCCCCCAGATAGAATGGGCCTCTTCAGGGTGGTGACTCAGGGCTGGGTCATGGCCCCCCGTGGGGAAGTGGGAGATAGGGAATTGGGGAGAGTGACGGCGAGGAATGTAAGGAGCCGGGGGAATAGACAAAAGTATGTTTCTAAGCTTCAAACATGAAGGAGAGGAGCCTCTGCTTAGGAATGAATAGAAGGGCTTGTGGGGGTCAAGAACAGGCTGACTTCCCCCCTCTCTCTCCAACAGAGGGGCAGGGGCTGGATGTGTGAAATCTTCAAACCAGGTGAGTCCCTTGATATTGGTTCCATGGCGGACAGTGGGCACAAAGGAAACTGGATGGGGCAATTCCTATGGTCCTCTGCTGCCTCCCTCTGGGGGAGGGCAAGAGGGCAAGCTCTGTCCTCCTCCCAGCCCTGTGCAAGTCCTCTGGGTTCCTCTCCACGGCACCCACCCTTCCCCAGGTCCCTGATTTCTCCCCAGGTCCTCAGACCCTGTCCTCACATCTGACCTATGTCTGCCAGATCCCCAATCCTCATCCTGTAGAAGGCACTAGGTAAAAAGTAGACTAGTAAGTGACTGAAAGGGACTCTCTGCACTCTGGAATCTTCTCCATTTCCCGTCTCTCCTCCTCAGAGAAGGAAAAGGCTTTGATTTGACTCACTCATTTGCTTTCCCACTCCTGCGTGCTGGGCTGGGAAAGGGGAAGGGAGGAGTAGACCTGAGAATAGGCTCATCCCCCTGGGACCTCCCAGTCTCCCTGGAGTATTACCCCGAGCCTAATCCATCTCTAAGGCCAACACTAAACCCAAGCCCAGGCAGGAGTATATGTTGACTGACAGTTCAGTGTCCTCCAGTGCCCTTCCTCCCACCAGACGACTGGCCCCAGCTGGGCAACCCCCGACCCCCAGCTCTGCCTTTCCCCCACCACATTTAGTCTGCTCCTGAGGGGGCTAAGGCCCATGATGGTGATAGGTAAGGGAGGGTCAAAGGAGGTCCAGAAACGGCCAATGGGTCACACTAGCTCTAAGATACTTCCCCTCCGCTAGCCCTTGGG
This sequence comes from Panthera uncia, assembly GCF_023721935.1. NCBI lineage: Eukaryota > Metazoa > Chordata > Mammalia > Carnivora > Felidae > Panthera > Panthera uncia. The sequence goes on along the minus strand of NC_064818.1, from coordinate 57,742,372 downwards.
TTTAGTCCAGCAGACTAGAGATTGATGAGAAATAACAAAGCAGTCAAGGAGAAGGTCATTCTGCGTTTGTATTCTGCTTCACGTTCACACACATTTGGCCTGTGACTTGTGACTCTGTCCACCTACCCAGCACATTCTTACACACACACACACACACACACACACACACACACACACACGTGTGCACACATAGAACTGAGCTCTGTCTAGCCTTAATGCTCAGATGATAAATCCTGGGGTTGGAGCCAGTACAGCGGGTTTGGGGGTAAACTCACTGCAGGAGGCTTGGGAGAGTCAGCAGAATGAGCAGGGGTAGCAGGCACAGTGAAGGGCACTTTTGGGGGAGAAGTGGGATGGGAACACATGGGGGGCTGGAGGACAAGAGGCAATGGCGAGGGGGCCACGAAGTAGGGGGTTGGCCAGGGGCAGAGGAGGATGTCCCCAAAGGGCAGGGTGTGGGCAATGTGCCACTCTAGCAGGTGACTGGTGGCTCAGGCACTGGGTATGCCAGCATACCCTGTCCTTAGTGAGAGGTGGGCCAGCTCGGGCTGCCAAAGGCACTCCAGAAGGCAAGCAGAGTCCAGGAGTGCTCCACGTATGATTCTTTTCCCCCTTCTGCTAAGCGGATGGGCAGGTGGGAGCTGGGCTGCAGATCCCCTTTCTAGATTCACCCACTCTCTCCAAATTCAAACACTCTCTGAAGAGATCCACCCTCCCACACGGAGCTTCCCTACCCCATCCGAAAGGGAAATCAAAACAAAACAGGTCCTCTCTAATTTGTTCCAAATCCTAAACTGGACAAGCTCAGGGTAGGAAGAGTCAAAGAGGTAATTGTGGCTTGCCACTCATCTCTTCTTTGCCTGAGCCTGGCCTTATGACCTCTTGCTCTTTAGTGGGGTGTAAGGTCAACAGGGGTGGGAAGATGGCCATTTTGACCTTGAGAGGCCTGCCCCTGTCTTTATCCATGCCCTGCCAGCTCTCAGTGCCCTTTGGAGGTTTATAGTCGTATAAATCGCAGAGTCCCATGCCAGGCTTGGAGCCTGCAACTATAAATAGGCACGAGGTAAACAAGGTGGCAAATGCAGGGGCTTGGGACAAGACAGAACATCTGCCCCTCTTGCCTGGGTAGGGGCCAAGGCACATCCGTGGAAAGGGATATCTTCCCTCCCTTCTCCTCCCCTCTCCTCCCTTGCCCGTTGGCTTCCAGCTGCCTGTGCTCTGGGCTTCTAGTCTTTTCCCTCTGAGGTTTATCTTCCCAGGCAGCTTTCTGCCGCAAGGCTTCCCTGGTCACCTGCCTTGTTCCTTCAGAGTCAAGATGGGAAGGGGAGTGGTGTCTCCATTAGAACAGGACCCTCCCCGCCTTCCCCCAGCGGCTTCTCACAGTGTCCTGCAGCAAGACTTAAGGAGGTCCTGCTGCTGCTGGTCACTAGGGGTGCCTTGATCTCTTCTCCATCCTCATAGCCAAGGTGATGCTAACATTTCTTAATTAGAAAACTTCGCTAAGGAACTCTGGAGACAGCAGGCAAAGGCCCTCACTAAACACCCATCCCAGAACATAAAAGCGCACAGACTTCCTGTCATTTCAATTGACCAACAGCTTCTTGGCCACTTGGATTTTCTCCCCACGATCTCTGGGCCATGCAAACTAAATTCTGAGCAGACTCTGGGCTTGAGACAATTTCGGGGGCACTGCTTTCCGGATCTACCCCTCCCTTCTCTCTGCCCCAGGGCTGGGCTGCTTTCCTGCCCTGTACTCATCCTGGGCCCAGCAGGTTCCCAGCCTCCAAGAGTCCTCAGAGGCCCCACTGGCCCCACAATTATCTCTCTTCATCTTTCTTGGAAGACTCTGGATCTTCAACCCTGGAATCCCTTCTTTCATCCCAAGTTGGGCTCTCTGAACATATGCACTCGCCACTTTAGAATCACAGAAATAAGCCATAGAAAAGAATGAAATGTCTGATTTGCAACCACATGGATGGAGCTAGAGAGTGTAATGCTAAGTGAGGTAAGTCAGTCAGAGAAAGACAAATACCATATGATTTCACTCATATGTGGAATTTAAGAAACAAAATAAATGAGCAAAGGGATTTTTAAAAAGAGACAGAGAGAGACAAATCGAGAAACAGACACATTACTATAGAGAACAATCTGATGGTTACCAGAGGGGAGGCACACGGTGGGGGGGGGGGGCGGTGAAACAGGTGATGGGGATTAAGGCGTGCACTTGCTGTGATGAGCACTGGGTGATGTATGGAAGCGTTGAATCACTATATTATACACCTGAATCTAATATAACACTGTATGTTAACTATACTGGAATTAAAATGAAAACTTAATTAAAAAAAGAATCACAGAAATTAGAGTTGAAAGATACTTTCATTTTTTCATTTTACAGATGAGGGATCTGAATCTTGGAGAGGTCAGGTGACTCTCACCACAGCCACACAGCTAACATTGGCTTTGTTGCTAAGGCTGGAAATGCTCCTTTGCAAAGGCTGGCTTCTCCAGCCAGGCTTCCAACTTCCAGTTCCTAATGGCTTCCTTTGCTCCCCAGAAACAGGCTTTCTATCTATCTATCTATCTATCTATCTATCTTCTATCTATCTATCTTTCTTTTTTTAAGGCGTTTTTTTCTTTTAAGCCCCTCTATGCCCAATGTGGGGCTTGAACTCATGACCCAGAGATCAAGAATTGCATGCTCTACAGACTGAGCCACCCAGCTTTCTATCTTTAAAAGGTCCATTCTCTTTGGAGCCTGCCTCCAGCTGGCTTCTCATGCAGGGAGAGGAAAGAACAGGCTCTGAATCATAACAAATGATTGAGCCTTACATAGTTCTTTCTAGTGCTTTCAACTCCTCCATTTCCCTGGGTCCTCTCTGATGGCTTACTGGGCAGATGATCCTGGAAGAATGATTTTCCAGGATCCCACCTTGAAGTGAGAGCTGGAAGAGTGAGAGGCATCCCTCCCATTACGGAAAATCACTTCCCCGGCTGCTCTTTCATTTTTTTTTTTTTTCTGATGTCAATTTCCTAATTATTATTTTTTTTTCAATTTCCTAATTTAGAAGGCAGGGTGGGACCAAGTCCTGCTCCATGAATAGTGTCTCCTGTGCCCCGGGCATGCAGTGCCCAAGTGAGCACAGGTGCACACGCACATACCCACACACTCATGTTCTTGTTGACAACCTATTCGAGGGTTCCCAGACTAGGAGTGAGACCAGAACCTCGGAGTCCATAGGTAAAATGAGTCACAAGGAAGGGAAGACAATTCCAGGAACAGATTTTGGGGGGGGGGGCAGAAAGTGAGGACACAAGTTCCTGTGGCTCACTGAGGGCAGAGGTGAGGAGGAGGCAAAGCTAACTGAGGTAAGTGGGAGTGGCCCGGTTCCCTGATAGCCGGGAAGGGTCTCCCTCCTCAGTGGGCTGTCAGGGTGAATGTAATCGAGAGAGGGAAGATGCTGGTGGAGGTCAGGCAGGGAGTCCAGTTACCTCAGAATACTCACATCCTACAGCTGGATTAGAGCTCCCAGATGCCATCTGGGAGGGCCTGAGATGTGTACGGGGCAGCTGGAGGGATGGCCATGATCTATCCAGCACCTGTCCTGCCCCCGCAGGCTGATGATGTAACAGTAGAACAATGTGGCAGAGGACAAGAGGGCTTTGGAATCTGGGGGAGGACTGGTCCAGCTTTCAATGATGTGGCTAGAATGAGGCAGCTGTTGTCTCTGCTCAGAGTTCAGAAGGAGCCCCTGCCCTTTCCGTGAGCACTCTGAGTCTGGTTACCCAGATTAATACCAGTTCTTCAGTCATGGGATGGCTCATGAGGAGCTCTTCTTCCAAGAAAATAAAGCTGTCAGCTACATAGACTCTAATTAGATACCAGACAAGGCACAGAAAAGACCCTGCCTGGGACTAAAACAAAGCCCTTTCTATGAGGATGGGGGCATTCAAACACAGGACGATTCTTTATCCGAGGCCCCCGAGCACCTACTCCCTCCTTCCCACACCCAAATCCCACCTCCCTGGTCTTCTGAGGCCCTTCACTTGCCCATGTACCTTCAGTTCAGGCCTCCCCCAAAGGGTTCCTCATTCAGGCCCTCTTCACACCTTGTCTCTCTGGAAGGCTTTATCTCGATCATTAATAACCCATCATTCTAGCCCTCAGAGACTTTCACCAGGATTCACTGCAACACCTTGGATGGGAACTTGCCTATAGATTTGGAGGCCATGATTATCACACTGTTCCTGGATGCTCTCTGCTAACCAGGCCCGGGAGGGAGAGACTGAAGGGTTGGTAGGACCCTCATCCCTCCAACCTGAACAATTTCCCTTCTGCTTCTTCCTCCAACCTCCCCGGATGATCAGGCCCTAGAAAAATGATCTCAGCACCCACTCTCTCACCTTTCCTGTTCTCTGCCCCTAACCTGAAAGCCGAGGTTGTCATTCTCCCAACTGTCCTTGAAAGCAGCAGTCATGTCTCACTTACTCCTGTCCCCCAAACACAAACCTTCACAAGTTCAGGTTCAATAAATATTTACTGCATCAGTCCTCAAACTTCTCCAATATATTTCGTTCTTTTCTCAGTATACAGTCCTGCCAACAATCCCCAACAATCACACACTTTTTTAATTCCCAAGGCAGCTTTTGAGGAACGGTACAGAGGCATTAACCTCTTTTAGTCCCAGATAATGGGGTAGGGGGGCGGGAACGCACTGATGTCCAGGTCTGGGACCCAGAGCTGAGCACATGGCCCGCCTGCCTCCCCTGAGCCTGCAGGCCCCAGGCGGGATTGTCTCGCCTCACTCATCCTTGCCTCCAAGGCCTCCTCGCCTGTATTTATATACACTAAAGCCTCTGCCCGAATAAAACATCCATGTAAAATCCAATTTCCTCAGAATCTCTTTTGGAGCCTGGGCCTGAGATGGAGTAGGTAACCCTGGCAGTAACTGCCTGAACCACTCCTGCTGGCTGCAAAGGTGAGGCCCATTTTTCAATTATCTATCTGCTGTGACAGCAGCGGTCCAGCCACCCAGCCAAGGAAAGGGGGAGGGGGAAGCAGAGCCGGGGAGGAGGGAGCAAGAGGGCAAGGGCACGGTGGGGGAGAAGGAGAGGGAGAAACCCGGAGAGAGGCATGCAGGAGAGACCCTTGCACGGGGCACCCAGTAGGTGCTCAGAATTATTTGTAAAAAGAATGACTGAAAGAGTAAATAGGGAGGGTGGGGGTGAGGCGAGCAGAGGGGGAGAGCTGGAGAGACACAGAGTGGGTGGAGAGAGGGAGAGAGGGCGGGAGGGGGAGAGGGGGAGGGGAGGCGAGCGTGGATGGAGCCAACAAGAGGCTCCTGTGTCAATCCGTGGAAACGGGAGGCAGAGTGATGCGGTCACAGCTCCTGCCATCAATATCCTCTAATATAAATGTCAGTGATGCTATTTTCCGCGCAGTCATTTCGCACACTGCTGATTACATTAACGTATAATGGAGGGGCGCCGGCTCCACTGCTTTCTCCCCTAACCCTCCCCCCGGTGATGTGTCAATAGCCGCCTCCATGAACAAGTCAATTTTCTGCAGGCTTGGCAGCGGAATAAATCTGCCCGGCTATGGGGAGAGCTGGAGATATTTATATACCCGGCTCCTGCCCTGCGTGTGCGCGCGTGCGTGTGCGCGGCGGGCGCGGGCGCGGGCAGCGTTGGGGGGAGGGTGGCGCGCCGCCGAGCTGAATGATTTCCAGCCCGGACTCAATAAGAGGAGAATTTAGAGCGGTCCCTGAGCTGGGCTCCCAGAAACAGCCTTACACGTTTATTTTCCTTAGCTGAACAGGAAAGGCGAGAATTATATGTGGATTTATAGGACAGGCGCAGCTCAACCCAAATGCTCCCGCTCCGGCGGGGGGTGGGGGGGTGGGGGCGGGGAGGGAGGTGGCGGCGGAGGGCGGGCCGCTGGGACCCCGGCTCGCGCTGGTGCTGGTAGGGGCGCACCCCCTCCCTTGCCGGTCGCTTTAATTACATTTGTTCTTGTCCTTCGTGAGGGCGAGACTTCGGCGCGGCCCGCGTGGGGGGTGGGGAGAGGCGCAGGCTGGGACTGCCTGGAGATGGGGGGGGCGCCGGGAATGGGGGCATGGGGAGACCGGGAAGGGGGGCTGTCAGCTTCGGCTCAGAAGCGGATCAATAGTACGAGATCTAATGGGCTAACTGCCAAGCGGGCGCACCGAGGCGCTGCCCCGCGGGGGCCAGAGGGGGTGGGCTGAGGACGAGAGAAAGGAAGGGGGGGGTAGGAGAGGGAGTGAGGACGGGGGAGGGGGGAGGGCAGAAAGAGTGGGAGAGATGCGGGGAGGAGGAAGAGAGAAAAAACGGAGAAAGGGACAGAGGGAGAACGGATGTGAAGGGACAGGACAGGACAGTCTTCCAAGGGCCCTCTCTTCAACACCCTTCCCTTCCCCCGTTCCCCCTCTCCCCAACGCTGGGAAGGAGGAACCTGTCCCGGAGCAACCAGACCGCACGCAGCCGCCCCTCCCTATTGCCTCAACTCTGCTATCGAACCGCCAGGGGGCGGCGCGACCCTGTGCTGTCCCGGCGGACCTACGTGCCTTCAAGCTAGGGCTCAAGTGACCGACGCCTGGTCCCTCTGCGCGGTGCCCTCTGCCCTCTCCCAAGACCTCTCCGCGTGACAGGGGTGGGGGTAGGGCCTCTCACCCCCTGCCCCCAACCCGAATAGAAGCAACCTTCTGGCTTTCATAGTGTTGACTATGGCACCCGGGGACCCTGGACGGGGAAGTGCCCCAGGGACTGGATCACCGGGCCTGGGGCTGGCCAGTGTCCCCCCAAAGATACCCAAGTCTGCAGCAGATGCGGCTTCGGAGGCGGTGTGGGGTTTGGGCCTTTGCATCCTGGCGGCGGAGCGCAGGCGAGTCCCCGGGACAGTCCTAGCAAGAGGGGTCCTTCTTCGCGTGGTGTGCCGCTGCTGGCCGCTAACGAGGCCAGCCAAGGTCGCCGCGGGATCAATGCCCAGTTTTAACTCTTTCGATTCCTGGCCCTTGTCTGACCCCTAATCTCTTGGACCCAGACGGACCCTTTTCTCAGCTCCTGCCTGTCCTTTCCCAAACTGAATGCGAAAATAAAAAGCAGCCCAACAACCCTGCCATCAAATTCTGCCACCAAGTAAACGGGAGATTGGTGGTGGCAGTTCAATGGTTCTCAACCTGAAGGCATATCAGAATTACTTGAGGGCGCTTTTCAACATAAACGTGTCTACTCACATGCACTCATATTGTAAGAAGTGTGTATGGACTGGCAGAGATTGCTGGAAACATGCGTTTTGTCAAAGCACCTCAGGTAATTCTGATATATTCCTACGTGGGCACAGCTTGAAGAAAGGTTTTACTATTGCATATTTTTTCATGCTGGGTGTGGTAGCTCAGCCTGGGGTTGTTTTGTGTGTGTGTGTGTGTGTGTGTGTGTGTGTGTGTGTTTTGCCCTTGTGGAAATGTCTGTGCGCGTATTACTAGGTCTATGTCATTGGGAACCTGTGTCTTTGGGCAAGCATTGTTTTGTGTATCTCTTTGTGCGTCCTCTGTATGTGTCTTTGGTGTTATCAGCATTTATTAAGAGCACCCATTGTGTGCACGCTGTTGTACATGCCTGTCCTGATGAGAGCGAGTGTGGGTCCCCATGGTGTGTCTGTGTCGTGTTGGGCACCTCTCTGTGGGCCCCATTGTTGGGGCACAGCCATTGTCTCCATGTCACTGAGAGTGCGTGCTGGCGAGAGCTCATGACACAAATGGAACGAAGCTGATCTGCCCCAGAAGCAAAGGCAGCAATGACCTTCTTTTTCCAATTATATCCTGGTCAGAGGTGAGCGACCTCTCCCCACTGAGGCCGCTTCTTGTCATGCAAACTGAGCAGAAGGCTGGAGATTACAGGAATGCGACCGAGTCACGTGTGAAAACAATCAGCTATCAATGGGCCCAGATCAATGCCCCAGATTACAGATGAGCCCGGGGCAAGCAGTCACTTTGGAGTTTTTCCCAAGGAGGGGAAAACACACAGTGCACCCCGTTCACAGCCAACTGCCACAGTCCTGACCAACACCAGGAGAGACCCGCATGCGCTTACACAGCCTGGGGACAAGTAGGAAGTGGGCTGGGAAGAGCTGAGCAAATGAATGGCCAGCCACCCGCTCTGAATTGGTGGGCAACTATTGTTAGTAGTAGGCGGTTATTTTGTTTTTGCTAAAGATGCAACCTTTATTCAGCTGGTAGCGGGAAGTGTAAAAGCTTGTGTTGAGTGTTTTCTATTTTAAGTCTGGAGAGTGAGGATTCTAAGTGGGTCACAGGAGGCAGTGTGGGGATTTGGAGGAAACTCTCATGTCAGGAACAGAGCGATAGACGGATCGTGTTGAAGGAGTGGCCAAGGAAAGTCTTTGGTCAGCTGTGGGCAGGGGGCAGGTGGGCAGCTGAGGGGCTCCTGGGTCCAGAGCATGTGGCCTCAGGACAACTTGAAACCAGGCTGTGGGGTGAGGGAGCTAAGCCTCTGAAGGGAAGGGCAGTCTTAACCATATATATGCTCTAGGATAACAAGCAGAGCAGAGAATTGAGCTGGGGAGGCCGGGACCTCTGAAGGGCAGGGTCATGAGCGGCCCACTTGAAGGGTGACTAGTCTTTGGAGGGACGAAGAGGCAGGAACTTAGGGGTGCTATATGGACTTGCTGAGAAGCCAAGCCTGGGTCAGGAACTATAGGGTTGAGGGAGACCAATGAGAAGATGGGAAGAGTTCTGGAAAGGCCTGAGGACCTCATCAGGTCTGGCTCCTATGTCAGCTGAGCCTACCTTGGTCCAGGAGTCAGTATGGCTGGGTCTAGCACCCTAACCAGCCAAGGTTGAGGCAAGGGGAAGTGTCATGTTGTCTGTGCCCTTAGGATGTGACAGTCAGTCCTCTGTGGCCTTTAGATATCTTAGAATTCCTTTGGTGCACATTTATGGATGTCCTACTGTCTTTCCCTATAGGAATGAAATGATGGGTGAGAATACCCTTAGGGAGCTTACAGTTTAAAGCAGAATAAAGAATTTGAAAGAGTTTGAAGACTTTAATTTTCTTCCTTTCTCTCTCTCTTTTCTTTTCTTTCTTCTTTCATTTTGGAAAAAACAGTGCTGCCTAAGGGCAGACTGCCTGGATTCAGATCCCAGCTGTGCCATTTACCGGCTACAGCCTATGAGTGCTCAGGTTCTCCTCTCCCTCTGTAGAATAGGGGTACTTGCCTCTTAGGATTGTTGTGCAAATTTTAGGCAAAGCCCTTAGAACAATGCCTGGACTCAAGAACCTAAGTGTTGACTTTTCTAGTCTTTCCTTTGGTTTTCTAGTACAGCGCCTTTGGAAAAGTCCCTCTCTTGTGTCAGCAGAATTAGAGTAAAAAAAGGACAAGCTAATGGGGTGATTAGAAGACCTGAGAGGCTGGAGAGTGGGTTGGGGTGGGAGCAAGGACAGGCCCTGCTGGAGGATATGGGAATCCTGCCGATGGGGTAGCAGAGAGGGCTAACTCTGCCCTTCTCCCTGGAAGGGCACCCCCTGCTGGAGCTGCTTGCCCATAGCCTTCCAGGGGGCCTGCATGGGGAGACCTGCTGACTACCACTGGATAACCAACCCCTTTGCTTTTCGGGGCTAGGCCTATCCCTCGGCTTCCCTCTCCCACCGCTTGACCTCAGCTACAGCAGCCCCCTCTGCTGGCCTCAGCAGGACTAGAATTGGGCCCAGCTTCTGCCCATCTCCCTTTCAGACAGTTCTGAGGTGAGAGAAGAGGTCACTGCAGGTCCATTCTCCAGACTGGGAGACTGAGAGCCAGAAGATCCCTGAACTGGGCCTACTTGTTTAATCAGACGCCAATAACACGTAGGAGAGATCTGTGCAGACAGTTGAGCAAGATGGTTAACAGTAGGCTGTGAGAACAGTCCTGAGTTTGAGTTTGAAACCTGATTCTGCCACTTATTAACGAATATGAATTTAGGCAAGTCACTTAACTTGTTTAGCCTCAGTTTTATCATCTGAAAAATATGAACAACAACACCACCTACTTTGTGGGGCTGCTGTGGGGGTCAAATAAGGTTGTGCCCTTCATCAAGTAGCACAGATCACTAAGTGATCCATCAGTTCTCCAGGAATTTGCCTAAGGAGGAACTTCCTGCTGTGATAGCACTGGCATCCTCCATGGGTCTTCGCCTTTGACTATGGGCTTTGGGGGACTTTACCAACCCAGGTTTGTTTGTTCAAGTCCCAAAGCACCAAATGGCGGGGCAGCTGCCAAAAACTGCTGCTTCATTACAGGATGGGGTGGGAAGGATGGAATGGGGGAGTCTTGGTACTGTGCAGGGGATAAAGGGTTAAGGGGGGGCTGGCATGGGAGTGGGTCACCCCCCTCCCCTTCCATTGATTATTCTCCTCTCCAGGTGTTTTTGTAGCTTTTTTCCCCTCCCTTGGGGTGGGAGTGGGGGCTGCTGGGTCCACTTCGGGCTTAGTTATTGTTTTAATTTTGGTGCTGGCTCCCTGGTGCCTGGAGCAGATAATGAAAGAGGAAAAGAGAGGTCAGGGTGGTGCCCAGGCAGCAGATTTCTGCCCGTCAGACTGGGCCAGGGCGAGTGGGGAAGTGGGGGGGTGGTGGTGTTAAGTTAATATCAATAAAGCAACTGGAGTCTCAGAAGTGAGGAGCTGCAGAGCCAAGCACAATGTCTTTGTGCTCTGGGAGCCTAAAGGGGCGTTTTGCCTGTCCACAATGAAACCTCAGAACGGGGCGGCTGGGCATGGGGGTTGGGGGACAGTGAAGGGAGCGCACTGGCTGCAAGGGTACAGCTCAGCAGCGGCAGGAAGTGACAGAGGAAAAAGCAAAGAGCTGGGCAGAGAAGGAAAGTTGAACTATGTCGCGTGATCTGGCCACTCTCCCTGGCTTTTCTGTCCCCCGGACCCTACTATATGTCCAAAAACACTGAGGTAGGCTTGGGGGGTGGGGGGGCGGTGGTTAGGTGCTGTGGGGCTACCGGAGTTGGAGAAACACAGAGAAAGGAGTCAAGAAAATCCCTAATCCTAGGGATTAGGATCAAAAGCTTTGCTGTCAGACAGACTTGAATTCCTGGCCAAGTTCTGCTTACTGGCTGTGTGACTTTGAACAAGTTACTGGACCTCTCTGAGCCTCCGTTTCCTCTTCTGTTAAATGGCACTAATACTCGTACTAACCTTATAGGGTCATTGACACTGTATGGAGAGAAGTCAGCACAGGGCCTGGCATGCAGTGAGCCCTCACTCCATGCTAGCTATCCTTATTAAGCCTGTTTTCCTCAGCTGTAAAATGGGGATATCAGCTGTAACTTCCCCGTAGGGGTCTTACGGGGAACAAATTAGATAAAGCCTGTAAAGTGCTTAGCACAATGCCTGGTACATAAATAAGCCTTCAATACATGTTGGCTGTTGTTATTATATTATTTTTATCTTTATTATTCCCTGCTGTCTTGGAACTGGTGATTTAGTTGAGCAGACTGAGGCCAGGCCACTCCCTTAGCCATCTGAAATATTTGGCTCCTTGCAGAAGGGCTTTCTGAAGCCCGGCCCCACTTGGAGAAGCCTCTGGTTTGTCTTTTATAGTCCAGGTGGTTCGACAGAAAGTCCCCAGGAACCGAGATGATTGCTGGCCTTGCAAGAGGATGGGACCCTTATGACCACCTCTGTCCCCTGGAGAAACATGTCAACAACATGGCTGTCTGCGGGAGGGCTACCAGGGCCTCCCTCTGATCCCCCCTGGAATTGAAGAGGTGTAGTGTTTGGATGAGGGTGCTCACCTGTTTCCAATGGGAAGGCTCAGTGGGCACGGTGGAGCGCTTGGGTCTCAGAACACCGAGTCCTTCTCCCATCCACGCCCTTCCAGTTCCTTCCCTCTCTCAAGGCTGGAGGTGGGGGTGGAGGCTGAGCAGATAAAAAAAAAAAAGGGGGTAGTTAATGTTTCCCACTTGACCTTTCTTTCAGTACCCCCCTATCCCACCCCAGCGGGGCAGTCAGGCTGAGGGGATGAATGGAGTAGAGGGCACGATTTTCACATTAATGGCAGCATATGTTGTGTTTATTGACACGCAGGGTCGGTGCTTGTGGGGTGTGTGTGGGGGGGGGGGGGCCGAGGGGGGCCTAGGGGGGGGGGGGGGGGGGGAGGGGGGGGGGGAGGGGAGCGCGGCCGGGGGGGGGGGGGGGGGGAGGAGAGGGGGGAGCCGGGGGCCGGGGGGGAGGGAGGCAGGAACAATATTGTAGCAAGAGCACACCAGGTGCTCGCTGTCAGCCCGAACAAAAAGGAAGAGTCAGCAACTCTGGGGGGGGGGGGGGGGGGAGGAGGCGGGAGGCACCGCCTGCTCCAGCCTCGCAGCCTCTCCCCGTTAACCCCTGCTCTGCCGCCGCAGCTGAAGAGGGGAGGGGCATCTGTGATCTCTCCCAGCCCTGCGCCGCCGTTCAGAGACGCCACATCTCCTCAGTAGTCTGGGTGATGTTGTTACCTCTGGGGACAGGATTTCCTGTCCCTTCCTCAAAGCCCCAAAGGAAAAGAAGTCCGGCTCTCTGTTCCACCCTTTCTATAATGGAGGGGCTTCTGTGGTTCCTGGGAAGTTGGCAAACCGGAGTTTCAGGAGTCAATGACCTTGGGCTTCTGAAAGCAGCTGCAGGTGGTGGGGTGGGGGTGGGGCCGTGCATAGAGGGGTTTCAATGACGGGCCCTCCGCTGAAGGAGATGGGCTGCAAAGGTCCCCATAATTCCCCTCTCCATGCCCTGGCGGCAGATTTCCTTGCTTCTTGAAAGTCTTCCCAGGGTCATCCGGCCTGGGGCAGGGGGGAGCAGCAGGAGAAGGGGACTAATACGTCCCATAGAGATGGCTGTCAGTCAGCTGAGAAGGCTGGGCTTTCGGGCTCTTTAGTCCATAAAGCACGCGGGCGGGGCGGCTCATCACCGAATATTCAGGGACGGGGAGAATAAATAGCAAAGTGCGCTCCCCGCCCTGGACCCCCATGCTGGAGATGGCTCCTAGTTTCCTGGCTGGGGAGCAGAGCGGCAGGTGTCTCCCGCCATCACTGTCCTCCCCCCTGCCCCCTTTCCCCTTCCTGCACAGCACTGAAGGGAAGCCAGGTGCTCAGAGTTACTGGACCCAGCCTCCAGCATCCTCATGCTCTGGGGCCCTCCCTAGGGTTCAGGGTGGTGGTGCAGGGGAGGACGTGAGGGAGAAAGAAAGGCAGGGAAAGACAACCTGTGAGGCGAGAATGGGGCACCGGGACGTTTACTTCCATTCCCTGAATGTTGGTCTCCTCCGGAGTCTGTGACCTGACATCCTGGAGCCTTCCACCTGGACATTAACTTTCCTCCTAGCTATTCTGTTCTAGAGTCCATGTCTTGGTCACTCTGAGTGTCCTAGATCCCCAGGTACAGGGCAGGGGAGGAGGGGGGACACCAGAGGAGAACGGAGTGGCCTTTCCATATCCCCACCCTCCAGCCCCACCTCCGTCCAGCCACCAGGGGTCTCTGAATTGAGACGCAGAGGCCTCTCTGGATGTCCCCACCCACGGGGACACGCCGGGGCACTCCGGCCTGGAATCCTCCTGGACACCGTCCTCTTGCAGAGAGCCGGAGGCAGCCGTCGCGCCGCGTCCTTCGGGACGGCCTCTCCCTTGTGGGCCTACGAAGCCCGGGCGGCTCCGCCCGGCTCGCCGCTCTCACCGCGGCTCCTCCCGGGGCTGGAGGCCCGGGCCGCGCCCCCCTTCCCCGGCCCTCTCGCCGGGCTCCAGCTGCGCGCGGAGCGGTCCCGGCTCGGCTCCAGCTCCTCAATGGCCCTGCTCCCCCATTACCCTGATGTCGGCCCTTCTCCCCCTCGGCTTTATCGGCTCTCAGCCGGCTCCGCCAGGGTAATGAGGGCCCTCCTAATTACCATTGCAGAAACTCCACTTACATTAACAGCTCCATCCGAGGCGCGGCAACATCTGCTGTGCGCAGGCAGGCGCCCCTCCCCCGCCCCTCGCTCCCCTTCCCTCGCCGCCCCCTCTTTCCCTGTCCTCTCCCCCGACCCTCCTCTTCATCCTCTCTGCCCCCCCCTTCTCTCCCCTTCATATCTGTTCATGCCCTCCGCACCACACTGCCTGCCAAACCTTTTCAAACTTCAGCATCCCGGGATGAGAGACATCCACGTAGAGACAGGGCCTCAGAGACACTGAGAGATGGAGACACTCAGAGAGGCCAAGCCAGAGTTCCAGGACACCCCAAAACTCAGGATCGCAGAAGTATGGCCGGGGAACCTGGGAACAAATAGAAAGTGGAAGCATCAGAGATTGTGAAAGAGATGGGGCCAGACTGCCTGTGTGAGGAGGGGGCGGGGGCTCCCCTGTCCACTGGTGTGGAGAGGTGTGTGTGCGGTGTGCACATGCGTGCGTGGAGGTGCCATGGACTGTGCATGCTCATTTACTTAAGCACCGTGGGTGTGAGCACATATGTGCGCGTCAGGGTATCTTTACGTGCATGTATCTGCGGGCTTTCACGAGCCTACCTACGATGTATTAGCATCCTGTATGTAATTACATTTGTCTGTGTGTATTTTGACGCTTGCATTTTGCAAGCGTGCATCTCTGGGTGTGTGCATACACTTGCCTGTCATCTAGGAAGTACTGCATGCGTAACATCCAGTGTGACTGGTGTGCATACATGATCTGTGTTCAGAGTCATGCGTGCGCCATATGGGCCTCTGGGTGTATTTGCCTCTCTGCGTGCCTATGCATGTGTGTATCATCTGTGTAATTATTTGATGACAGTGGGAGCATGTGTGTGTTCCTGCTCCGTGGGGGATGACAGGCAGTTGGGAAGACGCTGAGCCCATTTTATCTGAGGTTAACAGGGGTCACACTTCACTCCTGGAAGTCCCCCACCCCCCCCCCCCCCCCACCCCATACAATTAAGCCTCAGTGTGGTGGAAAGACAGCCAGCAGACATTAAGAAAGGTCAACAATATTATCAGCTTCTAATCCAATTAGTTACTGTTTATTTGGAAATCCAGCTCCAGGTCAGCTTCGAGGAAGCAGGCCTGGGAGAAAGGAGGGCAAGGGATGGGGACAGCCTGAAAGAAACTGTCGGAGGTGGCCAGGGCTGTGGCCTCGTGGCTCGGGGCCGGGGTAGAAAGGAATCCCCCAAACACCATCTAGTAATGCACTTCCTGGTGGCTACATCGAAGCTGGGTAGCTCTGGGGAAGGTTCTGGGCTTCACAGGAGGGGCCAAGATCTGAGGTTTCATCTCCAGAGGTTGGGGTGTAAGAGAAGAGGGGTTTTCTCCCTCCCCTGGGAGACTTCCTGCCTCTTTAAAGCCCTGGGATCCCAAAGAGGTGGCCTGGGAGCTGGGACAGTCCGCCTCCGAGCTGTGGCCAGGTTCCCCCTGGATGGGAGTCAGAGGAGGAGATGTTGGTAAATGCACTATTAGCTCCTGAAGCCACTCCATTAATCCTGCCCTCTATTTTATTTCCTCTTTTCCCTCCTACATCCTTTCCTGAGCCCCAGCAGGACCTCTCCTCCCTCCCACCCCGGGACATGCAGGGGCACTAGCTTAGCCCAAAGGGTCCCCAGGGTCCTCCTCTTGCGTATAAACAGTGGAAGAGACCCAGACCTTGGCCTCCAGGCTGTGGGCAGAGCAGCCCAGTGGGGCTGGAGGAAAGTGAGGTGGTCTTTGCTCTGCTCTGTCCCTCTCTGACCACTCAGGGATGGATAATATCCTGGGGTGCCCCATATATTAGGGGGGCTAACAGGAAGAAGAGGGTTGGCTGCTGGATTCTCAGGCTAGCTCATAGAGTCTCCCCAGATCAGCAGCCTGATGCTGTGCACTCAGACCCCAGCTGTGGCCAAATCAGGGTGACAGAAACAGCTATGCTCCTCTAGGAGCCAAGCCTGGGGTCACTTTTGCTTGTTTCTTGAAGATAAACATCCATAGGCTTAAGCCCAGGAATTAGACCGCTTGTTCTTGCCCTGGTCCCCTCCTCTCAATACGGAAACTACACGATTTATTTTTAACTCCCTGCCCTTTCCGGGCACAAATTCGCACACACATATATACACACAACACGTGCACTCACCCACTCACTAACCTGCCTCTGAGACTCTAGGCCAAAGATGGCCAGGGTATGAAGACGTTGGTGGCGGTCCTTCTCTAAGCGTTTATGGTGGATTTCCACACTTTACAGAAGACTTCTCCGAGCAGTGTCTCCCCATTCTATCCCACCCCAAAAGATAACAACAGTGATGATAATACTTTAACAATAATGATATCCATACATATCCCTACTCAGGCAGTTCTCATCCTTAGCTGAGCTCTGAAGTCACCTTAAAGTACTCTTTAGGGGTGCCTGGGTGGCTCAGTCAGTTAACCGGTTAAGCGTCTGACTCTTGGTTTCAGTTCAGGTCGTGATCTCACAGCTTGGCGTGTTCAAGCCCCGCGTCGGCTTGGATGCACAGAGCCTGTTTGGGATTCTCTCTCTCTCTCCCTCTCTCTCTGCCCCTCTCTCATTCACTCTGTCTCTGTCTCTCTCAAAAATAAATAAACTTAAAAAAATGCTCTTTAAAGTATACACACAGGGGTGCCTGGGTGGCTCAGTGTTTGAATATCCAACTTTGGCTCAGGTTGTGACCTCAGGGTTGGTGGGTTCGAGCCCCACTTGGGTTTTGCACTGACAGCGCGGAACCTGCTTGGGATTCTCTGTCTCCCTCTCTCTCTCTGCCCCTCCCCCAATGTGCTCTCTTTCTCTCAAAAATAAATAAACATTAAAAAAATAAAAATAAAACCTTAAAAAGAAAAATGTACATGCCTGTGCCCTACCCTGAATCGAGCCAATCTGTATCTGCAGGGTTGAGCCCCTGCAATCCATAGATTTGATAGAGCTCCATAGATGAGGGCTATGGTTAAAAAATGCTATAGTTAAAAAAAAAAAATTACAATTTACAAATGACAAAGAACTGCCTCTCATCTCTCATTGGCCAAGGCAGTATTATTATCTCCACTTTACAGATGAGGAAACTGAGGCCCAAGCTGATTAAAAGTAATAGGTTAACCTACTTTCTGTTCTTTTCCTTTCCCCCTCCCTTTTTCCCTCCCTTCCTTCCTTCTTTCCTCTCTCAAGGAACCAGTTTCCCTGATTCCAGGATCAGCCTCTCAAATTCCAACTAAATCTAGTCGGTTATTATAATTTAGAACATCTAGATGGGTTTTCTCTGATGCAGAAGCTCCCTCCTTTGTGATGTCTGCTTTGTGGACACCAATTCCTTTCATTCAATAACCCTTTATTGAGCTCTTACTTTGGTACCGCATAACATCTCGAGAGGAATAAGATAAGAGAGGCAACACGATGGATCTGGACAAACAGGGCCTCGTGTCACTGCTCTACGTTTGTATTCTGGTTCTACTCCTTCTTTTCCACGTCACTTACTCAACTTATAAGCTGCCCAGAGCCTTACCTGTAAAATGGAGATAATAATACCTACCTCGTGTAGAATTGTTCCTAGAGCCACAGCTGATCAGTATGTGATAGTAATAACTATTATTCTCATTTTGAATTATAGAGAAATAACTCACACCAGTCAGAATGGCTAGCATTGAAAGGACTGGAAATTCTGGAATAACTAGATCTCACATGGATTTCTGGGAGTTTACGTTGGTAGGATCACTTTAGGCTGATGTTTAGACGTAGCTGCTAAAACTATGTGTATCCTGTAACTCAGCAAATCTACTCCTGGGTCTCTGCCCATGAAAAATGAACAATTATGCTCAGCAAAAGTCATGTACAAAAGAGTTCAGCAGCTGATTTTGTGATGGTCCAAAACTGGGCCACCACGCAGGTCCACCCGCAATAGAACAGGCAAACACATTTTGGTATAGCCACACAAAGGAATACCACAGAGCCAGGAAAGAGTGCAATACTGAACTACGCAAGAACGTAAGTAAGCCTCACAGGTATCATGTTGCAGGAAATAAGCTGGACAAAAAAGAGCATATACGATGTAGGGTGCCTGGGTGGCTCAGTTAAGCATCCGACTCTCAGTTTCGGCTCAGGTCGTGATCTCACGGTTTGTAGGATCGAGCCCCGCATCAGGCTTCATGCTGACCGTGCCCAGCCTGCTTAGGATTCTCTCTCTCCTCTTTCTCTGCCCCTCCCCTTGCTCACCTGGGCATGCACATGGTCTCCCTCTCTGTCCCTCTCTCTCAAAATAAATAAACAAACTTCAAAAAAAGATCACCGCACTCGGTGATCTTCAATGTTATACTTCAATTAAAAAATTGGGGCGCCTGGGGGGCTCAGTCGGTTGAGTGTCCGACTTCAGCTCAGGTCATGATCTCCCAGTCTGTGAGTTCAAGCCCCGCGTCGGGCTCTGTGCGGACAGCTCAGAGCCTGGAGCCTGCTTCGGATTCTGTGTCTCCCTCTCTCTCTGCCCTCCCCCGCTCACACTCTTTCTGTCTGTCTGTCTGTCTCTCTCTTTCAAAGAATAAACATTAAAAAAATTTTTTTTTAAAAATTACACTGTCAGGCAGCCTCAGATGAATGTCTTGAGAGTAAGAAGAGCTATGGAATGCAAAGGTAGAGGTACATTTGCTAGTCATTGTGCTTAGGGAGGGTGACCAGGAAAGGTTTTGTAAGAAGAGGCATTTATTCCAAGACTTGAGAAAAAGCTGGGGCCCTAATAGTAGAGGAGAGAGCTGTTGAGAAGGAGGCCTTTTCCAGTTGGGGTGTTCCTGTGTGATGGGTACACAGGAGAAAGGAGCCCATAAAGGCAGCTGGAGATTAGATCAATGAGACCGACCCTGAATGCCAGCCAAGGGCTTTGAGGGTCTGAAGCGGGCTGGGGACATGATGGAGTGTCCTGCGATGTTTCATCTGATGGCAAGTGGATTGGCTGGATGGAGGGGAAAGAGGCTGTTTTCTGTAGCCCCCAGGGCTGTGGGATCCTGGGCCTCAGGCCCTTTGGGTGGTAGGGCCAAGTCCCAGAGACAGCCAGAGTATCATGATGAGAAGTGGGCATTAGGAGGTGGCTCAGCTGAGCGTCGAGTCCTCGAGGAGACAGGTTCCTGCCCGAGCCCCACTGGAAGCATCTGTTGCCGCCTCCTCTGCATTCCTTCATCACTGGGCCCAGAGCGCTATGCTCTGGTCCCAGTTCTGCAGGGCTGCTGGAAGCTGGGCCTGGACATGCTCGCCTGTACTTGCCTCCTGCCTTCTAGCAGAGCCCAGCACTTTGCTAAGGATGGGGAAGATGAGTAATAAATATTTGTAAAGGGGAAGCTAGAAGGCTGGCTTAACTAAGACAGCAGTGGCTACCGGAAGCCAGTGAAAAGTCCTCAGAAAGCAGGAGAGTGAGAAGACTGGGAGGCACGTGTAGTTTCCCTGAGTTTGCATCCTTCCTATACCACCTGCTAGCTGTACGATCCGGGGCGAGTTACCTTTCAGTGCCTTGGCTCCTTCTGGTTAAGTGGGGACAATGGTGGGACCGGTTTCCCAGAGTTATCTGGAGGATGACATGAAAGAAAGCATCCAAAGCAACTGGAATAATGCCTGATATGTAGCAGCATTTGAGAAACATAAGCGGTTTGTATAATTGCTTCTGATGGTAGGATTTAAGGTTTCTTTTTTCCTGCTTCTTTACACTTACTTTCTGCAATGAGCATGGATTACCTGGCTAAGCAGGGAAAAATCAAGTCAAACAGGGAAGAAAAAAGAAACTGGTGATAGAAACATGCTTGAAGGGGCGGCCAGGGGAACAGATACTCTTATTCAGAAACATTTCTCCAGCCCCAAGCAGGGAGAAGGGGTTGCCCCCAGGGGCCTGGCTCAGCTCAGAGGCCTGGATAGGAAGGGGGCAGGGTTTGAACCTAAACCGTGGGCGAGGTGTAGACGGATTCGCGTGTAGATGATGCCACTCTATGGACAGATCCGACATCGTTAATAAAAAGCCATCATTCATTGAGTGCTTAGTAGGTGTCAGAGTGCTTATACATTACTGCGATCATCGTCACAACCTTACAAGGTAAGTATTATTGCCCCAATTATTACACCACTCTGAGAAGTCACTTGCCCAAGGTCCGACTGCAAAGCTAAGACTGGAACTCAGCATTGAGATGACTTGTTTCCACTAAACCTCCAGGTCAATTTCCACCTATAAGATGCAGAAAATGCCTCCAAGCGAGGGGAAGCTGTGCAGCCAGGCTCTCACGCCTGAACCCCTCCTCCAAACAGGACTGGGCTGGGTTGGGCATCCCAGCTCCCCTTTCTTCTCTTCCCCCAGGTTATTTCAGGGAACTGCCAGTGCCCGGACTTGTCCCCCAGTCTCCATCCCTGAGGGTGGGCACCAGGCATGGGTCCCTGCCCCCAGCCCAGTCAGTATTGCTTCCCCCCCAACCCTGTCCCCCGCCCTCCTGGACGGCTGACACCCCACTCCCCTTCCCATGACCCCCTCCATTCCCTCCTCCGTTCTCTCTTCATTGCTGGCGGACACCCTCCCCTCCCCTGCCCTGCCTGCCAGCACCATCCATCAGCAGCACCCGAAGCTCTGCTGCAGCTCCTCAAAGTTGCTAAAATAAATCCCCTATTTGGTTTAGTTCCACTCCAGCTCCCCCTGCACAGAGGGACCCGATGGGACGCAGGGAAATTATACACGTAACAAAGAGCTGGTTTGCTCTGATAACTCTGACAATGATACACACCTCACACCTTCCCATGCACACAGGCTGCCACCTCCATGTGCACGCATCACACCCGGCCCCTCCCAGTCCACATGCCCGCCCAAACGCATTCGGATCTGCCGACGAGCAGCTCACATCCTGGAGATGCCCCCCAACCCGGTGACTGTACTCATCGACGAAGGTACACACCCCATTCACTGGAAATTCTCCCCTCTTCCCGGCTTCCATAGCACACGGCACTCCCCACCAGCTGGAATTTACCAGCTGTGTCCCTAAGGCCTGTCTTCTCTGGTGCCCATTAGATTGTGAGCAGGAGTAGCGTCTGCACGGTTCACTGTTAATCACACACAGTGCTTGGGGAACGTGGTGCCCCCCCCCCAACCTTGTTGAGTGAATGCCTGAATGAATAAAGAAATGAATGATGGCACAGACCACTACATTCACCCCCTCAGAAACACAGATGACGTCTTGGGATATCCCCCGTCCCTGCCCACCTACACAGCTGCCCTGTGAATCATGTCTTTTACATACAACACACACCCCACACGCTACGGAGCCACGCACTTCTGCTAGTGGGTGCTCGTGACACCCCCCGCCACCCAGGAATCAGAGACTGTTTGGAACAGTTGTCTGAGGTTCTCCCGTGTGTGTGTGGAGGGGGGTAGGCTGGGTATGTGTGAGTGTGAGTATATGTGAAAGCGTGCACGGGTGAGGGTGGGTGGGTGTCTGAGTGAGTGTATGTGTGTGTGCATGCATGTGCACACAAATCTTGGGGTCTCCAAACTTACCTTGCTCCCCATCTTCTTAAAAATGTTGGCAAGAGGGGCGCCTGGGTGGCTCAGTCGGTTAAGCGGCCGACTTTGGCTCAGGTCATGATCTCGCGGTCCGTGAGTTCGAGCCCCGCGTCGGGCTCTGTGCTGACAGCTCAGGGCCTGGAGCCTGTTTCAGATTCTGTGTCTCCCTCTCTCTCTGACCCTCTCCCACTTATGCTCTGTCTCTCTCTGTCTCAAAAATAAATAAAACGTTAAAAAAAAAATGTTGGCAAGAGGGGGCGCCTGGGTGGCTCGGTGAGTCGGGTGTCCGACTCTTGATTTCGGCTCAGGTCAGGATCTCATGGTTCTTGGGATTGAGCCCCATGTCAGGCTTCCTGCTGACAACATGGAAGGGGATCCCAGCTAGGGATTCTCTTTCCCTCTCCCTCCACCCTTCCCCCCCTTCACAAAATAAATGAATAAACATTTTAAAAAATATTGACAAGAGGGGCACCTGGGTGGCTCAGTCAGTTAAGCATCCGATTTCAGCTCAGGTTATGATCTCATGGTTTGTGAGTTCGAGCCCCATGTCAGGCTCTGTGCTGACAGTTTAGAGCCTGGAGCCTGCTTCGGATTCTGTGTGTGTCTCTCTCTCTCTCTGCTCCTCCCCCTGCTCATGCTCTGTGTCTCTCTCAAAAATAAATAAGCATTAAAAATATTTTTTACAATATTGACAAGAATCATAGGTTCTTATTCAGATTTCCTCTTCTTCCTCCACCCCTTGTCTGGCTCCTTTAGGAGAGAATTTTCTCCTCAGCTTCCCTATTTTTCTGTGGCCTAGGGAGATTTAGAAAGAAAAAGGGGGAAGACATGGGAGGAAAGTAAGGAGTTCTATTCCCATCATGCTGGTCAACATCCTCTGCTTCCCTCCCCCCTCCACTAACACTTCCAACCCCTTTTCACATCTAGGAGAAAGTAAAACCAAAAACACGTGGCGTCGCCCCCCCCCCCAGCCCCCAGGACTGACAAGCCTGAGCCTCCAGAGCCTCCCAGGCTTGCTGGTCACCCTCACTGCCTATGGCTCCCTCTCTGTCCCCACTCATAAACCTTGGCCCCTGTGGCTCCATGTTCTTCCTGGTCCCCTTCTTCTCACCTGATATCTTTGCTCAACCATCACCATCTGGCCCGCCCCCAACCACTGCCCCTGGCTTTGTCCCCTTTCCTCCAACCAAGCCATGGTTCCCTGAAAGCGGGGCTCTTGGTAGTCTTTTCTCCAGGGGACCTCAGAGAGCACAGGAGTCATGCAGACTTAGCCATTTTCCCAGGGTGGAGCCCTCTCCTGGGCAAACTTAGTCACTGCTGCAGCTTTGCTGGTGACTTCAGCCCAAGTCTCTCCAAAATCCCGCCTCCCTCCTCCGCTGCCTGCCTGCGGGACCGGCTCCAGGGTCCTCTCCATGTCCCCCTCCCCGAAGCATGCAAATCCCCTTTGGCCCTCCTCCTGGACTTACCTTCTGTTGGATCCTTAGTCACCCCCCTGCCCTTGCTACGTCCCCCACCATCCGAGGCCTGCCTCAGCTCTCCTTAGACAAGCTTCCCAGAAATCACCTGGGACCTGGAGAGTTATGGGGCTGCCTCAGAGAGAGCCACTCACAGCCCGTTTAGGGGGCAGGGGGTTCTGTTTGCTTCTTTGTTTTTTTAGGACACTGATGTGATCGTGTAAACGGCTCCCCGTTCTTCAAGGGCTCCCCATTCCTCAAGGATAAAGGCCCAACACTCCCATAAAGCCTGTTGGGCTCTGGCTTAGTGGGGCCTCAGCTGACCTCTGAGCCTCATTCCTCACCACCTTCCCCTCTGTGCCCTGAGACTCAGCCACAGCGAACTTCTTCGTGGTCCTTCGGCAGGTGGGGGCCGGGGGTGGCGCATGTTGCTTTCTCTGTGGGAAATCCTTTTCCCTTCACCTGCTTAACTCCTTCTAATCCTTCCACTATCAGCTCAGACATGCCTTCCTGAGAACAGCCTTGCCTCGACTCCCAAGCCAGGTGAGCCTCCCTCCTGCTACATGCACTCGTGGCATCAGGAACACCTGCTCGGCGAGACTTATTACATTTATAATTTCACACTCACTAGTGTGATTATTTCATTCACGTTTGGCTCATCCATTAGAGCTCTGGACAACGAGGAATACGTTTTTGTGCATCACTGAATCTACCGGGCAGTGTCTGTACATGAGGGGCCTTTGATAAATATTTGAGGAATGAAGGAATGAATCGGCAGTCTCAGGCTGAACAAAAAGAGAAAACTTTTAGCAAAAACCAGGTGGTACCTGCTCAAGATCGGACTCCCTTCATCATGTCACTTACCTGCTCAAGAATTTTCTGTGGTTCCCTATCATCTCACAAACTAAGTCTGAAATCCTCTCCCTGGATCTTTCAGGCTTTGACAATCTAGCCTCCAAATCTGCCCATCCAAATTTATTTTATTTTTTTTTAAGTTTACTTATTTTGAGAGAGAGAGAGAGAAAGAGAGAGAGAGAGAGAGAACAGTGGAGGGGCAGAGAGAGAGAGAATCCCAAGCAGGCTCTGCACGGTCAGCACAGAGCCTGATGCGGAGCCCGATCCCATGAACCGTGAGATCGTGACCTGAGCTGAAGTCAGATGCTTAACTGACTGAACCTCCCAGTTGCCCCTATTTTCTTTATTTTTTATTTTTTTATCACTATATTTTGCTTCCACCAAGCAAACTCAGTAGCCCATAAACATACCTTGATCAGTCTCACCTTCATGTTTTTGTTCATGCCCTTCTGTCTGCCTGGGAGAACTCATGTCCTCTTTTTCATCTAAATCTTACTCATTCTTTAAGGCCAAGATCATGTCCAGTTCTTACACAAAGCCTTCTCTGACCATTCTAACACTTACTGACCTCCCATGGCCTGCACTCTCTATACATCCAGAATATCAGGGACCGTCAACCTTGGAAGGGCCACAGAGGTCACCGGTTCAAGCGGCGTCTGTTCAACCTCTAAAGTCATGTTTTCCAAGCTTCCGCAGTCAAGTAGAGGTTTCCCCTGCTATCCCAAAGGAGAGTGTTCCTGTGAAATCTTTCATAAGCTGAAATGGCATGAAGCAAAGAAGCAATTGCCATTAATGTATACGGGAAATGTTTGAGTGTTCCCTGAGAAAACCTCTCTGAGGCTTTTCAGACACCTTAGGACACATCTTGCTAACGGAAGCACAAAATAAATCGAGATAAAGCACAGATGTTCCCAGACACCATTCAAAGCATTGGAGGCTTGATGCTGAGATGCTGAGTGTAATCCCGGGGAGGCGGTGTGGAGGGGCCGCCCTTGCTGCTCGGGCTGCGAGCACTGCCTCTACCGTGGCTCTTGCCGCAAAACAAATTCTGAATGCGGTTTTTGCTTTTCTCCCCTTTTTGGAAAGGTGAAAATCCTCTTCGGATGTCTTGCAGTTCGTGAAAACAGGTACTAATGTAGGTCTTTTGTAAATGAAGTGGGGGAAGGCAAACTTTTGAAAAATGGGGACGACACGTACCAGCTTCATAATTCATGCTGTAGCTGTATATCACCGATAATGCTATTTACTTAATATGTTTAAGAGAAATTCCTTTTTTTTTTTTTTTGAGAAATTCCTTTTTAAAAATATTTTAAGGGGTGCCTGGGTGGCTCAGTCAGTTAAGCGTCCGACTTCAGCTCAGGTCATGATCTCACAGTTCGTGGGTTCGAACCCCGCGTCAGGCTCTGTGCTGACAGCTCAGAGCCTGGAGCCTGCATCGGATTCTGTGTCTCCCTCTCTCTGTGTTCCTCCCCTGCTCATGCTCTGTCTCTCTCTCTCCTTCAAAAATAAATAAAAACATAAAAAAATTTTTTTTAATATTTTAAAGTTTATGTATTTAATTTGAGAGAGAGAGGGAGAGGGAGACAGAGAGGGAGGGAGAGAGAGAACCAGTGGGAGAGGGGCAGAGAGAGAGAGAGAGAGGGAGAGAGGACTCGAAGCGGGCTCTGAGCTGTCAGCATAGACCCTGATGTGGGGCTCCAACTCATGAACCGTGAGATGATGACCTGAGCCGAAGTCGGACGCTTAACTGACTGAGCCACCCAGGTGTCCCTTCCTTTTTTTTTTTTTTTTAAGTTTTATTTATTTTTTGGGGGGGGGGGGGCATGAGCAGGGGAGGGGCAGAGAGAGAGGAAGAGAGAAAATCCCAAGCAGTTTCTGCACCCAAGGTGGGGCTTGAACCAATGAACCTTGAGATCATGACCCGAGCCAAAACCAAGAGTCAGACACCTAACTAAGCCACCCAGGTGCCCCCAAAGAACTTCCTCTTTTAAACTTCTTATTAAAAAAACACAAACTTTATAGCACCACAGTTACTGGAAAACCAACCATCACTTGCCAAAAAAAGGAAAGTTAATATAAAAATAAGTAAAATTTAAAACAAGCTAGGATATTCACTTCCAGCTGGATACCACTGTCTGCTGAGAGCTCCTGAGCTTATGCTGAGCTCCTTTCTTTGTTAAAAAGGGAAGGAAGAGAAATATATGTTAGAGAGGTGTTACACTACCACCAAACGGAGACTTTCTCTTTGATAAAACTGGAAGAATCAAACAACCCAAAATGCCCATCAATGGAAAATGTGTATATTTTTTATTTATGTAGTTTTTAAAAATGTTTTTGTTTTTGAGAGACAGAGAGTGAGCAAGGAAGGGACAGAGAGAGAGAGAGAGAGAGAGGGAGACACAGAATCCGAAGCAGACTCCAGGCTCAGGCACAGAGCCCCAATTTGGGGCTCAAACTCACAAACCACGAGATCATGACCGGAGCCGAAGTCGGACGCTGAACTGACTGAGCCACCCAGGCGCCCCTGGATATTGTTTCTAATCGGTAAAATATACGTAACATGCAATGTCGCCATTTTAACCATTTTTAAGTGCACAGTTCGGTGGCGTTAATTACATTCCCATCGTTATGGAACCAATCACAGTCACCCACCACCACACGTCTCATCTTCCCAAACTGAAACTCTGTCTCTATTAAACACGAACTCCCCATTCCCCTCGCGCCCCAGCCATTCTACTACCCTTCTACTTCCCGTCATCGCTATGCAGTTAACTCCTCTAGGGTACCGCATATAAGTGGAATCACACGCTTATTTATGCCTGGCTTATTTTACTTTGCATAATGCCTTCAAGGTTCATCCATGTCATGGCATGTGTCAGACTCTTTACTTGTAATCTTCGATTTTTTTTTTCAAGATTTTTTTAAGTAATCTCTACGCCCAACATGGGGCTGGAACCTACAACCCAACCCTGAGCTCAACCCAACCGCATGCTCTTCTGACTGAGCCAGCCAGGCGCCCCAGAATTCCCTATGAAGGCTGAATAATATTCTGCTGTATGCATGTACTACATTGTGTTTATTCATCTGCCAGTGGACACCTGGGTTGCTTTCAGCTTTGGTTCTTGAGAAAAATGCTGCTAAGGACATGGTGTAAGGAAAGCGATGCCTTTGCACTAGCCTGCGGTATCCTCCCACGGTGGACCATGAGACCGTAGTCAAAAAGAGGAAGCCAACTGGCACGTGAGGGTATGGATGACTCAGCAGTATAATATTATGTGAAATAGTAAGTCCAAAATATTTATATTCAGCCTGATACCATTTTTGAATAAAATTAAAAGCAGTTAAAGTTAAAAAAAACAACAGTGAAAGTCTAAAATACACTCCTTAAGATTACAAAACGAAAAAAAAAATTACAAAACGTTGCAACTATATTAAACGATATTAAGTATATTAAAAGGAAAGCAAAGGAATGATGAAAATGGGATTCAGGATGTCAGTTGCCTTGGGTCAGAGGCAAGGAATGGGATCGGAGGACCATTTGCTGAGTTGTTAGTTATTGTCAAGCTCCGAGATTTTGTGTTGGGTGATAAATTCATGGGGGCTTATAATATTCTTTTAAAACAACTAATAAAAATACTAACTATATAATAAAATAGTCATGCAAGGACCACGATGACGCTATGTCATGAACTGAGAAATATGATGAATCCAGTTCTGTGAACCCAAGGTTCAATAAGAAAAAAAAAAAAAAAAAAAGAAATGGCCAAGAAAATAACTTTCTCACTATGGGATTCAGTGTGATTTAATGTGTTGTCAATGCACCATCGAAAATCATCTGGCATCCTGCCAGAGGTGCGGGTTCCGCACTCGGGTAAACAGCTCTAAAATATCTCCACCATGAGGCTGCCTGCCTCCGCGGCGGCCGTCTTGTTTACCTCCAACGTGAGGGAGCTCGGGACTTCTAGAGGCACTTACTTGGACGGAGCCTTTTGTTAGGAAATTTTCCTTTGCACGGACACCATTCAGCTTCCCCGCAACTTCTGCCCACTGTCTTGCTCTCACCTGGGTGCCTGGCACGGGCTTGGGCACACAGGAACCCAGGATTTCCACACCAGTTGCTTCATGTGTGAGCCTCCAGCCCCAAAGCAGGAGCCGAGCTGGTGTTTCTGTCGGACAAAAGGATCCCAAACATGTGTGGGTCGGGGCCTTTTCGTCTCGGCCGTCAGTTTCCCATCTATCTACCTCGCCAATTGTCAGTGCGAATGTGATGCGTCTTCTCCAGACTGCTTTTTTGTACGTCCATTTTAACAGGTATTCTGACCGCTGGTCTTTCCTCTAAATGCATCCACCAGGAGGTAATCCTTTAAGCGGTCTCTTACAGGTCTCTTCACTTGCAGTGAGACTGAAATAAAACTTTGACACATGCTCATAAATAAATGTTCTAAACAGCCTTTTTTATGTGTGTTGTGTATGTGTGTTTCTTTAACACAACTTCAATACTTGCAAGTGGGCTAGAATTTCTTAGCCATATTTTTACTAATCCCCAGGCTGGGATTAACTGAGACTTCTTGGTCCAAAACTCCTTGACCAGACCCTGTGGGGCCCCCTCCCAGCTCTGACCAGCCACTCCCTTCTCCTGACAGCGTCCATGGCCTTGGGAGTTCGGGAGCAGGAATGGACGGAAGGAGGGAAAGGGAGGAATATAGGCCTGAATGTATCTCCACAAATCCAGGTCCTCCTTGAATCTCAGAACTAGGGACGAAGCTGCCTTCACCCCCTTGTGTGGATCTGAAAGCCAGAACCGCTTACTGGGGGAGGGGGTAGAGACCCCCGGTCAGAGGCTGACTCTGAGGTCCCCTCTATCCTCTTTTCGAGGACTAGGGTTGGGGAGGCTCTGTGAACACTGGTGACTCAGGTAGCTGTTTGGCCAGCTCAGTCCTGAAGACCTGGCCCCTGTCCAGCTCGGAAATGAGCCCCCTGCCTCCCATTGGACACGGGATTGTCTTCAGGCACAGCTGACTCCCAGCTGCTGAACGTCTGCCCCTCCCCCATGGGCTGCCAGAAGGGGGGGCCCACCCAGGATCACCAAAACAGACCTGGGGAGTAGACGTGGGCCTGGGGTCTGCAAAAGTTCTAGGTCTGCCTTCGGAGTGTCAGCCTGACCCCAGGATTATCTTCTGAATCTTTGTCATCATTTCTGAATTATAGATGTCGACAGGAGAAGTCTGCGAACTATAGAAAAGTGTAAAAAATTAAATCATGCATAGTCTTTCACTCAGAAGTCACCACTGTCTATATATTGCTGGCTTTATTCGAGTCTTTTTGTTTAAGCTATCGATTTATTTATGTTTCATAATGGGACCATTTTATATTTAATGCTTTGTATCCAATTTTTTTTTTTCTGATGATGTCCCCAAACCGTTCTTTGTGTGATTAAAATTCCTTGAATATCTGAATTTTGGGGGACGTGAGTTAGCATAAAACCCACAAGCCACAATGCTCTCCCTTCCACACCCAGTTTCCAAGGGTTCCCAGTACAAAGTCTACAGAGCTGTAAGTCCTCTCTGGGGGCAAGGGGAGGGCTAGGCAAAGCCAGAGGAACTCTCAAACTCATCCTGCGGGCAGATTCCTCCAGTTCTGGAAGCTGCTGCACCCCTCCCCCTGCCCCTGAGAGAGTGAAGGGGAATCTTTGCTTTTTGTTCATCCCCCACCCTAGTCACCCACGCCGTCAGTGCTCTGTCTTTCCTCAACCCGCGTTTGCCCCAGGAAGTGGGTTTCCAGCATCTCTGTGGTTGCTTAGGCAGCTGTTGGACACTCTGACCAGCCTCAACCATCCCGTACCACTTCCCCACTTCACCTTGCTTCAGGCAGCCCTGGGCCGGAGTTGCCTTTTCTTGGGAACGGTCAGTGCGGAAGCTGAATGAATGGGAGGGAATAGTGGGTGGGGAGTCGGAAGGCAAAATAAGACCTGGAGCCAAGGTCAGACATCCGGGTTAGAAATCTCCACCCCCTCCTTACCTGCAAAGCTTCCAGGAGCCTCAGAATGGCCGAGCAGTGGCGCCCGGGGGAGGAAGGATTGGTGAGGCCCTGGGGACAGAGGGACACTGTCCCCTCCTCTCTGCTGCCCCTCCTCTCTGCCTCAGCAAATCCTTTGTCCCAGGCCTTCTTCCCAGCCCCCCAGGTCCCTGCCCTAACGGTGCCTGCCGACCTGTCAGATGCCTCGCGCAGGACCACCTCCACACTGGCGACCCTCGGCGCACTCGGGCAGCGTGGAAACTCCCCTCCTGCCCCACGAGGAAACCTCTGGGCCCAGACTCTAGAGGCAGGCCAGGGACAGGTGCCAAGCATCATCACTCAGTTTAAACTGACCTAGAGAATAACAAGACTTCAAGGGTTGCTCCCAGCGCTCCTCCCCAAGCCCCATGCGGTAACAATTCTATCAATTGAGGAGGGCACCTGTTGGGATGAGCACTGGGTGTTGTATGGAAACCAATTTGACAATAAATTTCATATTAAAAAAAAAAATAGTGCATTCGGAGGCACCTGGCTGGCTCAGTCAGAAGCGCATGTGACTGTTGATTTTTGGGGTTGTAAGTTCAAGCCCCACGTTGGGTGTAGAGATTACTAAAAGAAATAAACTTTAAAAATAAAATAGCTCATTTTGTGCAGTACTTTAAGCGGCGTATGTCCACCTGTGTCTTCTCGTTTGATCCGCTAACATTGCTATCCGACAAGTAGACCTGGTCTTATTTTCCTCATTTACAGGTGAAAAACCTGAGGCCCGAGGTGGCCATTGGTAATGTCAGAATTTAAGTCCCCTGATCTGCACACCCCAATGCAGCCCTCCTTCCTCTACACTCGGCTTCTCTGAACGCTGAGAAATGAAGTTCCCTCCGTCTTGGCTTTTCTGGCCTGCAGATTTCAGACGGAGGCAGCCCCTGGCTCGTCCAAGCTTAAACGCTGCCCGGTGTCCATCGAGAAAAACCCTTCTCTGTCCAGGCATTTGTTTGTCTTGGTTCATTCCCCTTCGTGGATTGTGTTGGGAGGGGTGGGGAGGAGCTCCTCATTTTGAAACCCATCCTAATTGACTTCTCTCTGATGAGGTGCCATAATCCCTTCTGGCTGCCCTTCCTGAGTCTCCAGTTTCTTCCAACAGCCTCTCCATACCCTGTCTCCCAGCCTCCCACATCTTCCCTGGGCTCGAAATATCTTGATTTTTTTTCCTGGATGCCACCATCCATGACAGGCTTGTGACCCACATGTCGGTCAGGAGAGCCCAGCCTCCCAGAGCCCCCCACACAGGCGCACACAGGTACACACACACACACACACACACACGCACGCGCTCTCGGGTGGGGGCAGGGGTTGTTCACTACATTCTGCTTTGTCCACTCTGCACAAGTCAGACTGAGGGAGAACAGCAGCTTCAAGGATGAATCTAAAGAATTCTCCCTGAGGTGAGGTCTTTCCTGCCAAATCTATCAATGGCTTGCTGGGGGTTAAGGGAAAGTGTGAGGCCTGCCGCTCATTCTTTGCTCAGCCTTGGGACAACCGGGGGAGACAGGCTTGCCTGGGTAACCCTGATCCTCTGGCTAGGGGAAGGCATATTCCCCTAGACCGCTGGCTGCCTTTTCCTTCAGGTCCCCTATCTCCTTCACTGACTCCCCTTCCCGGGAGGAGAGCCACAGAGGCCAGCTGGGCAGACATAGATGTCTCTGGCCCCAGACCTCCGATGCCGGGCTAGACCAGAACTCAAGCCTTCCATCCTATCATTCTTGTCCCCCCTTTCATCCAGCCGGTGCTGGGGGAGGGAAGGAGATTGGCTGGGTGCAATGCAGTGTTTCTGGGGACTGGGGTGGGGGGCAGGGGAGTCCATTCAAATTGACAAAAATAGAACATCAGCCTCATATCATTTTTCTCAAAACAAGATTTATTGAAGTTCTGTCGGTGAAAATCGCTGCTGTGTGGAACGCTTAACTTATAGATTAGATTACTCAGTCGTGCCTTACTACATTTTTCATTAGAAAAATATTGGCTGGGAGAGTTTGACCTCATAATCTCTGCATTTTAAACAATAACCAGAGGAAAACCAAATAGAAGGCACAAGTTAACGGGTTTTTCCCCCCCGGCATTTCCCCCTGGGAGAGATCCGAGCGAGGCCGGGAAGGGAACAGGAGCGGAATCTGCTGCGTGAGCAGTTCCCCATCTCCAGACCTGCTCCCCAGAGGCTGTTGGAGGCGGCTGGGGGGGGGGGGCGTGGTGGGCAGAAGCAAGTGAGGGCTGAGCTGAGTCCTTGGGGCTTAGGCCCTGGCAGATCCCTGCTCAGGGCGGCCTGGAGCTCTGCAGGGCCCTAGCCCAGGCGGAGCCGTAGGTCAGTGTCCACTCATCCCGAGGGGGAGGCGCAGGAATCAGGAGGGAAAGGCTTCTTCCCTGCCCCAGGCAGTGCCCAGTCTAGGTGGGAAGACCAAGCAACAGACAAGCCCCAAAAGAGTCCAGAACCCCAGGGCAACTGTGGGGCTCCATCTAGGCTGCTAGACTCAAGGGGAAAGGGTACCACTACCCCCTTCATCCCCCACCCCAGGGGGAAAGTCTCCCTCCAGGAGGATTTCATGGAAAAGGGATCTTCTCCCAGGCTAGGCCAACAGGGATAGTCTAGGCTGGCCTCAGGCATTCTGGCCATTCTTCTGGACCCAGGGGCAAGGGCTTCTAGGGGGACCCAGGCCAGAAGCCTCCAGGGTGAGAAGAAGCACAGGGTGCTGGCTGGCTCCAGAGAAGGGTAGGGGACCGCCCAGGTACAACTGGATCCCTGGCTACTTTACGACTCTGATCTTATTCCTTGGAGAGTGGCACCCCCACCCTGTCTCGGTTTCTACTTTCTGAGGCTTTGGTGATTTCCAAGTTCTGACACAGTCATTAGTTACAAAGAGCAATTATTTTTTTTTTTGTCATTAAGTCATTTTTTAAATGGCTCCGGGCGACATCACAGAACAAAGAAACAAAATATCCATGAAAAGACTTAATCACAAATTACTAATTATTTCACCCCCTCCTCCCTCCCCAAATCGTGAAATCTGAGCCCCATGAAAAGGGAGAAGGTCTCCCCAGCCATGAGCTCTCCATGGCTCTTAGGCACCTAATCCATCATGGGGGGTGCATTTCCTGCCGTCTCTGAGCCCCCTGGGGGGGGGGGTGGTGGCAGGGAGTCCCCTGTTCCTGACCTTTGAAGTCACCTTCCGCCCATAGATACAACCCCTCAGCCAATGGTGGGGGGGGGGATTTGAAAGTAAGTGGGGGACCCCATCCAGAGCCCCACACCTTGGGCCCCTCCTCCCAGGCCGGCATTCTCCCCAGCTGGCATTCCACTCTGGGCCCTTTGAAGCCTCACGGGCCAGAGCAGAGGAGCCGCCCCCCTGCCGTGGGGCTCCTAGAGTCTCCAGCTGGAAAACAAGCCGGAGGAGGAAGTAATCCTGGAGGGGAAGCCCCCGAGCCCCCAAACGTGAGGAAATAAAATGTGTTTGACACCAAGATGTATAGGAGGAGGGGGAAGTCCAGGGTATGGGCCCCTCCATCTGGCCAGGCCTTCTCCTGGAGCTGATTGTAGTTTCCTTATCTGACCCTTGGTGAGTGAGAAAGGGGCTGCATGGAGGAGGAGGCCGGCAGGGAAGCCCTGTCTCGGTTCAAGAACAAAGGTGATTTTGCCAGGGGGGTGGGCTTTGAGACAGGGCACCTCTTAGGAACGGTGCTCACTTGCCCTCTCTGCTCAGCACACATGGTTCCCCACGAGAGTCACCTTAGCAATTGTGGAAGGAAGGTGGCATTGCCGGTCCCGAATGGAGTCCCTGAGAAGGAGGAATATGTGTCCAGCGTGGAGGGGCTGCTATGGAGTCCCCAACCTCAAAACCCAAGTAATCTCCCGCAGGCTCCCCTCATACATCAACTCTGAACCTGACTCCAGA
This sequence comes from Panthera uncia, assembly GCF_023721935.1. NCBI lineage: Eukaryota > Metazoa > Chordata > Mammalia > Carnivora > Felidae > Panthera > Panthera uncia. The sequence continues at coordinate 57,708,621 of NC_064818.1, read as the reverse complement.
GTAAACCCAGTCCCAGCATTCACCCATTCAACACATGCTTATCAGACCCCTCCCATGTGCCAGGCTATGGGAGTAGGTGACCACAGAGAGACCTAGACTCTACCTCCATGGATACATAGTTTCCTTTTCTTGAGAAGACCTGGACCAAAGAGAAAGTCAAAGCCCTGCCATGCCCAGTGTCCCATCCCTTTGCTCACTCCTTGGTTGTTTGGACAGTTGCCCTGGGTCGTTTTCTGACTCCCCAGTCACAACGTCCCCTTAAATACAGGCCTCATATTCCTCAAAAAAACTAAAAATAGAACTACCCTACGACCCAGCAATTGCACTACTAGGCATTTATCCACAGGATACAGGTGTGCTGTTTCGAAGGGACACATGCGCCCCATGTTTATAGCAGCACTATCAGCAATAGCCAAAGTATGGAAAGAGCCCAAATGTCTATCGATGGATGAACAGATAAAGAAGATGTGGTGTGTATATATATATATATATATATATATATATATATATATATGTATATATAATGTGTACATATATACACACACACACATACACACACACACACATACATATATACAATGGAGTATTACTCAGTAATCAAAAAGAATGAAATCTTGCCATTTGCAACTACGTGGATGGAACTGGAGGGCATTATGCTAAGTGAAATTAGTCAGAGAAAGACAAAAATCATATGACTTCACTCATATGAGGAGTTTAAGAGACAAATCAGATGAACATAAGGGAAGGGAAACAAAAATAATATAAAAACAGGGAGGGGGACAAAACAGAAGAGACTCATAAATATGGAGAACAAACTGAAGGTTACCGGAGGGGTTGTGGGAGGAGGGATGGGCTAAATGGGTAAGGGGCACTAAGGAATCTACTCCTGAAATCATTGTTGCACTGGATGCTAACTTGGATGTAAATTTAAAAAAATAAAAAAATAAAACAAGTTAAAAAAAAAATACAGGCCTCATATATCTCCTGGATCCACCTCCCTGCCAACCCTGGGCACCTGGTAGAGGTAGAAATGGTCATAGGTGGCAAGAAAGAAGGCAGGCAAGCAGGCTTTTAATAAACAGAGCCTACTTAACAAGTGTTTGCGGCCATTGTTCCTATGTCGCATGACCAGTGAAGACCTGGAGTATAAATGTCTAAAATATTGGAATCATAGTCACTGTCCCAAGCAAGAGAGCTTAGAATTCAAATAATCATCCTTGGCCACACATAGGTACTCATTTCTCCTGCTTATTGAACTGTCCTCTTTCACCCCTCTCTTAAGACCTTTCTGATCAAGGAACATCTGGGAATATGCTGAGCCTTGGGCTGCCTTTATTAAAGGCATTTCTTTAAAAGGAACAGGATTTAAAAAAAAATTTTAAAAAGAAATAAAGGAACAGGCTGTTCTTGGAGGTTATCTGCTCTACTCTCCTGCTGCCCAAGGCTCTATGCTCAGACCTGTTGGATATGTGAGCCTGGGGGCACAGCCTCACTCTGAGTGCAGCAGACTGCCAGTTGTCCCCTAATATCCATTCTCCCCTTCTTTTTATAATTTTTTAAAAAAAATTTAATGTTTATTTATATTTGAGAGAGAGAGACAGAGTGCAAGCGGGAGAGAGGCAGAGAGAGAGGGAGACGGAATCTGGAGCAGGCTCCAAGCTGTCAGCACAGAGCTCAACATGGGGCTTGAACTCACACACAAGCCGGGAGACCATGACCTGTGCGAAGGTCAGGCTGCAGTGGGACCCTTAACCGGCTGAGCCACCCAGGCGCCCTCCCCTCCTTTTTAAATAACAAAACCCCCCAAAGTTAGGCGGAACCTGACCACTCAGTTTAGGACCACATTCCCCAGACTCCCTTGCAGCTAGGTGTGTCCAGGTAACGAGATTCTGGCCAATGAGATGCAAGCGGAAGTCATGTTATACCTCTGGGCTCAGCCCTTAAAAAGAAGGAGCCGACCCTCCACATACTCTAGTCCCCTTTTCACTGGGTGTGAAACGGACGTGGCAACAAGAACACCCATCTCAGAGCTCAAGATAGAAATCATGTATCGAGGAGGCTGTGGCCTTGACACTGTGGAGTGGAGCTGCCATCTCTGTGCCAGAGGGCTTCTGCTTAGACTTAACGGGAGACGGAAACAAACTTGTTATGTGCTTAACCCACTGTCATTTTGCAATTTGCTTTGCTTCTTTCCTTTTGCCTCCTCGAACAAAGGAAAGGCAAACGATCTAAGGCAGCGCTGAACAATATCATGTGAACCGCATGCGTTACTTAAAATTTCCTAGTACACGCATTTTTTAAAAATTAAAATAAGTAATTTTCCAAATCCAATGTCTATTTTACACTCCCATCTCAATTAGGCTAGCTGCATTTCAAGTGTTCAGGAGCCACATTTGGCTAGTAGTGACAGGATTGGCCAGTACAGGTCTAAGGGAACCGCCAGAGGTTGAACCAGTTAGGGACTGCGGACCAGCCCTCAGATAAGTATAGCAGCAGCTACAGTAACCAGTGCTCCTACTGCTACAAAGAGGGCCAGATGCCTGGCACATCCATTATGCTCCGGCTCCAGCCCATAAAGGAAAGACCTCTATACCTTTGTTTCCTATAGTGGGCCTTGGAGAAGGGCTATTTTAGGAAGCAAGTAGACCCCTTGGGAGATGGAGAAAGGGAAGGGAAAAGTGGGATGTGGGTTACCCTCCAATCTCCGCTTGGCCTGTAATCAGGTCTGATCACAGAGGCATTGAGTTTGATCACCTAAAGGATCAGGATCATCTCATATCCCGGTTGGGATCAAGAAAACACCAAACCAAGAGTCCACATTTACGAGCGTAATCTGCATCACCAACTCCTCCAACTGGACAATTCAGCAACTCTACCATCATCACAGCCACCTTCGCCTGGGACCATAATTATTATTACCACCATCCGGTGATACTACCATCACCCCCAAAATGATTGTTCCTGTAACTGCCAGTTTCAATATTACCACGTTTTGCCATGACAGTAACCATCATCACTTACCTCCCTTATCACCATAGCAGCAATCATTAACAACACCATCATGACCACTCATCACCCCATTCCGGCTATCACCATGATCATACAGTCACTATCATCAGCCTCACTACGACAACCACTTCTACACCATCACCATAATATTAGGACCTTCAACATCTCCTTCACCTCATTTTAATTTTTTTTTGATGTTTATTCATTTTTGAGAGAGAGACACAGTGCAAGCAGGGGAGGGGCAGAGAGAGGGAGACACAGAATCTGAGGCAGGCTCCAGGCTCCGAGCTATCAGCCCAGATCCTGATGTGGGGCTTGAACTCACGAACCGTGAGATCATGACATGAGCTGAAGTCGGACGCTTAACCGACTGAGCCACCCAGGCGTCCCACCTTCACCTCATTTTATAAAGTCACCCCCAGTTTGTCCCTGTCCTAATTAGAAATCCTTGGAGTGTACCCCTCATTTCCACCTGTTCAAAATAACCCCTTGTACCTCAGCATCCCCCTCACTCAACCCTTCTTGTCTCAGAATCAAGTTTTCATTGCCCAGTTTGACCTTCTGGATTCTGGACTTTTGCCTACCCTGACCTGTCCACTGAAATCTACAATCTCTTTCTGCCTGTTTGGATGCTCTGGGTTTTGGATCCTTGGTTGATCTTTAACTCACAGCCGCTTAGTCCTGGACATTCTGCCATTAGCTACAGAGGTCTGCCTGGCTAGGCCTGGGGAGCTCGGCATCGCCCTGCCCTCGCAGGGTTCTAACATCCTGCCAGCACCTTTTCTGGGATTTTCGCTGAGTGAAAACAGCCTGGGTGTGTACAGTTGGTTCCTAAAGGCTGATTCGGTGACTCCCAAGCTCAGAGGAAGCTGGGAAAGGGTTTGTTTTTTGTTTTTTTGCAGGATGCACCACAGACAAACCTAGTGCATAGAAAGTATGAGAGGAAGAGGAAAGGTTGGGGGGGTGGGGGGGGGGGGACAAGCTCTTAACTCTCCTTGGTTTGTCCAGTGGAGATTACAGTAAGATGATTGTCCTCATATATTTCCCTGCCGGCCTTAGAAGGATTGGGAACCCTGCTCTTTTATGGAAAGCTTGCTGTAAAGAAAGAGCCTGGGCATCTCTTATCTCTTCCATGGACAGTGAGATCTCTGGGTGTCAGGTATTTTGGGAGAGGAGGCTCCTCTGGGGTTAGTGATGTCATCTCTCCCCACCCCCTGTGCTCCAGCTGTGTGGTCACCAGTCACCCTCTTACCCTGCCAGGGATGCACAGGTACCCAGGTGTTCTGCAAGCAGTCAACCCGTCCAGTCACATGGTTCACGGGGAAGGAAAGGATGTGCACCTGGATTGAGTTTAGATCTCAAGGTGCATCTCTTGGTTACCCAGAAGGAATGGATCTCCCATCCCTAGATGTGAATAACATTTACCAGGGGGCGGGGGGCGAGGTCGGAAGGAGGGAACTGGATCCTTGTTTTACATATATTTTGAGGCCAGCCCCCTTCTCAGTGCCTGCTAAGAGGTTCTGCCCCAGGCAAAAGGGATGGGTTTACTGCCCATGAGCACGGAGGGTGGAGTTGATGGCTCCAGGACCTATGAGCAAGTCTGCCTACACACTGGGGACAGCCAAATGCTCAGGGATCGTGACCCTCTTCCCAAATGCTGGGCCAAAGGGTTGTGACATGACTCGGGGAAGTGGCAGGCGGAAGGACAAAAGCGGCCGCCCCTTGCCACCACAAGAAGATCCTGTGGTTATAAAGGTAGCCATTAACGAGCACCACCTCCTCTCCATTTCCGTCACCAGGGAAAAGGGGCAAAGTCCCCCCCCTCACCCCTCTCTTATGCTTTCATTTGTCCTTCCTGTTGATCAAGCAACTACTAGATGCTGAGCGCTGAACTGGACTTTGGAGACACGAACACGTACAAGACTTGGTTCATATCCTTAAGGAATCCCCAGTTGTCACTGAGAAGAGAAGGAAAAGATCCACTGGCCTTTCCGGCTTGTCAAAGGTCAACCAAATGCCTGAGCCCGTCCGCCCGAGAGGGCAGTGGGCAAGACTTCAGCAGGTAATGGATGAGGGCAGCTATGCCCTGACAGGGACATTACCTGCAATTGGTTCCAGTCATCTATGGAGCCACGCGGCTTTGAAAATCGTGGGAGGATGGGGACAGAGGAGAGCAGGCCCCACCCCTCATCCCTAATCTGTCCTGATCCCCCTCCGGTGAGAAGCAGGGTATGGTCTTCCATGGCCAGAAGGGGGGGAAATATCGTTTGCCTCTTCTCCCTGCTAGGCCAGTCTCCGCACAGGCTGGGAACCACCCCTGGGGAAGAAGCCCTGAGGGCCCTTAGGAAAGAGGCCACCGGCAGGGACTGCCGGCTCATGAGGTCAGATTCCAGAGCAAACAGCAAGCTGTCTGCCTTTCCCGACTCTAGAAGGATGGGAGTGGGGGTGGGAAAGGAGGAAAGGTTAGGGTTCCTGTGGGCTAGGGGAGGGGCCTCCAGGGTCTGACTGGGCACCCTCAGGACGTTGTGTCTGAGCCTTTGCTGGGAAAGGGAGGCCAGAGGCGGCCACTGAGTGAGTGCAGCCGTCAGGTTTCCTACGTAGTCAGAGTCCCATTAGCACAGTCTGAGCTAGAGGAAACCTGGCAGGGCATATGGTCCTCCTCCCCCATCTTGAGGGGAAACTGAGGACACTGATCTTTTCCTTCTCTTCTCAGTGACAAGTGGGGACTCCTTAAGGATATGAACCAAGTCTTGTACGTGTTCGTGTCTCCAAAGTCCACACAAGGACAACCACCAGCTCCGGTCTCTTCTGTTGGCCTGCCCTTTGGTCTCCCGGGCTACTCTGATGTACAGCAGGTCCCCCTCAGGGACTCTCCGAGCACGGTTCCCCAGGTGAGCAAGTTCCTACCTCCATCCCCAAATACCAACATGAGTGGAGCTAAGGGGACGGTTTCAGATTTTAGGGGCAGCGGTGAAGCCAGCCGTTAGGAGGGCCACCTGGGACTCTGGTGAACTCTAGACTCCATGCCCCCCACCCCCTGCAAGGGCGTGGCCAGGCGGCTGCCCTGAGCCTTTTGCCTCCTGCTCTGCCCCAACCTGTTTAGCCCCCAGCATGTTCACTTTTCTGTCCCCTCGTGCCTTCTGAGCTCATTTTCTCTGTGTTCTTCTGCAGACCTCCTTGCCAAACCCACCGCCCCTTTGGCCCTTGTCTATAACCCCCTGCGTACCTCCCTCAGAGTACTGGGCCGCAGGGGGCTCTCTCTCCTTTTCAGGAACTCTGTCATCTTCAGGGAGGCAACCGAATCCCCTGCCTACCTGAGCGAGTCTCACGGGGACAGGAGCAGGAGTGGTGAGCCCCGGGGGCGGGGCGTGCAGGGTGGCCCCCGGGACTGGAGCCTGCACGGCGTGGGCGTGGTTCCTTCCAAGTCCGACTCTGAGGACCAGTGTCAAGGCCCGCCCCGGTCCCGGGTGCCTGGGCACCAACCCACGGAATTCTTCGCAGAGCCTCAAACAGGCCCGGAAGACGAGGCGGGAGAGCATCCAGGCGCGCGTGCGCGGGAAGGTGCAACCCCTCGCTGTCGCTGCAACCAACAAGCCCAGGCTGCTGCGCAGGGCAGAGGTGGAGCAGGCCTTCTCCTCAAACGTCCTCCTGTCTCCGGGCCACCCCTGTCTTTGGCCTATTTAGGGGCAAGGGCTTAGAGGAAGTAGGAGAGATGAACGTGCTGGGGACGACACTCACTTGCGCACACACATCCAGCAGATACACACGAACTCCTAGCCCGGGTCCGCACGTCCACATGTGCGTGCATTCACAGATGAACGCACGCACCCGTCCCGTTCGCTCATTTAGTCACGCAGCCAAAGTTGGCGGAACTACTACTCTGCCCCGCACGCTAGGCTAGTAGTGTTACCGCCGTGAGTAAGACAGACGTAGACAAGGGGTCCTAGCCTCCACAGAGCTTACAGCCTCGCAGCGGGGACAGTGATTTAAAAGATACTCACACGAAACTGTTGAAGACGTTAAAAACATGACAAGTGCCACGGTGGGGCAAATCGCACCGAACTCTAAAAAAGAGAGTAGGAGCCCACGCACGGCCTCGGCTTGGTTAGGCAGATTGCACTTGGCACAAGAACCCTCCGTGAGAGCACAGTGGGGAGTTGTGTCTTCGTGTTGGAGGGGGTACCTTTTTCTAATCCTCACAAAGGCACCTCATGGGCTGGCAGAAGCCTGAGATCTAGCCTAGTCTCAGGGTCAGCGTGGTAGCTAGTATCTCATACCCAATCTCATGTCTCAAGGCCAATTTCAGGGGCAATCTCACTGTCACACCCACGGCATTATACAGCACCCCAGCGTGCTCTTGCTCAATCGCGCACACATATTCAACATCACACACAGGCTCACGTTGGCTCCAACACCCTCTTACGGACATGACTTTGACACGCACTTAAGGAGGCCCCACAATCACACGCAGACTCTCACGCACGAACTGTCACATGTGCAGACACAGCTTCACCACAGTTGCACATAATCCTTCATATCCTGTTACACACACGATTTCTGTCTCCCACTGCTTCCCTATAGTTGCACACAGTCACACCCTGTTACACACACACACACACACACACACACACACAGTCTCTCGCACACACAGGCCGCCACGTTCCTGTTAGGCTTCTGGAGACAGGCGTGTGCAGCCCCTGATCACAGCTAAATGTCAGCGAGTCCCTCTCCTCCCAGTTAGAGATGAATTGTTGCTCGGGAGATATTTCATCCTTAATGCCTCCTGCTTGAACTGGAGCATGCGTCTCAAGGAGGTTACGTTTTTCCCAATCCGTCGGCTGCCCCCCGACCGGCTCAGGGAGCTGCCCTCCTGCCTCTCAGCTTTCATGGGGGGAGAGGAGGGCTCCCTCTCCCCTTACAGCCTCTCCTCATCCTTTCCCTCCCCGACAGCTCAGCTCCTGGCAAAAGAACAAAGCCCAGGCAGCCTCCCAGGCGCCCTCCCCAGCTCCCAGCACAGGAGGCGTCCCCAGAGCCCAGGGGCCACAGGCCGGCCACACCCCAGCCCTGCCCCAGCTGCTGGTTGCATTCAGGGCCCACCCGACAGGACCCATTGCCTAGAGAAGAGCTGAGTGTAGAGAGAGGGATCTGGAAATGAGAGACAGCCCCTCTTAAGATCTTCTGCACCCACAACCCTCCCCCTTATAAACTCAAAAACACAGCCTGAGCCATGCTGGCATGAGAGTAAACTGGTACAACCGTTCAGGAGGCCACCTGGATGAGCGGGAGCCACAGCTTCTAGACGATGTGTCCCCTTTGCCCCAGCAATGCCATATTTAGAAACGCACGGTAGGAAATCAACAGGGATAGTCCAGACCATTTAACTTCAAGGGGGCTCATCCCAGCCTGGTTTATAAGAGTGACAAATTGGAAACGGCATAAACGCCCCACAGTAGGGACTGGCAGTGGCACTACCATCCGCGGAATACCACGGAAACATGTGGAAGAACGTTGAGCATCACTGAAAGGTGTTTACACAGAATGCTGAGTAAAACAAGCAGGTTGCAAAACAGTATGTGCACTAAACGGGATGTGGGGCCTGGATGGGATCCTGGAGTCAGAAAAGGACATTAGGGGGAAAACCAGTGAAAGCCAAATAAAGTCTGGAGTTCAGTGAATAATAACCTACCAATGCTGCTTTCCCAGCTCTGACAAATGTACCCTGGTAAAGTAAGATGTCACCATTAGGGGAAACTGGCTAAGGGGCATATAGAAACTGTAACATCTTTGCAAGTTTTCTATATATTCCAAAATGAAAGGTTCTTTATGAAACCATTATGTATATATAATGTGATCCCTCATTTTTTTATTTCTATTTTTTTAAGTTTATTTATTTATTTTGAGAGACAGAGAGAGAGAGAGAGGGAAAGAGAGAGAACCAGTGGGGGAGGGGCAGAGAGAGACGGAGACAGAGAATCCGAAGCAGGCTCTGTGCTGATAGCAGAAAGCCCAATGCGTGGGGCTCGAACTCACGACCCGTGAGGTCATGACCTGAGCCAAAATCTGATGCTTAACTGACTGAGCCACCCAGGCGCCCCTCATCTTTTTTTTTAAAGTATATATACATCAAGCTCTGAAAGACTACTCACCAATATCTTAACTTGAGGAGTATCTGAAGGTGGGATTATAGGCAGTTTTAATTTAGTTTAATTTTGATTATTTGATCATTTTGCTAAATAAATTTGATCGTTTTGATCATGTTCTTTTTGCAGATTCATTACACTATAATTGAAACACAACACTGTGTATATTTAAGGTGTTCAATGTGTTGATTCGACACACTTACATATTACAATACGATTGCCACCGTAGCATTAGCTAACATCTCCATCATATCACAGAATTATTGTTTCTTTTTTGTGGTGAGAACATTTAAGATCTACTCTCTTTGCAATTTTCAGATATACAACACACTACTATGAACTATAACCACAATGCTGTGCATCAGATTCCTAGATCTTTTTATTAATAAAGGAATATGAACTACTTGTGTAATTAAAAAAAAACAAACCCTCAAGCCTGAGAAATTCCAGTGGGAATGCTGAAAGCAGCTCAATCCCAAGCCACCCCGCCCAGCCTCCCCAGTCCTCTGGAGGTATTGGGCCCAGCCATTCTGGACAGTTTCTTTTACTTCTCTCCAACCACTAACTGGCATGACTACCCCTCACCCCTGGCAACTCCAGAATTTCACAATCTGAAATCACTTCTTTGATCCCAATCTCCTTTCCTTCACCTCACCCTTTCCCTCATTTCTACTGAGGCATTCTCTGGTCCCTTAATCTCTCCACTTTCTCCCAGTCCATCACCCCTGTTCTGACCTTACTTCCTCTCTTCCTACCTTGGCTCCACATCAGCCATTTCAACAACGTGCTTCCTGCCATCCTGCCTCCCGATCTCCAGCCTTAAGCAACACCGCCATCCACTTTCTGGCTCCTACTCCTGGGCACACTGGACCTGGTGAAAAAACTGGCCCATTTATGCTGCCTCAACTCATGCTTCACCTGTATGCATTAAAAAACAAACAAAGGGGCGCCTGGTGGCTCAGTTGGTTGAGCATCTGACTTTGGCCCAGGTCATGATCTCACGGTTCGTGGGTTCGGCCCCACATCAGGCTATCTGCTGTCAGCATAGAGCTCGCTCGGTTCCTCTGTCCCCCTCTCTCCCTGACCACCCCCCTTGTGTTCTCTCTCTCTCTCTCTTAAAAATAAACATTACAAAAAACCCCTCTTTTCTTCATCTATAGTTGACTCCTCATTATAATTCCACAACAACCTCATACTTCCCTCTGCAAATCTTCAACTCTAAACTGAGCAAGAATATGGAATCAATCCTTGAACAATGTTTCTCTGTTCCACCTGTCCCCAGACCCATCAGTTCATCCCAGAATTTCCCTGGGCCATTACCTATTTTCTTCCCTCCTGTCCCCGAGGAAGAAGACTTTTTCCTCCTTACCAACGACCCAACCTCTATAGCATTTTCCAGAACTTCCTCCATTGAGCACCTTCTCCTCCGTCTTGTCCATTTCACTCTCCCTCCTTTTTTTTCTCCCAAACTTTTTGAATGAGAAATCACCCTAATCGCCTCTAGTTCTTTGCCAGTCACTTCTCATGCAACATCTCCACCACCCTGTAGTCTCTTGCAGTTGCCTGTGACCTTGGCATTACCAAACCTGCTGGCCATCAACTCTATTCTCCTCAGTGACGAGTCTGCAGGATTTAATACCAATTCCCTCCCTTAAAACTTCCATCATCTCCAGGCCACTAGCTTCTCTTGCTTTCTTCCTAACTTCCCAACTATTCTTTCTTAGTCTCCTCTGACTCCTCTCTTCTCCTTCAACTCCCCAAATACAGAGATCTCCCAGGATTCAGCTTCTAGTCTTCTCTCACTCTGCCCTTTCTGTCTGTCTTCTGTCCCCAAGTTTCCACGAGCCATCTCTTTGGAAGAATCCTTAACTGACAGCTTCTGAGGTCCTGTCTGGAATGTCCAATTTCCTGCTAAGCATCTCTGAGTGGATGTCCTGGAGCTCCTCAAACTCATTATAACCACGATCATTTTCTCTACCCCCTACCCCAAACAAGCGCTGCCTTCAGACTTCCACCATTCTTGCCAACAATCAAGCTGAACACCTAGGAGTCACTGGGGCTGCCCGCCTCTTTCTTATTCCCCCAAATCCATTCACCTGCCAGGTTTGATCAATTCTACATTAGCCCTGCCTCTTGCCCACACTCCTTTGTGTTCTACCTTCCGTGCCCCCACCTGGTTCTGGCCTTCCTTGACTGGGCTATGGCAATATCCATCCTTATCCATGATCCTTCTGCCTCTCAGCCTGCGCCTCCATCACTAATCCTAGCAGAGTAATAGCCCACAGCCTCTAAAGCCGGAGTAACCATGTACTTCGCAATTCGAATCTAGATACTTTTGAAAATGAAAAGGGACTCTGTAAAGTAGTAATCATAAAAAACTTTAGGAATAAAAATATAATTAACGACAGTGGGGCAAAAGGCATAAACAGAAACTGCCCTGGACATAGGGTCATCCTACCTAAAGCACATGTCTGTTCACATCCCTCTCCTGCTCAAAGACCTTCCACGACTCCTATTGAAGTGAGGTCACATTCGTGTTGGCATTCAAGTCCTGCTTTTCAGCCTCTATCCCAGGCACCCCCCCTCTCCTGATAAGCAGAACTAGCCGGTGGTCCTTGAACATGACTCGTGCTATCCCAGTCCCACACCTGTGTTCATGCTTTTCCTTTCTTCAGGAAATCCTTGTTACCAACTCTCCTCCCCAAATCCCATCTTATTTCAGGACCAAAACCACAAACTGCCCTCCAAGAGGTTTCCCCTCATCCTTCTCCTGCACCTCTCTTCTACCACTTTGCACTTTCCCCTAAATACGATCTTATTTCTAATCTTGGATGTAACAAGGATGCTGATCCGTGGCTGCACAGGGCCCCCCTCCCAGCCAGCTCTTTGGCTGGGCAGCTGCTTACAGTGTGGCCTGGCATTAAAAGATGAGCTGGGCCAATCCGATTTCTTCTCCTGGGAATTTGAACTATGAAATATGGAGAGACTAGAGCAGTTAGCAGAGGTGATATAGAGAGAGACTCAGAGAGACCGGCTGGTCAAATGCAAGTCACAGTTATGAGAAATTATGAGGAAACCCAGGAAGCTCTCAAGGCTGCACAGAGGTCAGAAGCAGTTATGAGCTGGGGCTCTGGAGGCCGACCTGAGTGAGAATCCTGACTCCTCCACTTTCTGGCTGGCACTTAGGGGCAGGGTACCTAACCTCCTTGAGCCTCAGTGTTCTCATATGTAAAATGGGGTAATGATACCAGCTAACTTGCAGTGTTCTTAATAGGATTTACTGAGATAAGCACGGAAACCAATGTGTCGGGCATTTAGTATGTGTCCAGAGCTGGTTAACCATCATTCCTCCTCCTCCTATTATAATAATCATTATTTCATTAATATTAACGAGGAGAGAGACACACAAAGAAAAGAGAGACCCTATGGTGTGCCCTTCCACCTTACCCTGAGAGAGAAGGTAGTCCCCAGAGCTGCCTTGGTCCCTGCGTGCTTTCTGGGCCCAGTTCTACCGCCAAGTCACGTGCTTCGATACAAAGGCCCTCCTTTTTCTCGTGATCACATAAGTGTACCTCTGTTTCTTGCAAACAGAAGGACACCTGCCCAGATTCCTGTCTTCCTCCTGTGTCTGGACCTGAGCTCCTCACAGCTCAGTATAATGAATGTTCTACCTCAATATTCTGCCTGCACCTTGAACACAGCTCATGTTTATTTCTTGATGAATGAATGAATGAATGAATGAGTGCATAAGATTCTAAATCCTCTCCTGCCTCTACAGAAACGCGATTTTTTTTTTAGAAGACTCAGAACTCCATGGGGTACGTGGTTGGGGAGAGTCAGCTCCCTAATTCACTGTTTCATCCCTCAAAGCAAGAAAGGAGGAAAGCCAGGACTAGGGTCACTCTAGAGATTGATGCCGTAGGGTCTGAGTTCTGCCCTCATGCTGCCAGGCCTTGCCTCCTCCTTTCCTCACTCCCTCTGAGCCCAGAAGAGGGGCAATAGGGTCACAGGAGGGAAAATGGAGGCAAGAAATCTGCCAGGTCAGGTTGCCAGCCTACTGCAAAAGAGCCAGACATCGCTTACCAGGCCTGGTCCCACCCCACTTCTCCACCCACACCGCAAGCCCCAGTCACACTCACATCTTTCCACACCCTTACCTTCACCGTGCACTTTCTTATTGTGTCTTCGTCCATGCTATTCCTTCTCCCCCACAAAGGCGCTTCCCTGCCTTCACGTCTGATGAAAACTCTTACCGGTCTTTCAACACCCAGTGCAGAGCCAGATCGTCCCTGGATCTCGCAGGCAGGGTTGAATGCTCCTGCTCTGTGCTTCCAACCCTTGTGGAGATGCTTCTGAGCCCTTTTACCAATTACCAATTACCCATGTATTTGTCTGTCTTCCCCTGAGAAGGTCCCAAGGATAGGAATTACGTCCTAGTCACCATTGTGCCCCCAGTGCACCGATGTAGCGAAGGACTTAGCACATAGTAGGCTTTCACTAAGTGTCGTTGACTGACTGTATGAATGTATGAATGGATTAATTAACAGTTTCTCTCAGCTCTGGGAGCCCTGGGCCCTGCTTTTTTCTCTCTTCTCTAGCTGTCTTGGGCATTGCTTGAAGACTTCTGCAGTCTCATGATGATTTCTCCCAAAGGCACCACTACTCATCTCCAGTCCTGAGCAACATCTGGAGTCCACAAGGCAGGACACTGCAGGGCTGTGGATCTGGAGCATTTCAAGGCTAGAAATTTGGGGGTTAAGTATTGAGCAGGGGGCAGAGGAGAATGCGACAAAGTGGGGCAGGCTGGGGGCTTGAATGTCTTCATTGCCATTTGGGTCCTGGCAGGTGGGTCCAGGCTCTCCCTCCCAGGCAGGCCTCTGACTGGGCTGCTGGGCATGGCTGCCACTTGCCTGCCCTCCTATCTCCCCAGGCCCATGGCTGAGCGGCTGGCAGAGGCAGCACTGGGCCAGCCCGAGCAGACAGCCTTGCGCGATTGCTGGCTCCAGGCCTCCCAGCCCAGCTTGTAGCTCCCCCCAGAGTGGCGGGATTGATTGGCTGCAGCCGGAATGGGCACCAGTCTCCCTGGCTTGGACAGAAACGGGGCCATCTGTTACACCTCTAGTTAAAAGTACATAAAGTTGAGCATTTGTGCGCCGACAATACCACCCCTGACACCCTCCACGCGGCACAGCGCTCCGGCTCCTTGGCAGGCTCGCGCTCCGCGACAGGCCGGCAGAGCAACGCCTACACGCTGGCTGGGTTGGCACCACCGCAGGCACCACGGCTCCACCCTCCGGCGGCCTGGCCCAGCTGGGTTCAGCCTAGAAGCCGAGATCCCACCTGTATCAGAGGGTGGAGGGGAGGACAGGGTGTGGGGGAAGGGTGCAGATGGGTGGGTGGGTGACATTCAAGGTATTCCACCAATGTCTTTTCCCACTCATCTTCCCCTGGTGCTCTTTCCAGCTAAGCCAGCCCTCCCGACCCCAAAACCGCTGTGGGCAGTCCCGCTCTGCCCTCTTGCTCTGGTGGCCCTCCCGCTCTGACCTGGCATACTCCATTCTTCCCATCGGCCTCTCAATTTCTCCCACCCTTCAAGGCCCAGCTCTAGTCCCAACTCTGCCGTGCAGACTTCTCCCTGCTCTGACCTCCCAGAGGCCTCCTCCCCCGCCTGAATGGCCTCTCCTGAGGCTTGTCCAGTATGAGCCTTGAGCTCTGCCTGCGCTGCCAGAACTGGGCTGGCCCTTGTCTTACCCACAGACTAGAACAGGGCTGGGTCCACGATGCGGCAGGAGGATCTATAAGTCCTTGCCTGAACTCAGCTCAGCTGTGGGGCAAGGGGGACAATGACTGCAGAGGTGGTACCGGCCCTCCCAGTAGCCACCCAGATGGCTTTGCTGGTCATAGCCCGGAAAGTATATGGTCAGGTGTACGGACAGCTCTTGATAGTGGTTTACTCACGTGTTTGTTCAACACATATTTGTTAAACGTGTGTTATATGCCTCATTCTGTGTGGGGCATGGAAGAGGAGAGGGAACGGTAAAAAAAAAACAAAAAACATGAGATTAGACACAGTCGGTGCCCTTAAAGAGTTTACCCACTAGCAAAGGCCATGAGACAAGTCCAAATAATACCTATAATGCAATGAGCCACTCAAATCAACAGAAGTGCCCTCTGTCTTCTGCAACAACAGACTCTCAGAGCTGAAAAGGACCCAGAAGTTCCGAGACTCTGATATCCCATCCTTGGCCCAAACACGTTTATAGGCATTACATGAGATAATGTGGGAAAGCTCTTATGTGGCACAAAGGGAGTGACGGTAAAATAGCGAAGATGATGAGGACGACAATAAAATTGTGTCTACCAGCCTTCTCGGCAGATTCTAAGCCCCGCTTGCATACTCCACCTGTTGGGGGGAGCTCACTCCCACACAAGGCAGCTCATTCCATTGTCTTCGCTTCTACCCTTCAGAAAGCTATTCACAAGGATAAGCTGAAGTCATCCCATCTCTGCTCAGCAATTTGTGGTGGTGATTCCACCCCTGGGACCACACAGAAGAGCTGGGACTAGGGTGAGGCAAATGAGATGCTTAAGCCCAGAATTTAAGTACATAACGCTCAGAGTGAGTACCCCCTTCAGTCCTGTGCCCAAGGCACCTCACTTGCTCACCCTAGTCCCAACCCGGCCACACAGTGGGTCTGTATCCTCCTCCCCCAGCCAGCCCAGCTGGAAACTGTCAGATTTGTCCAATACCCTTAGCCTCCAAACAAACTCCACCAGCAGCCTACCGTGTGGGGGGTGCCCTAGAACAGCCCCAAATACGAGGTGATGGGGGCACAGGAGGACTATGGGAGGGTATTAGTCATAACAGGGGGACTTACCTGCCCACTCCAATCTTTGTCTGCACATCACCTCCTTCTGGCCTGGTCAGGTTGCCCCTAACCTTCCCCCACAGCACTGGTATAAGACAGGCTGATGTTCCCAAATCTGGGCCTTAAAAGAACCCAAGCAGCAGGCTCTGAAGGACATTGGGCAGTGAGCCTGGATATGGAAATCCGTGTGACTGTTTCTCCTTCTCCTGAGCATCCCCAGGTAGGGGTGTGTGTGTGTGTGTGTGTGTGTGTAGGAAGCAGAAATGCAAAGCTCATAAGCCATGGAAAACCCTGGAGGATGGGGCTGGAGAAGGGAGAGGGGGGGAAGGTAGGGAGCAGGAGGGCTGGGGGAAGAAGGGAAGGGAGCAGAGTCTGAAGACGGTATGATCCAGCGTGCTACATTCCAGCGGGGGCACCTCAAACAAGCCACTTGACCATTCTGAGCGTCAGTGTGCTAGCTGTAAACTGGACTACGGAGACCGTTTGCCTACCTAGGGGGTGAACCATGGGAGAGCCCACTGTGACAGTCCCAGAGCTCCGCTACATGCAGTCGCCTTCACCAGCGGCTGCTGCCGGTAAAGCCCAGGTGAACGGAAAGCTGCCCGGCTCGGCTCAAACTGGAGTTGCACTGGCTCTGCAGCCTGGCCTGGGGTTCAGCTTGAGAGTCTGTGTCGTCTAGAACTACTTTTGTGACCTCCGTTGTTTCTCTCTGGCCCTCGTCGACCCCATCTCGACAAATCCTCGCTTTTTTTCCTTCCTGTTTATAAAGCCCTGTCCACCCCCAAGGCCTCTTCAGCCTCCCAACGAAGAGCCCTGAGAGGAAAGCGGTTATGGAATTCTAGTCCTTTGCCTAGGCACGAACCAAGGCTCACAGTCAGTTAGAAACTCGAGCGGGGTGGGGAGGGCTTGGACTCCGCTCTTCCGAGGCCCTCCTCCCAGGCCGGGGCCCGAAGGGTCACCGAGCCACGGCTAGGATGAGCACTCAAGCGGGAAGGGCACCGGGCGTTCTGGGTGGGCGCCGGGCGCCCCCCGGCCAGGGCCTGAGCTTCCCCCGGGCCGCCAGCAGCAGGCGCTGTGGCGGAAGCGCCCTCAATACCCGAGCATTAACTTAAGAATAGCTCACACTAATGTCCCTGGCTGTGTGGAAACAGCGTTTTATTAAATGCTTCACACAGATTTGGTATAATAAAGATGAATATATTATATCCATTGCCTCCCCCAGAGTGAGACAATAATAAGAGAGGGGAAAAAAAACCAATAAAGTGAAACATAAATACAATATAATGGGACTTGTGTCGAGGGACGCATGGCCTGTCGGGGCTGCCATGGGGCGACCTTGCAGCGGGAGCTGGGGACGGTCGCCGGGGAGCCGGATTACAGCCCTCCCCTGCCCAGTCAGGGGTCCCCAGGCCCCAGCTTCCAGCCTACCCACCCCTACTCCCCCACAACCAGTCCCACTTCTGCAGCTAGGAGGAGCCTACCTCAGAGAGACGCCCCTGGAGAGGGTGAAAGAGTGAGGGGATCGTTTGGCCATACCTCTGCCCTGGGCCGTGAGCCTTCTCTCTGGTGCTCCTTCTCTCCCTCGGTGGGGGGCTTCTGGGGACGTGGGCCCCACAGGACAGATAGATTCATGAACAGATGCATAGACTCGTGGGAGGAAAACTTGGGGAGCGATGGCTTCTACCTTGGCCCTGCCAAGACCACCTCCCCGGACTTGGAGAAACGCTGTCCTCCCTGTCCTGTCCCAGAGGCTGTCCCATTACATGCCGGAAGTCCCTCACTGGGTATTATTTCGATCCTTCTCTGGGAGCCGCCAAACTCGTTTACCTAAAAACAAAAATTTCAAAACTTTCCCAGCACGGAAAAAAAAAAAGGGAACACTTGGAGATTCAGCCCAACCCCTCCACGCTTGGGTAGCAGCCAGCCCTGTGGGGTCTCAATTCACCAGTCCAAGGCTAGACTGTGTGGCTTAAACTCAAGAGTGCCTCTCAGCTTGATATGGGTGTGAATCCTACCTGTGGCACTGACCAGCAGGAGGTGATCTTAACCTCAGTTTCCTTTTGGGTAAAACCGGACCCGGCCAGGAATGGAGAGAAGGTTTCTAACACCTGGCACCCTATCAGCCGTAAAAGAGAAAAATAAAAGCAGCTACCAGCTGTTCCTGGAAATATTCGTTAAAATAAATAGCCATTCTAGACCTCGAATTCTCCCGAACCTCACTTCCTCCTTGGGCCCCAAAGCAGGCAACCCCTTTTCCCAAACGAATGAAAAGTCTTAGCCTCCCATCTCTCTCCCTAAGTCTCCTGACTTTGCCCCCATCAAAGCTCAGAGAGGTTAACAGACTTACCCAAGATCACACAGCTGGCCTGGAGTGGAGTTGTCTGCGGTCATGGTGCCATCAGCCCTCTCACCTGCCTCTGCAAAGACACTCAGGTGGCCCTGCTGCAGAAGGCGTTCGAAATTTGGTGGTTAACCCAGCGTTTCAGCTGAGGACTCAGAGCGGCCGAGTAAGCCCAAGCCTCCCCAGGAGCCAGAGCCCAAGCCTCCCCAGGAGCCAGAGCCCGGGGCTGAGCACCTCACTGAACAAAAAAAGGAATGAGAAAGAAATGCCTGGAGGCTGAGGAAAGAGGAAGAGGAGGAGTAAGCCTGGGCAGAAGAGGAAGATTGCTGGGGGTGCCGAGTGGGGCAGGCCAACACGAGCTGCCCTCTGCAGGGCTAACGGTCTGGCTTCCGGTCAGGAACACCCTGAAGACTAGGTGTCAGGGCCTTGCCGGCGCCGCCCCAGGCCCCAGGTGGGCCAGCGGGGCCGGCACGAGGGTCTGGGCCCGAAGTTCAGCACGCAGGAGCAGGGTCGCTACTGCAGACAGGATGGGGTGGACCTAATGGAAGGGGAGGGGCGTGGGAAAGAGCTGGAGCAGTTAAGCGTTGGTGGATGTTTGATGGGATGTGATCCCTCAAGATCAGGAACGTAGGAACACGTGGGAAGTGGAATAGCCAAGGGGAGCTGGTTCCGCCCAAACGAAATAAGGCTGCAGGCGCTCGCACTGACCCTCTCGCTCAGGCCCAGCAGCCTGGGGCTCCCTTCCCTCCCCCTCCGCCTCTCCCCACCACCTTCAGCCTCCCACCTTCCGCTCCAGCACTCGGCCCGGGGCCCACACCCGAGGCTGGCAGGAACCGGCTCCGCGGGTCCGAAAGGCGGGAACAGAGACCGGGTAACCTGGGATCCACAGAAAATGAAGGGCCCTGCGGCTTGCCTGGAGCTTTGCTCGGCTCGCTAGGAAAATCCTGGCCCGAGGAGCAGCCTCAGGGCGTCCGGGCTCTGAGCGCGGGACTGAGCCGGCCTTCTTCGCTTTGCTGGGAGCCAAGCCTCCCGCATTCTGCGGTGCGGTTGGGCACTGCAGCAGCTTGGTCCTCCGCAGTCGGACCCCGCGTCCCCTATTCTGGCCTTGCTTCTGCCGCCTGAGTGGTCTCGCCCAGGGTCTTGAGAGCGGCTGAGCTGGAACAGCACTGCCTGGCAGGCAGCCCTCTGACCTTGGGGTCGGAGGAGATCGGGGACCAGGGAGTCTTCTGGGACTTGGTCCCGGCAGAATCCAGGATGCCAGCGGGCAGGGGGGTCTTCTACCTGGCTCCCCTCTTCGAGCACATTAGTGGCCCCCTCCCCTCAGCGGGAAGGCGAGGGGCTGAGCTGGCGGCGGCACTAATGCAATGAGCCCCCGCATGGCTGCTGAATTATTCACGTGCAGTTTATTGGGAGAAGCCTGACTCAGGCCTTTCCCGAGCCGCCTAGCCCCGCTGGCCCGCCCCTAGGTCTCCTTGCCATTCCCGGCCGCCCCCGACCGGCCCGTTCCTCCCTCTGTCCCCCTGGCCTAGCCCAGGCCCCGCTGCTGCCCGTCTGCAGCCGGGTGCCCCACAGGCTGTGAGACACTTCTGTGGAATGGGAGGCACCGACCAGCATCAGCAGCTTTGCTCAAACCCAAGAGTTCCTGGGCCATCTAGGTTAGCAAGAGAGGATCAGCTGTTGGAGTTTCTGTGGGTAGCAAGGAAAATGGAACCCCCACCCTAGGTCCGGGAGCAGCAGGCTGGGAGTGTGGCCTTTTTCCAACTGCCCCCCTCTCTGTGGCCCTAAGTAGCCATCCTGGGAGCCCACTAGGCCCTGCCCCAGGCTGCAGACCTAATGGGGGTGCACAAGGGACCAAGGAGTTCACCCCCACCAGAGCAGGTTGCTGCCCAGGCCACAGAGGGAGGAAATATGGCGGGGGGAGGGGGGTTGGCATTCTGGCTCCCCCTCTGGGCTGACACTGCTGGCCTCCTGCTTGGCTGTTTCTCTTGCCTGGAAAGTGGTCCCCGCCCCTGCACCTACCCAAATGCTCTTGGTTTTTTTAAGGCTCAATGCAAATGTCACTTGCACTGGGACAGAACCAGACTCCTCCCACTTATCCTCTTCACAGTCCCCTGGGCTACTGGGATGAAAATGTCCGTCTCCTGCCACTCCTGCCTGCCCATCACCCTCCTTCTTCTGTCTGTCTTCCTCTCTGTTTCTGGGCCCAAAACATGATGGGGGCTCAATCCTGTAGAAAGAAAGACAGGGAGGAGAGAAAACAGAAACTCCATTCCTGAATCAGGCCACACCACAGCTGGGTCCAGAACCCAGGACCTCCCACCTCCCTCCACAGCCAAAAGGCATTAAAGAATGAGGTCTCTGTGCCCCTGTGTGAGTGTTGGAGGTATCAGCAGCAGGGGCGCCTCACACATCTGCACACAGCTGGCAAAACAATGCACCTACCCTTCACTCATACCCTTGGTCCCCTCTCTCTGGGGCCCAGGCTGAATGAAGTCCCTGCCTGGCTCTCTCTTTTGTCTCTTATTATTCATTTAGTTTACTCATTCAAAAATGCATGAAGAGGGGCGCCTGAGTGGCTCAGTCGGTTGAGCTTCCGACTTCTGCTCAGGCTCAGGTCACGGTCTCTGGTTCGTGAGTTTGAGCCCCGCGTCAGGCTCTGTGCTAACAGACAGCTCAGAGCCTGGATCCTGCTTCAGATTCTGTCTCTCTCTCTCTCTCTCTCTCTCTCTCCTCCTCCTCCTCCTCCTCCTCCTCCTCTGCTCATGCTCTGTCTCTGTCTCCCAAAAATAAATGTTAAAAAAAATTTTTAAAATGGATGAAGAGCTCTTGCTATATGCCAGGTTGGCATAGGGCATGGAGAAGAGATCCAGGCACCTTTCTTCCCAAAGCCAGGTGGAAAGAGAGGCAGAAGGGCAGACAGACAAACCAGCACGTTCCTGACAATCTGACAATGGCTCTGAGGGAAGTTCGCTAAGGAGCATAGAGGAACTGAACAGGGCAGGGAAGATTCTGCAAGACAGCTGAGCACTAAAACCAGAGCAAAAGGTACAAGGAAGGGAAGTGACTGAGACCCTTCTGACCCCAGGTTGAGGGGAGCAAAGGACCATAAAAAATGAGCGATGTTCTGGAGGCTCCAGAGTATGGTCACATGGGTCTTGAGCACCTCCTGGGAAGTCTCTTCCCATCTCTACCTGTCTCCATCACTCAGTAGTCTGTTTATGCACACCCCCCCCCCTTTCCAAATGGCATCCCCCCCCCCCCATGCAGGGCTGAAGTGCCTGAAAGAGGTTGGCCTATGTGGTGAGGCCACCCTGTCAGTAGGCTCTGGGGTTCAGTTCACAGAAGAAGTGAGTGGGGGAGAAGCAGGAAGGGGTGTTCTCCAAAGCAGTGACCTTGCCATAGCGCCTTCCCCGACCTGGGCAGGAAGAGGTCTGAGAGCCAGTGGCCACAGATAGCAGGGCAGGCCCAGAAGTAGGCTTGGACCCTGGCCTGGACTTTGGAGCGGCTGGCTCCCTGCTCTCCAGACCTGCCAGGGGGGCAGCTTCCCTCCCTCTGGTCGGCCTGCTTCTGGTCTTAACCTTTTCTGGACCTCCAACCCCTTTTGAGAATCCAATGGGTCATGTAATATTGCCCCTGGAAAAATGTGCCCACTTGGGCTCACATCCATAATTTTACACACAATTTCTGGGATCTGCAGAGCCCCCCGAAGCCCATTCAAAGAGCCCCCCACCCCCACCCCAGGGCGGGGGCTGGTTAAAACTCCATGGTTCCGGGATTAGAATTAGAGTTTGAAAAAGCAATCTTCAAATCCTAATTACTCTAGAACAAGCTGTGTGACTTAGGATGGGTTACTTAACTTCTCTGGGACTCATTTTCCTTATATTTAAAATTGGCGTGATAGCAGTAGCTACTACCTCATAGGGTTGTGAGTAATAAATGAATGAATAAAACTCTTAGCCTGAAGCCAGGTACGCGGTAAGGGCTTCTGGTGTTTATTGTCATGGTTATTGTTGTTGTTGTTACTGCTGACGGTGGCCCAGGGCGGAATATAAAAACCGAGGGGGCAGTCCTGGTTCAGCCAGGGAGGCAGGAGGCCATCTATCGGAGTCTACTTCAATAGCAGAAGAAACACTCTGAATTCCACAAAGACTGTCAGAGTAGCAGGTCCCTGGGGGATTCAAAAATGATCCCAATTGGTGGTCAAGTTAACTCATTTCAAGCGGTGTCAGAACCTTTTTTTCTAAGGGGAGCTCTGGCCTAAGGGCCATTGCTGGTGCTTACACAAATAATCTGGAAACAAATGGGACTACCAAAACAATCTGGATTAAAGCCGATGGAATGTTTGGGGGTTTACTTGAATTATTCTCTTGTGCTAAGGAATAACTCATTTTGTTTAGGTCTACAGGGTCCCCTTATCCTGGCAATTCATGCAATGCTCTTTCCCTCGTCTTTGTCTGAAATATTCGCTAAACTAGGGGGAAAGCAGATTTTTGCTAGACTAACCCCTTCCCCTTCCACTGAAGATAGAATAAGGCTGGACCCTGGCAGTATAGGCAGCAAGCAGGAATTTGGCAGTCAGGATACAGTATAGACCAGGCTGTAAAGACCGCATTGCCTCTGGGCAGCAGACTCCAGGGACCGATTGCTTCCAGCTTCGTGGGAAATGACACTGGCTCAGCTACCTGGGGGCAGGGGACCCTAGAGTGTCTTCCCAACCCAGCTTTGGGTCCCAGGAAAGGGGGTGGGCAGGATAGCTCCTCAGGAGCAACGGGCAGAGTTCCTATCTCCCCTCTCCCCTCCCCTGACCCTGAATTACTCCCCTAATTTTCACCATCTCCAGAACCCCTCTGAGGGGGAAAGTCAAGGCCCGAGCCTTCCCCCTCCACAACACATAATCATTTATACTCCATTCGCTCAAAACAAAAACCAAAAAACAACTCACTGAACCAGTAAGCGGAGGGCACCAGGTGCTCACCTGCCTGGGCAGGTCTGGTGTGGATAGAGTCCCCAGATCAAGGTCCCTGCCCTCAAGGGTCTCCTCATCTAGCGGGAGAGGGAGTGAGTCTGACTGCAAGCCCAAGATACAGCTCTCTGATCTGCCAGAGGGGTACGGAAGCCAGTAGTTTTGGGTTTTCAGGAGTTCAGAAGATCCTAACAGCCCACGCACTGGGGTCTGGAGTGGGGGGAAACGGTGGGGTTGCAAAAAGGTCGGTGGGACAGTTGGCCTGGTTTTCGAACATAGCCTGGGTGAGGCAATAGAAGTAGGGGCCCTAAACAACAAAATGAGTGGGTAGCACCACGTGCCCCCTGAACCCCCAGCTGTGCCTGCTGGGGCTGTTTTGTTGGGTGTTCAACCAATGAGGCTGAAAACAAAGCCTCCGGATTGGGCCGCAGGAAAAAGAGGTCTGGCTACGGTGAGTATAAGAGGTAATATAGCAGGTGATTGTGGAATGTCCTGTCCACTTGGACATGATGTGGCCGAAGACTAAAGATCCCCGGAAACAGGACCCCATTGAAGGAATTCTATGCTCCTGCCCCTCTGCTCCCCAATTCACATTCCTCACCTTCCTGGCAGCTTTGTCGTAACACTGAGGTCCACTGTTCCTGAGGGACTGGAAAAGGGACAACAGCAAGGTTGCCCTTAAGATCCTGTCCTGCAGACAGTATCAGGTGCAGACAGGAAGAATGGCAGGGGGTTATGGGATGAAGCGCCTCCCAAGATACCGACTCATGAGTCCCTGTTCCTTGATCTGGAGGGGCCTCCTCTCTAGCATGGGGATATGGTTTGCCCGAAGTTCTGGGTCAGGGCTTTTGGGGTTATGTCGGGAAAGGGCTGGGGACCAGAGGCTGAGGCAGGAAGTGAGAGGAGAGCGCAGACCCCCCTCAGTCCCTAAGCTTCCAAGCCTACAGAGTCCATCAGGCTCCGGGGCACCTTCTCGCTCAGGTGGCTCTCCACCTCTCTCAACTCTGACTCCACTGTTGGTAGGCCCAGCATCACCTCACGGTTTCAGAACAGTGTTGGTGCCCTAGAGACGGGCCTGCCTTGAGGACAATTCTGCAGCTCTGGAGGAACTGAGAAAGAATCCCATTCTCACCATTCCTGCCTCCGAGCACCTGTCCTCCCCACAAATGCAGGAAAAAGATGGGAAAAAGGCTAAATAACTCTTCCCAATACTCCCAAGCAGGGCCAGGGCAGGCACTGGGGTCCCAAACAGGAATCTTTCCTCCCTACACTCTCTCTTTTACTCTGGGGAGCTGCAAGCCGTGTTCTAAACAAATAACTAAATGGGCGATAAACCAATCTCTGATGTGCAGAGACCCCCATGCCGGAGGCATCCAGGGAGAGAACCTGCCCCCTGCCCCACAGCCCAGCTTGGCTCACTTCCTCTCTGGGCCAGTATGGAAGGAGGTCCAAGAAGTCTAGAAGGTCCTATTCTTCCCATCCTAACCTCTAGGCTGGGCCACAGTCCTCTGCACTGGCCTCTCTGGGCCCTTCTCTTGACTAAGCAGGGCTGCCTGACCACACCGTCTGCCCAGGAGTTTACAAACAAAGCCAGGAAAAGGGTTGAGGCTGTATGTGGGGAGAGAAACAGCTCCCTTGGCTCTAACCCCCTCCTTGCTCCCCTCCTTTCTTCAGGGGCAGACATGGAAAATTTAGGTGGTGGGGCCAACGGCCCCATACAAACCAGAGGAGAGAAGCCAGAGCAAAAAGAGCCTGGGGGGGTACAGCCCCTTTGGGTGCCTTTGGGGAATGAAAGACATAGGGTTCCAACGCGCCTAAGTACCCACAGGTTTACACAAATACACCACATTTCTAACCCCACGCAAATGTACATATTCAAACGTAAACACATTCAAATACCGCTGTGCACAAATGCTCGCCTGATATACACAGAGTCCGGCCGGCCGGCCGTAGGGTTCCCAGCCCCCAGTCTGACTCGAACCCGGCTTCCCTGCGGGTTCCTGGGAGCGCAGTCCCAGCCGTGGCCCGGCCCCCTCCGGGCCCCCGCCCCGCATCCGGAACAGCTGGAGTCGGGTGGTGTACTCCAGCCCGGCACTGGGCTGGGCGGGGCCGGCAGCGGGGCCCCGGCCGGGGCCTGGGCAGAGCGCAGCGGGGAGGCCCCGAGCCGGCCCCGTTAGCCCAGGCAACCCGCCCGGCTGCCCGGTCCGGCGCCGGTCACCGGGCGGGCTGTGGCCCCAGTCGACCGGAAGAGCCACAGCCCGAGGAAAGAGTGTGCAAGATTGCAAGAAGAGGTAAGGCTGTTGCTACTGCCTCGGGCCGGGGAAGAGGTGCCTGCAGCCACCAACAACTCACCCGTCAGCTCTCGGCTGGTGAAGACTGAGTCCTCTGACTGGCCCCCTCCCCCAACCCCTGGGGTCCTCCAGCCCTGTCCCGTGTCGTCTCATCCAGGGCTGCAGTACCCTCACGAACCTCCCGCGGGCCATCCTCGGAAGCTGCAGATTCCCTCTCCCCAGGCGCATGGCCCAAGGCCGGGGGTGGCAGACAAGAGGGTCGAGGGGTAGGGACGCTGGGTCCTTGGTATCAGCTCGGCAAAGTCCTCGCTGGGCGGTGGCGGGGCCCATCCCGGCTCCTGGTCTTACCTGGCCCGCGTAGCGGCCACGTCCCTCTCCGGCTGGGCTCACGCCGCCCTTCTCGGGCGCCAAATCCCGGGTCGGAGAGCCTGAGACCTCCGGGCCAGCGCTGCCATCGCAGCCAGACCGGCGGGAGGCGGGTGCGCCGGGAGCGAGGCTCGCAGTTTGGGGTGGGGGCGGCGGCTTTTGAGTCGCCCGAGGTTCGGGTGCAATAAAGGCGCGGCTAATGTAATTTACAAACAGCTCGGGCCGAGCGCGGCGCGGCGCCCGGACTGACAGGCGCATTAGGCAGGCTAATTCCAGCCGGCTCCTCCTACCCCCGGCCCGCTAATTAATGAGCTTCCCAACTTAGAGCCGCCTGCATTGGACAGACAGAGAGTGAAAGAGAGGGCGAGGGAGAGGGAGAGAAGAAGAGAGACGGGGGGGAGCAGAGAAAAGAGAAGAGAGAGAGAGAGGGAGGGAGAGAGAGAGAACAGGAGGAGAGAGAACAGAGAGAAAGAAGAGAAAGGAGAAAGGGAGAAAGGAAAGAGAAATAGAGAAGTGCCGCTGCAGATAATTGATTACTCCTCGATCAAGGCTAACTTGTTAGCAATAGTCAATTGCCCCATCTCTCCGCCTCCCCTCGCAGTACGGGATCGGCGCCCTCGCCTCGGCTTTTCCAACTGCCGCCGCCAGGACCCGGGGCCAGGAGCCGCCGCGGAGCCACCTGACACCTTTAAATAGCACCGGGGCTGGCGAAACTGGAGCCCCGCGCGGCGCGCCCCGGCTCGGGCCGCGGATTGCTGGAAGCCCCGGCGGCGGCGGCGCCCGCGTCAGCGCCCTCCTCCCGGGGCCCCGTGCGGCTCTGCTCGCCTCTGCCGCTGCGCTAATCGGCCCCGCGCCTGGCCCCGCGCCTGGTCCCGCGCCTGGCCCGGCGCGGCCTCCTTCCCGCCCGCCGCTGCCGCCCACCCGCGCCGCCCGGCGCCCGAGCTGCCCGCGGGCTGGGTCCCCGCGGCCCGAGCCGCCCCGGCCGGGCCCCCAAACGAGGCCGAGATGACTTCCAAGGAGGACGGCAAGGCGGCGCCGGGGGAAGAGCGGCGGCGCAGCCCGCTGGATCACCTGCCGCCGCCCGCCAACTCCAACAAGCCGCTGACTCCGTTCAGCATCGAGGACATCCTCAACAAGCCGTCTGTGCGGAGAAGTTACTCGCTGTGCGGGGCGGCGCACCTGCTGGCGGCGGCGGACAAGCACGCGCCGGGCGGCTTGCCCCTGGCGGGCCGCGCGCTGCTCTCGCAGACCTCGCCGCTGTGCGCGCTGGAGGAGCTCGCCAGCAAGACCTTTAAGGGGCTGGAGGTCAGCGTCCTGCAGGCAGCTGAAGGTAGGCGCCGCCGCTGGGTTCCCTTGCGCCCACAACCCCACGCTCGGCTCCCTGTGCCCCACTCTTTGTGCCCTGTGCCTCTGCCCGCCTCCTCCTGCGCCTGCCGTCAGGGCCCTCCAGCCCAAGCCGCTGCCGCTGGGAGTGGAAAGGAGTGGGACAGGACCCAAACCCAATTTCCTAGGGGCCTCTGGATAGGCCAGAGTCGAGTGACCCAGGAGGGGTGGCGGGAACCCAAGATCTCTCCGCAGTTTGCCTGCTCTGCTTGGCTCCCTCCAGTTCCCGGTGGCCTGGGTGCTCCTTGCCCTGTTCCTGGGTTGGGGAATGGAGTACCTCTCAGCTAGGACCTTTCGGGTAGGGATAGAGTCATAGAGTCCGGCGGTTGGGAAGAGGTGTAAACCAACATTCACACCGCAGTCAGGGCGACCCTGACTGGCTCCGTTGTGCTCTAGCGACCTCGGATCTTTCAAATCAACTCTTAGGTGGGGAGCAGGGACTGAAACAATTTTTTCCTAGAGACTTCCGGTAGACAAGAGTCGGGGGGAAGGAGGTTTGCCAGAGAGGAGGCTTGCCCTAGTCCAGGAGGCCGAATCAAATCCGAGAAGGGAAGTGCAGCAGACTTCAGGCCGATAAGGCCTGGGTGGGGTGAGCGAGAGCCGGGGTGTGGTCTCCTCTCTCCTGGTGCAAGCCTATATTATGGTTTCCTCGCAGGCCGCGACGGGATGACCATCTTTGGGCAGCGACAGACCCCTAAGAAGCGGCGAAAGTCTCGAACAGCCTTCACCAACCACCAGATCTACGAGTTGGAGAAGCGTTTCCTCTACCAGAAGTACCTGTCCCCCGCCGATCGCGACCAAATCGCGCAGCAGCTGGGCCTCACCAACGCTCAGGTCATCACCTGGTTCCAGAATCGGCGCGCCAAGCTCAAGCGGGACCTGGAGGAGATGAAGGCCGACGTGGAGTCCGCCAAGAAACTGGGCCCCAGCGGGCAGATGGACATCGTGGCGCTGGCCGAACTCGAGCAGAACTCGGAGGCCGCGGGCGGCGGTGGCGGCGGCTGCGGCAGGGCCAAGTCTAGGCCTGGCTCTCCGGCGCTCCCTCCAGGCGCCCCGCAGGCCCCGGGCGCCGGGCCCCTGCAGCTCTCGCCCGCCTCCCCGCTCACGGACCAGCCGGCCAGCAGCCAGGACTGCTCAGAGGACGAGGAAGACGAAGAGATCGACGTGGACGATTGAGCGGCGCCCGGGATCTTCCATCGCGCCGGGCCCCTAACGCCCGTCTGCCCGCCGCCTCCCGGACCGCCGAGGGGAGCTGGGACCTCCTCTGCAACTCCCGCCTTCTTCCCTGTCTCCGGCCCGGACTCAGCTCCCGGCAGCCGCCTCCTCCCTCTCGAAGCAATAAACCCGGGCTGGCCGGCCGGGCCGGCCGCCGCGCGCGGCCTCCGCCGCCCCGGGAGCCCTTGCCGTGCAATTCTGTATGGCTCCTGTATAAATATTTAAACCTATATAGCGGGTTCTTCCCACCTCAGCCTGACTTTTTTTTTTCTTTCTTTCTTTCTTTTATTTTTTAAAATCTCGGAGATTTCCATGTTTTCAAAGCTCTCAGGCTGCCGGGTTTGCTGAGGGCGAGGCAGTATCGAGGGTAACGAACACTGAAGCCCGCGGTCCGGAGGAGGGGGCGCGCCCCGACTGTTTTGATTTTTCTCTGCATGTGGCGAATGCACTGGCCCTCTTCCTCCTCGCCTCCCTAGGCCTATTGCAGTTGACTTCTTTTATTTCCATCTGCCCCTTTTCCCCGCGTGGGAAGGGGCTGAGGGGGACAGCCGGGTCCTGACTTGCAAGTTTCAAATCGAGCTCTTCTCTCCCTCCACCCCCGTCCCCAGAAGTCTGTTTTCGATGCCGGTTTCTGCCTCCCAATGTCCACTAACGCTATTTTTAAGATTCCTCCTTACCCTCTCTCGGTTTCCTTGGATTGACTGCTGGGGTCCGGGTCTTAGGGACAAAGCAGGGGGAAATCCAACCGATCAACCAACTAAAACAGAACCCAAAGCCCTAGAATTATTTTTTACTCTTTCTAGAATTTTTTTGCATGTGACAGAGACTAAGAGGAGGCCAACCTAAGCCCTCACCCCACCTCCTCCGCAGCTCTGGGTCTGTCTTGCAGGTCTCCAACGCCCCGCTCCTAGCTCCACTTGGCCAGACAAGGGTGACTCGATGAGGGTGGGTCCTGCGTGCCCCTTCCCTGCTCCTGCCCTCTCCTCTCCGGACTGTACCCAAGGCCTCTTTCTCCGATAAATAAAGTCTTTGCCATTTTACTAGAACCGGCGGTGACCGTGTCTGAATGAGTGGGCCCTATTCAGGGAAGCCGCGGCAGGCTCCGTGTCTCGCCGCTGCTCGTTGCCGGCTGCCCAGGCCTTGGAGCTTTGGAGGAGTTTCAGGGCAGGCGCGAGAATAAGGGGCCAGGGGAAAGCAGGAGGCGAAGGCGCCTCTTGCCCGCAAACACGCGACAACTACCAAATTGGGGGTGGGGGCGAGGGAAGCGGGCTTCGCCAGGTCCGGGTAAAAAGTGAGGCATGCGTTGCTGGGGGAAAGTGCGTACACTGGGGGCGCCACGGATGGAAAATTAATTTCTGGGGGGTAAAGGGTGGGTGGGTGGGGGGACTTGCCCTGCGGTTCGTGCATCCCACCCCCACCCCAGGGCATTCTTCCCGCGCTCTGCGGGACGCGGGCTAAGCGTCCGGTGTACTGCAGGTAGAGCTTAGTCGGCAGCGGGGTGCAGCCGGAGGGCTCCAAGTTTGGGTTCCGCCGCCGGAAGGCCTTACCCTTGCGGGAGGGAGGAAAATGAGGCCGAAGGCACCAAGGGCAAGCTGAATTGCGCACACGGGCACAGGGAGATGTGAGCCCGAAGCGTCTGAGAGTTGGGGTGAATTTCTGGTAACATTCACAGATTCTGGGCCCCCCAACTTGGCTGGGGGCAGAGACATCAATCTCCCCAGGACTCTCTGGGGTCCCCGCGCCCCGAGGGCGGCTGGGGCAGGGACGCAGGCGGCTTTCACTTTTCCGGACAGAGCGGGTTTCTCTCTGGGCTTTTGTTGTCGCCGGGCTGGCGAGTGGCCGCTGTCACCAAAGGAGGGTCCCGCCTCCGGGCCGCGCGGCTCTCTTTCTCCGCAAAATTGATGTGAGAAATGCGCATCTGGTCTCGGGCAGGCGATGGGGCCCCGGGGCCTGAGTCGGGAACGTGCGTGTCCAGGAGGAAACTAAGACAGGGAGACACAGAAACAGGAGCACAGAAAGCCACTCCAAAAGCAGAGATAGAAAGTGGAGAGCCACAGAGAAGGCGGGTGGGGAGGGGGGGGAGGAGGAAGAGAAAGAGGAAAAGCTTCCCACAGAGACAGAGACGGAGAGACGGAGACGGAGAAAAGGGAATGGGAAGGGAATATGGAAGGGAGAGAAGAGAGCGGAGAGAACGAAAGAAGGAAAGAGGCGGCGGGGCA
The DNA here is from genome assembly GCF_023721935.1 of Panthera uncia. Taxonomy (NCBI): domain Eukaryota; kingdom Metazoa; phylum Chordata; class Mammalia; order Carnivora; family Felidae; genus Panthera; species Panthera uncia. The sequence goes on along the minus strand of NC_064818.1, from coordinate 57,677,825 downwards.
GCCAGGCGGGCGTGCGGCCGGTTCCTCCCGGGCGACATAAATCGCCCTCTCTCAGGATGGATAGGTCTGTAATTCGGAGCGCGGACCATGAAGGCCGGGACGAATGGACCCGGGCGGCCGCTGACAGGCGACAATAGCCGGGCCCAGCCCCCCGCGGCTCCGGGTGCGGGCGCGGCCGCGGCCCTCCGCAGCCCAGAGCGCGCCGGCGCTGGCGACCATATGGTTTTTGAATTTTCTTCACAATTTGTAGACAATTTGATGGATTAGGTCCCCGCGCGCGCCTCCCCGGCACAAAGGCGGCGCGGGGACCGCGGCGCGGCGGTCACCCGGGCATCTGCGCCCGCCGCGCGCACCCCCGCCCCCGCCCGGCCCCCGCCCCGCGCCCGGAGCCCGGGGCCGCCCGCCCAACACGCCCATGAATCCCAATGAAGCGGCCCTGGCACCTCAGGCCGCTCGCTGCTTCGCGGCCCCGGGCCCGGCCCCGCTGGGTCCCTCCGGGCTGGGGGCGGCGGCCCCGGGGCTGAGCCCACCCGAGCTGCGGCGCCCGCGGGGCGCGCAGCTAAGCAGGCGCATCGGGGCTGAGGAGAAACGGGGCCATTTATCCGCCCGTCTAGTTAAAGCGGGTTATTTGTTTGCTTCTCCGGCCTCCCCTCCCCTCCCCTCCCCCTTCCCTCCTCCCCCCTCCTTCCCCTTCTGCCTTTTATTCTTTTGTCTCTAAATGGATTTAATGAGCCTGAAAAACATGACAATTGAATATAACCAAGAAATAAAAAATAACGAGGGAGGAAGGAAGGAGGAAAAGAAAGAGGGAAAGAAGGAAGGGGAAGGATTAATAAAATAAAGGGGAAAATCCTTTCCATTCAGCAAATGCTTATTGTGCGTCTTTTCTGCGCCAGGCCCGCGCTGGGGGCTGGGGAAATGGAAACGAATCGGATCCAGTCCCTGCCCTCAAGGAGCTCCCAGTCTAGCGGACTGGACCCGTCGCACCCCCCTGGCGCCATCAGGAGGGCTGGGCCGAGGGGCAGGGAAGTGCCATTTGCAGAACTCCGGCTCCGGGGGCTCGGGGTGGTGGGGGCTTCTCGGAGGAGGTGGCACTGGACCCAGGCCTTGAAAGATGAGAAGGAATTCGTTGTTTCTATAGGTCAGAAAGAAGGGCGGGCGAAGGAAGGGCCGGACGGTCGTCGGAGGGAAGCGGAGAGAGACACTGGAGCCCTGGGCTGAGCCTTGCCGAGGAGGCCTGGGGAGAGAGCGCGCCGCGCGTTGGGTCCCGCACCAATTTGGGGAGTGAATTCAAGCCCCCCATCAGACTCCTCGGCTCTGCTGGATGCGAAGCCTCCGCGGGGCTGCCAGGGGGCTTCCGGGGCCGTTTTTGGCCAGACTCCGGACGCCGGAGCACCGCGGCCTGCTGTGGTTTCCCGGCCCCCTCTCTCAGGGAGGCGGAGGCCGTGGGCAGGGGCTGAGGGGTCGACCGTAGGCGGGAGCGAAGGGCTGGGGGTCAGGGAGGCCTAGGCTCCGACCCACTATCTCCTCAGCTCTCCTGGCTCTGACGGGAGCGCTCGGGTGGCCCTGGCCGCGCTTCGGGAGCTCCCGCGGGGACCTGCGATGTGAGAGGGCCTCGAATCCCAGCGCGACCCTGGGCCTTTTACCGGCCGCCGGCCTGGCCTGCCTCGGGGGCGGCCGTTGTGCTGTGTGCACGGGCTTCGTGCGCTCCGAGGGCGCGGGCCGCGCGCGTTCCGTGGCATTCCCCGCGTGTGAGTGTACGTGCGAGTGTGGTGCAATGGCCTGAGGGGCTCGGGGCCCTGCGCCCATTCTCGGGGCGAGACTCGTTAAGGCTCGGGACCCTCTGTGCCGCCCGCCTGCAGCCAGAGGTCCTTGACCGCCTGGGGCCGTGACAAGCAGGTTCCCCGAGGACCCTGGCCTCTCTGCAGACCCACTTTCGGTTCCCGGCCGCGCAGGGGAAGCGGCCTGGCTCTGCCTCTTCCTTCCCTATTCGGTCCGGGGCCCGGGCTCGGCTTGCCGAGTTCCAGGATGCGGGCGGTCTCTGCTCTCCGGCCCGGGCCCCACCGCGCGAGCCGGCTGCCTCGGCTTTCCCCGCTCCGCCTTCCCGGGCCTTGCCCGGCGGCCGGCGCCGGGTGAGGCCGGGAGGCGAAGTTCCTTATTTTACGAGGTGTCGGGCCGGTGTCAGACGCAGCTCCGATAAGTAATACTCCAGTCTGAGGGACCAGAACGTGGTAATTAATCCCAAAGACTTAAGTGTATTTTAGTTCAGGAGAAAAAAAATCACTAATTCAATCGTCCGGAAAATTGAAGTTTGATGCATGAGTCCCCCCTGAAAGGGACGGGCTGGGGCCGCGCGCCTCCCCTCCGCCCCTGCCGGTCGCTCCGGGGACCCCCTCCTCCCCATTCTTCTGAGCCTCCAGGTCCAGGGAAGTCCACTCCCCCTGTCCTGCGTGTTCTCGGCCACCCAAACCCAGGGGCACTGTGGCTTTGCTCCCTAGCCTCAACAACCAGCCCCTCTTTCTTGGAGCCCAGAAAGTGGTTTGTGCGGAGACTACAGATGTTCCCCCAAACACGGACACCAGGGAAGGGGCATAAGAGAGCCTGGGAGGTGAGGGTGTGACTAGATAAAGGGCCCAGAGCGGACGCGGTCAGGCGCAGCAGGGCACCTGGAACCTGAGAAGAGTGCGGTCCTGGGGGCCAGCAGGTAGGAGGCTGCTGTTGGAAGGCAAGGCAGAGAAGCACATTTGGCTGGCTGCCAGGCGATGTGAGTGGGGACTAGACGTGCTAGGTGCAGGGTGCTGGTGGTTGGAATGTAGAACCGTGTGTGGTTGAGTCGTGTGGGAAATGGGTGCATCCCTAAACCGCCTGTGCACGACAAGACATCCCGGATGCCGGTCAGCAGGCCTGGGGGAACTGCAGCCTGACCCTGAGAGGGTCCACAGGCCACATGTCCCAAAGGAGTGGCTCCTGGGACTGGAGTGGAGGAAGGTGGGGGCTCCTGGTGCACGCTGAGGAGTGGCGAGCGATTCGCTGGAGGGAGCTACCACCCTGCACTCACAATCCAGGGCTGCCATCAGCAAATCACCTTTTCTCCTCCTGGCAGTGGCCGGTCCTAGGAGAGACCAGGGGCTGAGGGTGCGTGCGTGTGTGTGTGTGTGTGTGTGTGTGTGTGCAGCGAGTTTCACAGGCATCAACAGTGTCTGCCGATGAGTGTGTCAGAGAGCGTGTGCAACTGAGACTGGGCATGTGCGGCTGATCGATGGAAACAGAGCATGTGCAGCTGGGGGCGACTGGGGGTGTGCGGCTGTGTTCGTGTAACCAATTGTTGCAAACTAGTGTGTGCGACTAGGTGTGACTAAGTTTGTGCGATGGGGAGGAGAGAAGTAAAGCTGTCACTGGGGTGGGTGTGACCAGCAGGTGAGTGATGCTCCAGGGTGCGTGACACGTGCTGGGAGCCGGTGGGAGCAGATAACCGGGAGAATGAACATCGATGTGGAGCTGAAGCTACAGACCGACGACCAGAATCCCAGCTCCAGACAGCTTGACCAGCCTGGCTCCTCGATTTTACACTGACAATGCGGGGCGGGGGGCGGGGGGGGGCGGTTGGAGAGACGAACACATGGCCTGAGGGAGGGGGGTGCAGGAGGGGAGTGAGCGGAAGGCGAGATGGAGAACCTTAGCCTGGGCATGAGTCTCCTCTGAAGGCAGCTGAGGTCAGTGAATAAACACGATGTGGGCACGGACTCTGCTTGTTTGAGAACACGTTGGGGTGGGGCTTGTCCTCTGCTGCGCTGTTGGGTAAAGGCCAGGCTGTCCTGCCTGCCCCTTCCTTCTCAAGTTGGGCCCCAGCCTGAACCTTTGTCTCTAGAGTGATCCGCAGACCCACCTTTGGCTCTACCAGTTCCAGGACTCCCTTGAAGGCCCAGCTTCCCCCAGCTCACTCAAGGGAAGTCCCCCCTCCCCGTGGGACTCAGCTCTGCCTTAACTGGGGAGAGTACCCAATGGCAATATGCACGCGGGTGCTTGGTGGCTCCGCAATGCTGCCAGCAGTGTTGGGGGTGACTGAGTCCTGCCCGCTTTGCTTTGCAATCTGGTTTGTGTTCTGTGTGCGTGTGTGCAGGGATTGCTGAGCGCTGGTGTGTGCACGTGGACGAGTGCGGCCTTCCCCGCGGAGAGCTGGAGGCAGCTAGCTGTCTGTGAGCTGGGGTGGGCTCAGTGGGGAAGGGAGATTAGTTACCTTTGAGTATCGTGGGACCCGTGTGGTTTTAGTGATCAGCATGTGTATATAGAGGTTTGAGATGAGTTTTTATCACACGTGGATGTGGCATCTGAATATATGAGTTAGAGGTGTTCCTAACTGGGTGTCTGTGCCCCTGCCCCAACCCGATTCAGGGGCCTGAGTCAGAAGCAGTGGGTCCAGGGCTCTGTGGAGAGGGATCCAGGTCTGGGAGTCCCTTCCACCAAGAAATGGAGGCCTTCATTTGCCCTTCCTTACCCCCACCTTCCCACCCCCACCCCACACAGGCTGGAATAGGGGCCAGAGTGAGGAAGAGGTGACCCCTCCCATCTCTCAGAGACTGCTCAAGGTGAAGTGCTAGGTCCCCACAGGGATGATTCCCCCCCACCCTCCAGCCTGATGTCTGTGATAGGGCCTATTGATCTGGCTGCCTGAAGCCCCGCTGGGACCACGTGCCCGCGTACAGATAAAGGGCAGACTCAGCTAGGCTCTCACACACCACGCTCGGCCAATCCAGAGCACACACAACAGTTGAACGGATAAACCTTTGCTGTTAAACAGATACACAATCCCCACTGTTACATACACAATACAGACACAGTGACAGAAGCACAGCCCACAGTCACCACAAGCACACAATGCACACGCTTCCAGACATTCGACGCAACCACAGGCGTGGGTAGGGAGGTGGCTGCTTTAGGCGACTTTGGGGGAAGTGCTGCAAGTGTTCTGATGTTCAGAGGGGCTCCCGGCAGCGGCCGAGGGCAGCAAATAGCAGACCAGGGTGGCGGGGCAGGGAGGCTCCGGCCGTCTGGGGGAGCTCCCAGCCCTTGGCCCAGGAAAAAAACCAAGTCCCCAACCACCTTACAAATGCAATCAAAGCTGCCTGCCACCTACCCGCCCTGCACAATGGCTCTGGCTGGAGTCGTTATCATTTTTGTTAACTTTTTATCGACTGTTTGCTAGATGGCGTGTCAGTAAAGTGTATGATTTGAGATGAAAAATTAGGCAGATTAACCTGAGGGGAGAGCCTGATTGATTACTAAATAGGATCAATTTGAAAGTTTTAGTCCTGGCGTTTCTGCAGAGCCTCTTAATACTTCAAACTTCAATTTTACGGGCGATTGAACTAAGCATGTTTCTGACAAAATTGATATATGTATTAATTTGCTTTAACTGGTGATTAATTACTCTCCACTGAAAGAATTATATGGAGCTGTTTGCCTGCGATTTGCATATTAATCAAATTCTAGTTGATAATTCCGCTGGTGGGGGGGTCGGGGGCGGGGTGTGGGGCACAAGGGTGTGAAGGGGTGTTTGCTCGTGTGCCGGTGTGTGCGCCTGTGTATGTGGGGGGGGCTCCCCACCCCCCCTTTGCTCGCTCCCTGCTTAGCTGCCAGTTTAGTGCATTAAAACCAAAGATGCAGAACGAGTTTGCCCGGCTATTTGGCGGGAGCAGAAATTGCCTGTCCGGTTTTATGATCTGCTCAGCCTGAGCAGCCGGGTCCTTAATGTCCCCTGTCAAAGTGTCCGCGATTTAAAGGGAAAACGGCCCCCGCTTTAGCGTCGCGCCGGCCTGACAACGGGCGAGGCAGGGACGAGCACCCTCTTAAATAACTCCCCTTCCAGAAGGACCGTGGTTTCCGGACAGCACCCCAGCTCTGGGGACCCTCGGAAACCTAGCCGTGTCCTTGGAGAGGTCCCAGTTCTTGTGATGTTCTAGCCATGAAGCGCCCCCCACCAACACTCCATACACGGGGGGCGGGGGCGGGGGTGGCATGCAGGCACAGCAGAGACCTAGAGACACGGTTGAACACTGTCACTTGAGCTGACGGGCAGGAAGCCACCCTCTTAGACACGTGCAAACACAGCTACCCAGTCACACTCCCCTTCACTTAGACCCCTGCTCTTGGGCCTGTCTGTAGACACACTCAGCTACCCACACACACACCCAGACCCACAAAACTGCACTCAGGCAGGGAGCACACATAGGCACCCAAGTCACGTCCACACGGCCTTTCAGGCACACGTGGTCACGCGCACTCAGACACACGCACATTTTCAGATGCACACGCAGACCTCATCCCCACACACACCCAGGCAGGGAGGCCCTCTCGCATGGGAATTCGCAGCAGGGTACACGTCAAATGTCAGCTCACACCCTGCCTGGCACACACAGTGCCCACAGCCACCTCCAAGTCCCCTTGCCCGGCCAGACTCTTTAAGCTAAAGGGGGCGGCGCCACTGAATCAACTTTTTCCATCTCTGGATTCAAAGGGTAGGAGTGTAATTAAAACCAGATAATTAATGAGACAATATTCCTCCAGCTACATCTTTAATGAACAAACCCCTTCAGGGCAGCCTCTTCTTCTAGGCTCATTAAAGAGAAGAAAGTTGGGCGGCTCGAGGACTTCCCAGCGCGTTAATAACGAACCCGGAGTGGGTGCCTCGGCCGGGAGCGCGAGAGCCACGGCCGGCCGTGAGCCCTGGCTCGGGTCCTCCCACCACCACCTTGTACCTCTGCCTGTCCCCACTCCCACCCTCCACTCTCCACCGCCTCCTGGTCCCACCATCTCGGCCGCCCTCCCGCAGTCCCCAAAGCCGCTGTTCAGTGACCCCCTGCTCTGCCTGACCTCTCTCTCTGGCGGTCTCGCCAGCGGTAGGCAACCTGCGCTCAGACGCCACGGGGCGTCGGGCCACCCAGTTTCCCTCCTGCGGCGCGCTGAGCGCTCCAGGCTCTCCGGCTGGGTAGGGATGGCTCTGTACAAGGGAAATCCAGGCAAGGTAGGGGACCGAGTGTCCTCCGAACTGCCCTACCGGATCCACTTATGATTGGCATTTGGGCCACGGTCCTGGGAACGCGGGGCGGGGGTGGAGGTGGGGGGTGGGGAGTAGGGCTAGAGATCACTTCATTTTCCACGCGCGCCCTCGCTCACTCTCAGGAACGCGCACTGGCAATCACATGCATGTGCACTCGCGTGCACGAGAGCGTGCATATACAGACACGCCCTCTTGCCTCGTGCACCCAGGTCCAGAAGGCTCCGGTCCAGACCGGCGCGGGCCCGGGGCGGCCGGGAGAGCCTGGCTTGGACCTTCCCCCCGCCGCGTGAGGTCGCCCTTGCGTCATTGGTCTCCAGGGTGGGAATCTTCGCTTGGCACGCAGCCTCCGGGGCCTGAAGCGGACAGCTCCGCCAGAAGAACCAGAAGCGGACGGCCTAATGGGGGCCCAGGGCCCGGGGAGCCCTAGTCAGACCCAGGCGGAGGCGGTAGCTCTGGCAGCGGCTTTGGCGGAGGCGCCTGTGTTCGCCTGAGCTGGCTTTTAGGGATGAGTTATGTGGCAATGAGCGAAGTAAATCTGCATGCGCAAAAGATGCTAATTACTCTTAATAGCCTACCCAGACGCCCCGAGACTGGAAACCCAGAAACGTAAATCTGCTCCCGATAAATATTTTTAATTGTGAGATTTCCTGGAAAGATGACTTTGAGTGCGCGGGCCGAGGCATTTGGTTTTGGAGGGAGGGAAATGGCCCCCACTCCGGAAGCCGGGTCCGGAGTCAGGGCCCCGCGCAGGGGCGCCAGGCGCGGGCCGAGCGACCTGAGCCCGGCTGGCCGGCGCTGGGTAAAGTTAGTGATGTATCGCATTAATTACCAGTGTGAGCTGCAAATGGTTCGAGGCCCAGGGAAAATTAATGGGAATCCAAATTCTAATTATGTAGCTGTTGTTAAAGAGTTTAACTAGATAGTCACGGAGAAAATTGGATTATGCATAGAAATATGCAGCCAGCGCGCGCGGTCCGGGGGATGGGTCCGGGGACTGTCAGGCCACCTCCCTGTCCTGGAGGACACTCCTCCCCTCAAAGGAAGGAAAAGATCCACCCCCGCCCCAGAGTATAAATAAAGATGCCCCGTCTTGCGATGGCAGTGGCAGGGTGGGTCTCAGGATGGGAGGAGAGGCCGAAGCTTGCGGAGCCGTGCGCTTGGATTCGGGGTCGGTGTGGAGGTCCGGGGTTCCTGGGTCTCTTGGTCTGGGTAAGCGTTTGTGCCCATTTCTCAGGTTGCCTCCGGGTCTCAGCGAATCTACCCTGCACCTCTTTCTGATAATCATATAATTACATCTGGGCTCTGTGGACTTACATTTTTTCCCACTGTCAGTTTAAAGATATAGCCACCAACCGGAAGCCCAATTACACCCGATGCCTCGTCATTCACTTTATTAAGGACCCTGGATATGTTTCCATTTTCGCAGGAAATGAGGTCTGATCAAGCAGCACTAATACCTCGGGCCTCGGGAAGGGGGCGGGGACTCTCGGGGGCGGGCTCCAATCCCCCAGAGGCCCGGCTGCGGGTGGCGCCTAAGCTTCGAGAAGGGTGGGGCACCTTGGGTCGGCAGACTCCCAATCCTCCACTTCTCCCAGTTTCTCCCAGTTTTCCCCAGGACCCTGATTCACTCTGTCGCGGGCCACCTACCCCGCAGGCCCACACTCTCCGGCATCCCAGCGCGCAGGACCTGGAGCCCCTGCCACGCTGGCGCTGTTTGGGGCAGGGGGCGAGGGCCTGTGGGGTTGAGGGGACATTGCAGCCCCCAAAGGGAGAAATAGCGTCGTTTCAAGCCCACCTACCCCTTCCCAGGAGGTTGGCAACCTCCAAGGACGCTGCTAAGGCCTATGGAGCCGGGCAGGTGGGCCTGGACGGCAGGCGAAAAACGCCTCTCCATACCAGTCCTCTCCCCTTTCGGTCGCGGCTTCCAGATTTCTATCTCCCTTTCGACAAGATCGGAACCTCTCCCCGCCACTCCCTACTTTAGAAGGGGAAGCCGGTGGGTCCGGATCTCACCGAGGAGCTCCAGTTCGCCAAGCCAGACAGAGCTCCACGCTTAGCGGATTCTAGCGCCCCTCATCGGACCTCGATTTCCTAGAGGGATAGGATTAACGCTTGTGCTGCTGGCGGCGCGGGCACTGGGTCTCTCCAAGTCTTCCCTTCCCTCCACACAGGCTCCCAACTGAACTCGTTAGATGAGGAGTTGGTTAGAGACGGGACCTCTGGGCCAAACATCAGGAGACCGGGATGGTCTGGAGGGAGGACCCCACAAGTTTGGGGCATCAGAATCTCAATAATTTTCAGGCGGCGGTGAGAAGCCAGATTAGGGCCGGATGGATCAGTCAGGGAAGGCAGCAGGCAGAGAAAGACGCATGGCCCCGGGGGTGTCCCCCGAGACAAATCCTGACCTGGGAAGTGGGTCTGAGTCACATGCGTTTAGAGCCCATCTCCCATTACTCCTGGGCTCTGAGGCGGTGGGGGGGGGGGCGAGTTTCTCAAAGCTTCGGGCCAGCTTCCTGGTGTCAGCAGAGCACATCCTAAGGGAGAGCAAAGGAAGGGAGGGAGGCCAAAGATTGGGAGATTACACCCCACTCCACCCTCGTGGCATGGGGTGAAGTCTGGAAGGCCCAGAGCAGGAGGAGATACATAGACCCACACATCCCCGTGGAAAAGCACATGGACAGCCATGAGTATTCTCTTGGATTTCTTATTCCTAGGCTGAATTCGGATTCTAAGACCCCGAATTCTCCCCCCCCCCCCAGTGACCTCAAAACAGAACTGAAATCCGGAGAGGCAGGTGGGCCAATAACAGACTAAAAGACCGGGGATCCTCCACCCCTTTCCAGCTCCTGGGGAAGGTCTGGGGGATCCTTCCTCTGCCTTCACCAATGCGAGCAATGCCTTCTGCACCGTCTTCTCGCCCCTTCCAGGCCTCCTGGGAACCCTGGCTGCTCCTTAGGACCCCAAGTACCCAAGCGGTCCCTAGTTTCAATGAGGAGGGTCCTTGTATAGCAACTGCCGCCTTCCGGCAGCCCTCGTGGGGTCTCCGAGCCAGCCCCTTCCACCTGAGCCACTCTTCAAAAAGCCTGCACTTCTCTATGATGCGGGCTTCGAGCGCCACCTAGTGGCGTTTGTGGAGACTCACAACAGCAGCGCGAGCCCTCCTGCCACCTCTTCCTCCCCTACTCCTCCTAGAAGCCCAACGCCTATACCACTGTCACACCACAAGCCCTTACGTTAGCACGCTTCACCTCCACTTCATGGCACTAAGCCATTAGGAGAAAGCCACGGCAAGGAAGAGCAGGGGTATGCCTGGGGAGCCCCCTGGAAACCCGCAGATGCTGGAGACGATGCTCTTTCAAGGGATTGGGTGCGAGATGGGGCTGAGAAAGGGGCCACCTCATGTCTCCGCTGGTTAGGGGCGGGAGAACAAAAAAGGGCCCTCCTTGTGACATCGCAGACGGACGCTCCTTTTGGGTGAGTGCCTAAAGGGAAAGTTATGAGTCCCTAGTCCCATCCCTATTACTCAAGCTGGGCCCTCCTCTGCAGGCACCCAGCCGGTCACTAGAAGCACATTACCAGAACCCTGCTGGCTCTTGAGGTTCTGGTAACCGCCTCTGCGCTGGAAAGGTTAGGCAAGAGCTCCCTCTGCTGTCCATTGCTTGGCACTGCTGCAGGCTGCCCTACGTGAGGGCTGCAAAATTCAGACCCGAAGCAGGATCAGCTTCTCGGATGCTGATCTGATCTGCTAGCGGTCATCTTAGCTATCCCTCTGCCTCCAGGAAGGATATCCCTTCCCAAGATGGGCAGAAGAGGCTTCTCTGGTCTTCATTGGTTTTCATAGGGATAAAGGACTCAGTCTTGCTGAGTTCCACCCCTACTGTTAGTTCTGTGCTAATCTTCCCTCCTCCCATTCTGCTGCCGGGCCAGCTGCCCTCCATGCCTGGAAAGTTAGAAGTTTCTTCCTCTACAGTATGATCGTTAAGCCTGACAGGTGGGGCCGTGTTCCCTCACGAGCACTGTACAGATGGTAAGGTCAGGGGAGGAGAGTGCCAACCATTTCTGGGTGATAGCCAGCCATTCCCTGGCAGAGAGCCCCCATGAGGGTGCTTCGAATGCCTGACACACGCTGATTCCCTGATGCACCAAATATCCCCTCACACTGACACAGTTTACCACCATCTATTGGCACTGGACCTCCTGACCCTGGCACAGCCACACTCTGGCACAGGATGCCCCACACCCTAGCACAGACACCTCTCCTGAGTTCTCCCATCACAGAACATTTTCCAATCCTACACAACTAGAAGAAGGAAGGATCAGAGTGGGCAGGAACCTAGGCAGGTGTGGAAGCAGGTGTGGGACAAGGCCGTCTGTGAAGGTCCCTCTGAGTATTTAACCTCGATTTTGGGGAGGTGCCTGGGTGGCTCAATCACTTAAGCATCGGACTTCAGCTCGGGTCATGACCTCATGGTCCATGAGTTTGAGCCCCGCATCAGGCTCTGTGCTAACAGCCCAGAGCCTGGAGCCTGCTTCAGATAAGCCTGTGTTTTGTTTTGTCTTAAAAAACAAGATTCCCCCAGGCTGGTGAACTTCACATGTAGCTACTTTGTTAATATTGAAACCACTAGGTAAACCCATTTCCTTTATGGGAAGGGTAAGGGTGTGACTGTCCAAAGAGATCAGTTATGTTTCTTCGGTGGGAGAGGTGGACTGGGAAAAAACAGTGGAAGCAGTCTCGGAGAAACCCCAAAGGAGGGGGCTGTCTCCCCTGGCCTGGGAGACTTTACTGGACCGATTAACACCCTACACCTGGTGCTGAAGTTCTTGACTAACAGCCAGCACTTGTACTGAAATGTGCCTTTTACAAAGCTCCTTTTGGGCACATTAGGCTCATCTGGCCCTCACTGCAAACTGAGGCAGAGATTACTGTCCCCAACTCACAGATGAGGAAAGGCAGCGGAATGAAGTGATTTGCCCAAGTCCCACAGCTAGGAAGTTACAGGCTTAAACCAAGGATGGCGTGTTCCTGATGACAGGCTTGATTTCCTCACCTGTCGGCCATTCTAGGAGGAGTGCGTAGGATGGAGACACGTTCCGCACTGCTCACAGATTAGGGCCCTTAAGAATCTGGGCAAGAGGTAAAGAGGGAGCGGACTGCCACATCAAAGGGAAGAGCCTACTCCCAGGGATTCCAGTGGCTCTGGAGTTGGGTCCTGAAATCTGCATTTTCTCAGGCTCAGATTAGCCACCCCTCCCCTGCTGTCTCCTCCTCCTAGACCTGTGTGGAGGAGAAGGGTACACGGAGTATCCTAGATGTAAGTGCAGTGACTCCAAGGGCCCCAAGATGCCCACACTTGAAGGAGGTGGAGGCACTGCCCCCTGCATGGGAACTACTGAAGACCTCACTACAGGAAAGAAGGAAAAGAATGAAAAAGGCCAGAAGACTCCCTTTCACCTCTTTACCCATCTAAGCCTTGGGTTTAAAGATGGTCATTTTCTTGCGCTACCTAGAGTAAGTGGAAATTCCCAGTATTGTGACTTACTCTGATCGGTGTCCAGATGGGGAGTCCCGCTTTTTGGACATGGCGGGTGGGCAGGGGGAGGCCTGGATCAGAGCTCTGAGAGACGATACACAATCACAAAGCATCACCTCAGATGAAAGGTTGTCACCAGATTTCACATCACAGGGGAAACGTCAAAGCCCTGTGTCCATTCTTCTGTCACATACACAGACCCACATTGCCCTCCCTCTCTCTAAGGACAATCCCCAAAATCAAGGTTAAAAATTTTTTAAATGTTTATTTATTTTTGAGAGACACAGAGAGAGCAAGCAGGGAGGAGCAGAGAGAGAGAGGGAGACACAGAATCCACAGCAGGCTCCAGGCTCTGAGCTGTCAGCACAGAGCCCGATGTAGGGCTCAAACTCGTGAACCATGAGATCATGACCTGAGCTGAAGTCGGACGCTTAACTGACTGAGCCACCCAGACACCCCCCAGATTCATGAGTTTCAAGGGGAGGGGTCCTGACTGGTATATTTTCATCTTGGTCTCCAGGCAATTAGGATTCCTTTGTCACTGAGACCCTCTGCCTTAGAACATCCAGTGTTATTAATGATAAGCAGGCAGTAAGGCCCTACCAGAAAAGCTCCGCCAGAGGTTTCCTGTCTCTGGTTTCTTCTAAGGCAGAAGCTGACATTGGGGTAGAGAGTAGTGAGCTGGGCAGATGAGGGGGACAATAACCTACAAGGGCATTGACTTAGAATGACAGGAGGCAGGTCTAAGGGAAAGAGCAGGGCTTTGAGGTGTGAGGCTGGAGAGCATTGCAGGGGTCTCGCTCATGCTAGCCTTGTAATCTGGGCCATGTTCCTTGACCTGTTTAAGCCCCAGTTTCTTCATCTGTAAAATGGGGATGACATTGAGACCTGTTCTGTTGCAGAGTGGTCACAAGCAGCCATGGTTTCTAGGGAGGGGGTTACATCTTCACAGACAGATATGTGCACACGTATGAAGGGATGAGATCAGAACACGCATTCTGTTCTGAAATGTGCTTTTTTCATCTAATGATAGATGTTGGATATCTTTCCATGGCGATATCCTGGTGCTACCTTGTAAACTGTAAACTGCCGAACTATTGAAAAGCTAGTTGATTTAAATAACAGACACAACACTACCCTTTGGAGAGTGTTGAGGGGCCGTGTCCTTATTGGGGTGTAGTGTGTGGGTACCCAAGTCTATGAGATGATATGTTGGAGGAAGGGGAGGTGTGGTGAGTATGCATGGATGCTTTAAGAGCTAGTGATGGGGATTTTTCTGATTTTTAATAATACACAGTCTGCAGTGGAAAGGAGGGACCCTATTTAGGAGCCTTTGGCCTTTAGAGAGCTACACCCAGGAGTCCACCTCCTTGGCCACTGGTCTTCAAGGGGCTCACACTTGGGACTTCGGCAAGGGGGAGGCCCATGTTCACCTCTGGGGTGGCACAGAGGGTATATTAAGGGATATCTAAGCTGCTGGAACAAACGGGCCCCCCCAGCACAGAGGCTAAGCGGGATCGATGTCGATTATTCATCACATAAGAGTGCAGAGTGTAGACATCTCTTCTGTATGCTGTGATAATTAAGAGCAGACCCTGGAACCAGGTTGCCTGGGCTCAAACCCTGCCCGTTGGGACCTGACAGAAGTTTCTCAACCTCTCTGTCTCAGGTTCCTCATCTGTAAAGTTGGAGTGATAATAATGACATCGTAATCCTACCTCATAGGATTGTTTGTGCAAATTAAATGAGTTAAGTCCCCCCGAGATTTACTTATTGAGCGCCTATTATGTGTTAGTCACTGAGGCCATGGTAGCTCCCATCAGTGGGGTCAGATTGGCTGCTCTAGCTCCTTCCATCATGTCTGCCCCCCAGTCAGTGGGAAGAAGGAAAGGGCAAGAGGAGCACATACCCATTCCTTTTAAGGTCATGGCGTAGAAGTGGCCTACACCTGACCTCTTGATGGCCATTGGTCACAACTTAGTTGCATAGCCTCACCTAAGCTGCAGGAGAGGCTGGGAAGTACGATCTTCAGCTGTGTGATCATATATATGCCAGCTAAAACTCAGGTGTGCTAAAGAAGGAAGGAGCGAGCAGATACTGGTAGAAAACTAGCAGTTCCTTCTCTGGTTCTAGGGGCAGCTGCATCTTACATACAGCCCTGAGGGCAACAGTGATGGAGGGAAGAGTGGGTGATGGAGGGAAGAGTGGGAGGGAGCCTGAGGGAGAAAAGCGATAGAAGGATCACAAGAAGGGAGGTGGTGACGGGAGGGGAGAAACCAAGACTGGGGCCGGCAGCTTGTGGCCAGGATCTGGGGTCCGGGAGATGTCGTGGGTCCATGGACCATTTTTATGCATTTGGATCTTGTCTATTTCCTGCCATGCCCTCGGGGTTCTGAGTAAAGGTCTGTGAAGACCCGTGGGAGAAAGGGTGCGTTATTTTGTGTGCTAGCCTGAGCCCAAGAGGAAGAAGACCGGGAGTGTGCTGGTGGGGGTGCTGGTGGAGTCCTGAGCAGTGAGAAGGGAATCAGCCACGGGCCAGAAAGAAGTGGCCCGGGGTTTTTATGCCAACCAGGGCAATGCACTGAGATACCTGAGGATCCAGGAGAAGCAGCTGACAGGGATGCTCCAGCTGGGTGTGTCTGTGCTCTGACCTGGGGGACAGTGCACAGGGCAGCTGTGGGTGGCCACTGATGGTGTTGGGAACTTGAAGGCAGAGGGACTGCGTGAGGACACTGAAAACTAGGGACCTTCGCCATCCCCACCGTCTCACCCTGTTGTCCAGCTGTGTTCTGCTAGTACTTCTAAGCTTACAGAAGCTTCTAGACCCAGCATTCTTACCCAGCACCCCGTTTCCCCTGCAAGTGCAGACAGTTGCGTGAGCGCGTGCTTAAGTATATTTCTGAGTGGTGATGATATCGAGTGCTTTTCTCAGATTCCTAAAGAGTCTGTGACCCAATGGAAGTTAATCGCATCAATTTCCTTCTCTTTTCCTCATCTCTGCTATGAGGAAACCACCTCGATTAGATTCTGAAGCTCCTGTGACTGCATATATGTTTGTGTGAGTTAAGTTTGAAGACCAACAGGAGCTCCGTGGTCCCTGCCCCTTGGAAAACAGCTGGCAGGAAGTGGCTGAGGTTTGGGCCAGAGGAGAAAGGGGAGAGAGATGCCAGGGAGAAGGGGGCAGGTGCTAGACGAGCCGTGCCGCCTTCACCCCTTTACCAGCAGGAGGCTCCCTTAAGGAAGCCTTGAGGACGTTCCTTGAGAACTGCCCAGGGATGCAGTTTTCCATCCTGTGTGGACCCCGGCCAGAGAGGGAGGTCAGAGTGAGGGAGGCACAGAAGACTGAGACAGACAAAGGAGAAC
The DNA here is from genome assembly GCF_023721935.1 of Panthera uncia. NCBI lineage: Eukaryota > Metazoa > Chordata > Mammalia > Carnivora > Felidae > Panthera > Panthera uncia. The sequence goes on along the minus strand of NC_064818.1, from coordinate 57,661,871 downwards.
TTTGCTCCTTGGCAAGTGGGGGTAAGATCTAGCTGGCTTTTGGCTTCTTTTCAACTCCAACCTTTTGCAAATCTGGATTCCACAAGGCAAGAGACTTCAGACAACAAATTGTTTGGAAGCCCACCGTGGGTTTTTAATGTGTAATCTGTTGACGGAATGGATAAATAAGGCACAGAGGCTTCCTGAGGGCTCAGCCGTGTTAATGAAAAGCCAGAGCAGCACAATCCTCGGAAGTCCGGCCGGGGCCTCGCCAGTCTCAACAGGCAGTTGTGCTGCGTGTGCCGAGAGCCTCGCGTGTGATTACCTCATTCAATCCCCAGCACAGCCCCGACACAGAGGCACTGGGAGTAGTGGTACCCACTGTAGAGATGGCGATATGAGGCTGGGGGGCCGAGGCACTCGCCCCACGTGGCAGGTTGCAGGCGATCAGAACTAGACCTGCTTCCTGACTCGGTAGAGCCCACGCTCCGCTCCTCCCACCGGGCCGCCGTTGCCAGCTCACCCTTCCGCTCAGGCGGGCGAGGCTGGGCTTTGTGTCTTCAGGGTCACGGCTTCCCTTTCAGCATCTCTTCCCCTCCCCCCAGGTGAGGTGGCATCCGACTCTCCAGCTTCGTGCAGCTCAAAGGGTAGTCCTGGGACCCACAGCGTTGGCGTGGCCTGGCGGCCAGTTAGAACGGCGGAAACTCAGGCCCTACCCAGACCTGCTGAATCAGAATCTGCATTTTAATGAGATGGCGCCAAGTGATTCATGTGCACAGTGGAACTGGGGAAGTTCAGCTTCGGATCTGTGCCAGCTCCAGGTAAGGGAAAACCGTGGCCAACCTCATCTGTGGGAAGCTGCTTCCCCGCGGGATGCTGGCTCAGGGATCCCTGTTTCGTTCGAGAACCGCAGCCTCTCCAGTTCTACATCAGACTCAGGACTTTTCTCTTTCAAACCTTTCTTCCCCTTTCAACTGGAAAGCCAATCCTCCTGCCCCCCGCCCCACATCCCTGTATTGCCTTTTTTTTTTTTTTAATTTTTTTTTAACGTTTATTTATTTTTGAGACAGAGAGAGACAGGGCATGAACGGGGGAGGGGCAGAGAGAGAGGGAGACACAGAATCGGAAGCAGGCTCCAGGCTCTGAGCCATCAACCCAGAGCCCGACGCCGGGCTCGAACTCACGGACCGCAAGATCGTGACCTGAGCTGAAGTCGGACGCCCAACCGACTGAGCCACCCAGGCGCCCCGAGCCTTTTTTTTTTTTTTTTTTAAGAAGCTTTTAATTTTAGCATGGTTTGAAGTTTACAGGAAAGTTGCAAAGGTAGCACAGAGAGTTCCCACAGACTCCTCACCCCGTGTCCCCTCTTGTTAATGTCTCACATTACGGAGGTGCGTTTGTCCCAGCTAAGCAAACACACTGGTGCGTTCCTACTAAATATACTCTGCTTCCTTCAATTTCACGATTCCACCAATGTCTTTTTTCTGTTCCAGGATTCCATCCCGGATCCCACCTGCATTTACTCACCACGTCTTCTTAGTGTCTTCTGGTCTTTCTTTGATGTTTGTTTGTTTTGTGCCCTTAACAGTTAGGAGGAGTACTGGTCAGGTATTTTGTAGAATGTCTCTCAATGTGGATTGCCCAGTAGTTTTCTCGTGGTTAGGCTCGGGTTGTGGGTTTGCGGAAGACTACAGAGGTCATGTGCCCTTCTCATCACATCACACAGGGGGACGTGTAATCCACATGACTCGTCACTTGATGATGTTAAACTTGATCACCTGGCCACGGTCCTGCCTTACCTAACGTTCCCTTTTTCCTGTCCCCGAGTCTCTACAGTTCCCTTCCTGGTAGTTCGTCATGGTTTTAGTAATTAATAATACGTTTGTACCTCAACATCTCCCCCGGCCCCTCTCCAGTGTTTCCTCCCTATGCCATGTAGGTTGTCGCTGGATGCTTTTGTTACGGACAGGGTGTGTCGTTGAAACACATCCTCTGCCAACAGAAGTACTGCTGTCGTGTGTCTCCTCCAGCATGAAGCCGAAAAGCTAAATGCAAGCTGCCCACCAGGGTCGGGGGCAAACAGGAGGTCCGGCCTTGAGCAAGCCAAGATATGCTCTGGGTGATTTCTGAAAGTGTATTCTACTTAGGTGGCAGGAGAAAATTAGAGTTAGCTTGGAGAGCGGTCAGGAACAGGGCCAAACTGGGTGGGTGAGGGAGGCAGGGAGAGAGGGAGGTATCCAGGCATGCCTGAGTGTTTGCATTTCTTCATATTTTATTCTAAATTCGGAATTATCCCTTTCAGTCACATTAGGCAGTAGTTATATGCTTCCGCTTTAACACAAGCCAGTGATACTTTAGGTTTGGAATAGAAACACTGAATGGAAAACATCCTGCTCTTGGGGCACCTGGGTGGCTCAGTCAGTTAAGTGCCCGCCTTTGTCCCAGGCCATGATCTCATGGTTTGTGAGTTCAAGCCCCGAGTCGGGCTCTGTGCTGACAGTTCAGAGCCTGGAGCCTGCTTCGGATTCTGTGTCTCCCCCTCCGTCTGCCCCTCCCCACCGGCTCTCTCTCTCTCTCAAAAAAATAAATAAACATTAAAAAAAGAGAAAAGAAAACACCCTGCTCTCCTCCCTGCCTGGAGCCTTTAATCTGCCTGTGATCCAGGAGGCAGTCTCCATCCCCACCTTGGGACATAATTGCCAAGCGATCGAGGAAGAAAGAGAAGTTAAAGGCATACTACAGGGGCTCCTCCAAGCTGACTGGGTACTAGGTACTAGGTACTAGGTACTAGGTACTAGGTACTAGGAAAGGAAATGCTGGCCTCTGGGTGGAATTGATGTCCTTAGAGTCCTAAGTATGGGGGTGGGAGAGGTGCCCAAGACTCGTGCTGACCTGCTTCAGCCCCTGCAGCCCTACCACCTACCACCCCTAGTGACATTGAGAATCATCGTCAACTTCCAGAATCCTCCATTCAGGGCTAAGTCTATACAGTTCCAGGACTGTCCAGAGATGGTGAAATATTGGTATCTGTCCTTCCTGAAAGGGCAAGTTATGATGTACATGCCAGGTAGGAGTCTGGCAATGAAATATTCTGTAGAATTCTTTGCCACCCTACACAGGATGCATGATGGGTCTGGGTAATAGGTCACTAGTTTTCCCTCAGTGGTGGCAGTGGGTGGTGGGGAAAGAGAGGGGCAGTCAGCCGCCGCCACCACGAATTCTGGTTGTTCACAGGACAATCATCGTGAAAGAATGTTCTCTGCTCTCCTTTGGAAAAAACTTGACCTTTGATCCAGCTGGACATACCCTTGAGCCATACACCTTTCAATAAGGAGAGATAGGGGCAAACAGGCACCCCGAGGCTATCGACAGTAGTTTTAATCAGTTCTGTGTAATGGCAATGAATGGAACCCTACCCAAAGCAGTCTAATAGAACGTGGCTGTAGAAGACTCCTCTTTGACCCTCCCCCAGAGGTGGGCTACGGAAGCTGGAGCACAATGTAACCCCCCCACCCCAACTCTACCAGACACGGCTGATTGGAACATGGTGAATACTGACCCACACTAGGCCCCAGAGCTTTGCTGTTTCAGAAAGGGCTAGAGAGTGAGAACATCTCTGTGGCCACTTGAACGTATGCACTTTGGGGCTATGAAGCAGCCATGTTCAGCCTCATGCACATGGAGAACTGAAGGAAGTTGGTCTCAAGCATTTTACTTGAACCCGGAGAAGGACTGCCTGGCTTCTAAGCCCTCCTGGGGCCTCAGTGTGCCACTTGCCCCCAGGTTCCAGGAGACATCTATCCTTATAATAACTACCCTTTCTAAGTTAGCCTAGGTTGGTTTCTGTCACTTATACCCCCAAAAAGCCTAAGATAAGGGGTACTGTAGGGACTCAGGGAAAGGAAGTGTGGGAAAACACAGTGGGGCTTAGGAACTGGAAAAATCATGTCTTTCTCTCAGTCTGGTTCTTTTCTTACCCTTATTTATCTCAACAGATGAATTTTCTTTCTTGTTTCCATCAATAAATTCCCAACCAAATGGTTGCCTTAGTCCTGGAACCATACAACCTTTCAGTTCCAGCCAGTGGACTATAGTCTCTATATCTAGTGTTTAAAAAAATTTTTTTAATGTTTATTTATTTTTGAGAGACAGAGACAGAGTGTGAGTGGGGGAGGGTCAGAGAGGGAGACACAGAATCTGAAGCAGGCCCCAGGCTCTGAGCTGTCAGCACAGAGCCCAGTGCAGGGCTCGAACTCACAAACCATGAGATCATGACCTGGGCTGAAATCTGATGCTTAATCAACTGAGCTACCCAGGTGCCCCTCTATATCTAGTTTAAATATGAGAGACAGGCAGAAAGGGGAGGGGAGAATGACAGAGAGTGAGAAAAATTGATTTTGCTTGGCTTGGGGGACAAGGAGTCTTACACAGGATATTGATCAGGACCACCCCTGCCTCTTTTTTTAAGGACAGAAGTCCAACTCCAGGAAGCCCCAGAGGAAAAACAGGAATGGATTAGCTCACGTCACTGATACAATCAGAGTGGAAATGGCTTCAGGAACAACTGGATCCAGAAATGCCAACCCAATGTCACTGGGCTCTCCTCCTACCTATGTTTGCCTCATTCCCTCGTATTGGGCCTTTATGTGGGATATAGGGAAGGCTGACAAGCCTGGGCTTATATCGCCTCAACTAGAGACCCCAAAGGAAAGAAAGGCCTTCTGTCTCCTGTTACCTATGTACAAAATCCCAGTTTAGGACACAGTTTTGAATCAAGCTCCTTTCCTTGGCGGACCACTATATCCAGGAGGGCAAGGATAGTGCGATGGCAGCCCCAATGCCCATATGGAAGGGAAGGGGCTTCCTTAAAGACTGGGGTTGGTTGGGAGGGTCCACTGTGCATGGTCTGCAGCATGACCCCTTTCAGGGGCTAAGGGGGTGGCAGATGAACTAGTGGAGAAGCTGAGTGAGAAAGATGGAAGCAATGGCTCTATCTTCTGTCTCCCGGATCAGCTCTCCCTCAGAGTCCAGTCTCTGCAGATCTGAACCATTCTGCCAACAGCCCTTTGCCTTCTTTATGTTCTAGGGCTCCATGCAATGTTAGTCTCCCGACGTGAGTCATTCTGCCTGGGCTCAGCCCGCTGGCTCTTGGGCTCTCGCTTACACTCTGGAGGAAGATTCTGGAAGCTCTAAGCAAGAGCCTGTAACTCTCCCCATGGGTTGGTATTGTCCATTGGGGCTGGGGGCCTTGGTTCCCAGGGGCCACTGGGGCCTGAGGAGGTCAGTTTATGGAGGAAATGGTCTGTACCCGGTACAGCATCACTGGCCCAGGCATTAGGCCCAGGGGATCCCAAGTTGAGCTGACTTCTGTCCCGGAGAGGATCTTAAGAGTAGCCCTTCTAGCAGCAATTATAAGCTCCTCTCCGTGTTGACTTCTGTCATCCCCAGGTCTTAAGCAAAGTTTTGTCAAATGCTAACAATAATGGAAAGACATTAGAGGTCAGAGGCCTGCAGGCAAGCTCTGCCTTCAAAACCGAGACAGGGGGAGACACCAGGATTACTTGACAACTCTAGCTGTCTCTCAAACAAGTCTGTTCAGACATCTTCAAATATGCATTTTAGCACTTCTCTCTGCCAGAGTGTTGACACTCACGCTGGCTTCCCCAGGGCTGAGTGAGGCCTCAGTGGGTCTGTGTCACACTTTCTGGTGCTCAGAGGCACAGCCATCACCAAGAGGCAGGAGAGTGAGCCAGAGGTGCATTCCTGCTTCTCAATAAGTACCTTTTCTGTTTGCAAATCCCTCAGCACAAACCACTTAATACACATGGGCAAATCTGGCAAGACTTCCAAAGGATACAACCCCTGGGGGTAGGGAAGACGGACAGTCTTCCCCCACACCCTGGCCATGACTTCCTGTCCCTGCCTCTCAGCTCAAGCTGGGAAGATTCTGAGCATGGATGAGAAAGCAGAAGCTTGGGGACTTCAGTGAAGCCAGATGATGGGTAAAGACCTTGACACTGGGTCTCACTGAGAGCCTGGGGTTGTGCTGCAAGGGTGTGGACTAGCATCTCTCAGAATCTAACTTAGTGCCAGGCTGTGCTAATCTAGTAACTTCCTTTTAGCAACCTTTTTATTTTGAAAATATGAAGGCTACAGAGAAGTTAAAAGAATAGTGTAATAAACTCCCAAATGTCCTTTACCAAGATTCACTGATATTTTATTACGTTTGACAATACTACGTCTCTCTATACGTCTCTCAATACTATTGTCTCTCTCTTTTTTTAATCTTTTATTTTTTTAAAGTTTATTTATTTATTTATGGGGGGGGGCAGAGAGAGAGGGAGAGAGAGAATCCCAAGCAGGCTTTGCGCCACCAGCACGGAGCCTGACGTGGGACTCAAACCCACAAACCGTGAGATCATGACCCAAGCCAAAATCAAGAGTCAGATGCTTAACTTACTGAACCACCCAGGTGCCCCTTGTCTCTCTCTTTCGTACACACACACACACACACACACACACACACACACACAGGTGTAAATCATTTTAGTATTCTTTTTTTCTGAACTATTTGAGGATAAGTTTCAGATATCATAACACTTCATCCCTAAATACTTCAGCACACAGCTCTTAAGAACAAGGATATTTTCTTACCTATCCTTAGGACAGCTATCTTAAATAAAGGAAATGCCATTGATACTATAATCTAATGTATGGTCCTTATTCTAATTTTGCTCTTTGTCCCATGCTATCTTTTGTAGCAATTAAAAAAATTTTTTTTAAGTTTATTTTATTTTTGAGAGAAAGAGAGCACAAATGGGGTAGGGCACAGAGGGAGGGAGACAGAATTGCAAGCGGGCTCTGCGCTGTCAGCCCAGAGCCCAATGCGGGGCTTAAGCCCATGAAACGTGAGATCATGACCTGAGCCGAGGTCAAGAGTCAGACCTTAACCTACTGAGCCACCCAGGTGCCCCTGCAGCAATTTTTTTTTTCCCTCAGATCTAGTACCAATCCAGAATCATGTGTTGTGGTTTTTCATCTGAAAACGTTCTTCTCAATTTCTTTTGCCTTTCATAATATTGACTTTTTGGAAGAGTTTAGATGTCTCACACGTTTCTCATGATTAGATTCCGGGTCTGCATTTGGAAAAGGGATGCCACATGAATGATGCTGTGTCCTTCTTGCTATGTCAATCTTTAAGTACTCTGGAGTGGGACCGTTGGAATTGGAAAACTGGGTCCGCTATCAACCTGTGTAACTTTGGATAAATCACGGAGCCTCTCTAGGTAGGCCTTGCTTTTGTCACCTGTGAAATGGACAGAATAGTATCTACTTCATGAGGTTATTGGGAGGATTAAATGAACTAATCCACAGGAAGTGCTTTGCCCAATGGGTTATTGCTCAGTCGATAGTGGGGGTGTGCTGAAGAGGAAGATGATGTAGGTGATGGTGAGCAGCACAGCTTCGAAGGGTCCCAGCCCTAGGCTAGTGTCTCCCTGAGGACGGAACCAGTGGTTGGCTACTTGAGAGGCTGGTGGGTAAGAGAGGCAGGAAGGATATTCCGTCATGTGGGGCTGGGAGGGCCGGGATGACTCACTCTCACTTGTTTACACTTTATCTCTCACCTGCTTCCAGAAAGGCTTTGAAGTGGCTCATAATTAAAGCCTCAGGTCTCAGCCTGCTGAGACGGGAAAGACCATGTCCCTGCTGGAGCTGGCTTGGCCAAGGCTGGCACAGCTGGGTGGGTCTGGGCTCACAGGGAGGGATGGAAGAGGGCCCGGCTGCCACAGTGTGAGGGGTGGAGGACGGCAGGTATGAGAGACCAAGGAAAGAAGCTGGGCAGGCCCTGACTGACCACCTGGGGCAGGAAGGACAGAGGGACTGGAGGCTGGGAGTGTTCAGGTTGAACAAAGGAACTGGGGAGGGGGAGCGCCGAAAAGGGACTCCACAAAGTCTCAGAATCTGGCTGGGCCCATTTCCTGTATTTGCTGAGTGGCAGTCTTTGGGCTCGGACCATCCCGTAGGATATTCCAGTTGGCCAGCCCTAGGCCCTCCCACTGCCCCAAGGCTAAGGCCCTCTCCACCAACAAGCATCTCTGGAGGGCAAGCCTTTCCACTGGGTTCCAGGTGCCTCTGGCCTCAGGCTGAAATGCTTGTTAGAGGAAATCCTGTCCTCCCTCTACCCCCTTACCAGTTCCCCCACAACCTCCCTCCCTCAGCCCCACCCACCCCACCCTAAGCTGCCCACGCACCTTTATCTGGCAGCAGTTTCAAGGAAGTCCCTGCCCCCAACCTCCTTTCTCCACTTGGGGCCCGAGTTTTGTCTGCCCCTCCCCCACACCATTTCCTGCCTCTTACCTTGAACATCCTGACTTGCCCCCACCTCGGCTCTGCTCAGGTTTCCTTGGCATCCCCACATTACACCAAGTTTTGGCAAGTCCAGCCCAACTGACAGACTTTCCGTCACGCTTCTCTACAGCTACTTAAACCACACTTTACCCTGTAATGGAATACCTCCCATTTGGGGAAGAGGAAGGGGCTCCCCCAGGCGGGATTCAACACGATGACAGTTCCTAAAGGTAGGGGCTGGAATTCAGGCTAAAAAGTAAGGCGGCAAAACTGGGGGAGGGGGGTGATCGAAGTGATAGGAACAGCAGCTGCCAGCCTGGGTTACGGGGCTGCCCAAACGGCAGAGGTGGCCCCTGGGCTCAGAGGATCCCCCGCCTCTACCCCTGCAGTGCCGAAGGAAACCCCACCCCTGAGATCAAACTAGAGGAGAAGAAGGACAAAGTAAGAGGGAGCCCGGAGAGCAGAGGTCTCAAAGGAAGACCAGAGGACAGGCTGGTAGCTACAGGCACTGTGGTGATCGTTTCATAATGTCTGTAAGTGTTGAATCACTATTGCACACCTGAAACCAGGACAATATTGTGGGTCAACTACCCAGCAATAACAATTTAAAAATGCTGCTACAGACAACCGTGTGCAGGTTTTTATAGGGACATAGGTCCCTATGGGCGAATATCAAAGACCACAATTGCTGGATCGCATGTTAAGAGTATGTTTAGTTTTGGAAGAAACTGCCGAACCGTCTTCCAAAGTGGCTGAACCATTTTGCTTTCCCACCAGCAGTGAGCGAGAGTTCCTGTTGCCCCACATCCTCCCCAGCACTTGGGGTTGCCAGTGTTTTGGATTTTGGCCATTCTAACAGGTGTGCGGTGGTAACTCATTGTTTTAATTTGCAGTTCCCTAATGACACGCGACATCTTTTCACGTGCCTATTTTCCATCTGCATGTCTTCTTTGGTGAAGATTCTTTTCAGGTCTTTTGCCCATTTTTTAAAAATCGGATTCTTCATTTTCTTATTGTTAAGTTTTAAGAGTTCTTCATATATATATTTTTTTAATTTTTAAAATTTATTCATTTTTGAGAGACAGAGTGTGCGCAGAGGAGGGACAGAGAGAGAGAGGGAGACACAGAATCCGAAGCAGGCTCCAGGCTCTGAGCTATTGGCACAGAGCCTGACCTGGGGCTTGAACTCACAGACTGCGAGATCATGACATGAGCTGAAGTCAGACGCTTAACCGACTGAGCCACCCAGGCGCCCCGTCTCCTATTTGATCCTTTGATGGTGGCTGGTCAATGAAGCATACAGCTACTGCTTCCCAGGGAGACCGACACCTCCTCGGTGCCGTACCTGGTGAGAGTGTGCTACCAGATGTTCCGTAGGTTGTCACAACAGCCAGAATGCAGGACCTCAAACAACAAGTTCAGTGCTTAACTGTTCATCAGTGAAAACTAGAAGCTTAGCTTCTTCAAATAGAGGAGGAACACCAGAAAAAGAAGTTGTTCCTGGAAAGCACAGATTCATTTAACAATGAACTTGAAAGGCTCTGGGTCCAAAGATGGACGTGGATACAGAGAAAATTAGAGCTGAAATTGCACAGGCAGAGGAACACAACCACAAAAGCTAGAGACAGGGAGTAAGAGGTGGCAGAGCGAGTCAAACGGGGTCAGAGCAGTATTACTTCCTGAGGAAGAGCGAGCAGCTAAGAAAACCACAGAAAAGAAAGAAGACAAGAAAGAGAATTCCACTGGAGATGGAGAAGGCGCTTTGAAGAAACGAGAAAGCTCAGAGTGGTGAAGAAGGCATATCTGCTCCTGAGGACGGGAAGAGTGGACAGGAGGGGCGACCAGTGATAGTGACACTGGCTTGAGGAGCAACACATGTGACAGGAGAGGGCCACCACGAGATCCTATACCAGAGGACAAGAACAAAGAGACAGATGTCTCTTTCCCGACAGGTGTCGGGGAATGGCGCCTTGGTTATGCGTTCTAAAGAACTTCATAGGGGCACCTGGGTGGCTCAGTCAGCTAAGCGTCTGACTTCGGCTCAGGTCTGATCTCGCCATTCGTAGGTTCGAGCCCCGTGTTGGGCTCTGTGCTGACAGCTCGGAGCCTGGAGCCCGCTTCGGATTCCGTGTGTCCCTCTCTCTCTGCCCCTCTCCCGCTCACACCCTGTCTCTCTCTCTCTCTCTCTCCAAAATAAATAAACATTAAAAGAAAGAAAGAAAGAACTTTATAAATGAAAAAGTGTTTCTGAGTTAAGAAGAGAACAGTAGAGGGATAGAGCCTGTAGAGGCCATTATTAGGCAACAGGCTTGAGCAATGGAAACCTGAGTAAGGCCAAAGGGCCCACGTGACCACTAACCACTAAGCGGCCCACATTGAAATAACCACAGACCCTAACTGACCAATTACAATCAGTCACAGTCCCTAAAATGGCCAAAAAAGGGGGAAATTCCATATGTCCCCATACTCCCTCACTCCACCCCATAACTGTGATAACTGTGTCCACCCCCCCCAACACACACATACGCATACCCACCTGGTGGCAGTGTCTCCTTTGCTGTCCTGCCTGCCACTCCCTTGTGGTAACCTCAAACTTCTATCTCCTTTGTTCCCCCTTCTTTCACTGCCTGCGCCGCCGGCCCCCACCTGATTGGGACTCCCCCCATTGGGTGGCCCCCAGCTGATCGGAGCACCCCACAAAGCCCTCCTCCATCACGGCATGGCTGGCCAGCTGCTCTCTCCCAAGACTTTGAGTCCTAATGGAGACGGGAAGGCGGAAATGGATGGAGGTCCTTTGTCCATCAGTGTCTGCCATCGTCCATGTCCCATTCTCCCTGCCCCCTCCTCCTCCAGACAGTGGGGCCCTGGCCAGATTGCTCTGGTGTGAAGCTCTTCCTGTCGTTCCTCCTGCCTGGCCTCTGGTTCTCTGGCTTTCCCAGACTCCTTCTGATACATCCCATTTTTGTGTAAGCTAAGTTAGCTACTTAAGTCGGTTTCTGTCGCTTGCAGTCAGGGAACTGGAAGCGATACGTGTCGGGAAATGGCTATCCCAGCCACGACTCTGCCTGTTCTCCCAGTTTAGTAATGACAAGCTAGAGCTCTGTAGCCCACCTTTACATTTCTGAGAGAACCAACCCATTGGCCAGCTTAAGTTAGGTTGGCCCAATCAGGCTGGCTCTAGAAGAAGGCAGAGTAACATAACGCTAACAAGGCTAACAGGGAGGTGGCAGGACGTACATCCACATACGGCTGTGTAGACTGTGCAGTGTGTAACTCCAAGGGGCCCCCCTCCACGCTGCAGACATTGCAAAGATGCATATTCATAATGAAATTGTTTTGGCAGATGGCAATAAAGTGTGTTGAGAAACGGGCGCTTTTGTTTCTAATTCTCATTGAAGTGTCCCATGGGTTTCTAATTCTCATTGAAGTGTCCCGAGCTGGGCCTGCTCCTCAGCATGGGACGGTTTGGGGGGCAGCTCTTAGAGAAAATAGCATGGGCCAGACACACCCCAACAGTGGTTCTACATATGACACGTAGCTGGGGGGGGCGGTGTCCAGTGACCTTGATATCTGGCGCACACATATCATCGCCTCTTAATGTGCAATAACTGGTTGTGAAGCATCTGACGTTTAGAAGGCGGTTCGAGGCTCTGGAATAAGAGAGGATGAGGGGGGAGAAGGTCGGGGCAGCAAACTCTGACAAGCTAGGTTCCACCCAAGGGGTTCAGGGCGACTGCACATTTCTAGCAAAATGCACCAAAAGATTTCTCCTCTTTGTATCTCCCTTGGAGAGCGTTCATTGAGTCAGTCAATGGCTGTGTGTCAGCTCTGCATCGTGGGCTGGGAGTACAGCAGGAGTAAGACAGGCAAGGTCTGGTCTAGTGGGGGAGACAGACACGCGACAAATATTTACCAGATTATGCACGTGCTATGAAAGGGGAAGCCCAGGGTATTAGGAGAGTGCCCTTGTAATAGGGGGATCAGGCTTAGGAAAAGCTGCAGGGTGAGTAGGATTCAACTGGGTGAAAAGGGGGGTAGTGTGGATGAGGAAGGATTTAAGCTACAGGCTAAGCTCTTGTTAGAAACTGAAAAATGCAATGGGTCAAATAAGATAGAAGTGCTTCCTCTTTCCTGTAAACTTCTAGCAGGTGGCAGGGTCCAAAACGAGTAGTTGTCTCAGCTCTGTGAAGTCAGATCAAAGTAACAGTGGTTTAGGGGTGCCTGGCTGGGTCAGTCTGAAGAGTATGCTACTCTTGATCTTGGGGTTGTGAGTTCGAGTCCTCCGTTGGGTGTAGCGATTACTTAAAAATGAAATCTTAAAGGGGCACCTGGGTGGCACAGTCGGTTAGGCATCCGACTTCGGCTCAGGTCATGATCTCACGGTTTGTGGGTTCGAGCCCCACATCGAGCTCTCTGCTGTCAGCACAGAGCCTGCTTTGGATCTTCTGTCCCCCTCTCTGCCCGCCCCCCCCCCAACCCACTGCATGTGCTCTTTCTCTCTCTCAAAAATAAATCAACATTAGGGGCGCCTGGGTGGCGCAGTCGGTTAAGTGTCTGACTTCAGCCAGGTCACGATCTCGCGGTCCATGAGTTCGAGCCCCGCGTCAGGCTCTGGGCTGATGGCTTGGAGCCTGGAGCCTGTTTCTGATTCTGTGTCTCCCTCTCTCTCTGCCCCTCCCCCGTTCATGCTCTGTCTCTCTCTGTCCCAAAAATAAATAAAAAATGTTGAAAAAAAATTAAAAAAAAAATAATAAATCAACATTAAAAAAAATAAAAAATAAAATCTTTAAAAAAAAAAAAAACCACAAAGCAACAGTGGTTTAAACAAGAAAGAAATGTACTTCCCTCTCTCATGGTAAGGTCCAGAGCTAGACAGGCCAGGGTTGGTACAGATTTCTGCTTCATGAAGTCTACAGGGAAGTTATCTATGAGGGTCCCATCAGGGAAGCAGAACCACTGTCTTATGGAATCAATGACTTATTACAGGCATTAGATTTTACCCAATTATTAAGGGAGCTAGAGAGGTAAAGGTCACAAAGAAGACTTGGAGGATCACAGAAAAGTCACTACTTGGCCATCCAGAAGCACTGGAATGTAAGAAATGAATGTTTATTGAAATATGTAAAATGTCCAACTTTGAAGAAGAAGAAATAGAAAATAAGCCAACAACCAGGAAAATAAAATTATCTCCTTTTAAAATTTTTTTTCTCAAAAAGAATTTTTTAAAAAACGGATGCCTGGTTGGCTCAGTCGGTTAAGCATCTGGCTTTAGCTCAGGTCATGATCTCACGGTTTGTGGGTTCGGACCCTGCATCGGGCTCTGTGTTGACAGCTCAGAGCCTGGAGCCTGTTTCGGATTCTGTGTCTCTCTCTGTCCCTCCTCGACTTAAGTTCTCTGTCTCTCTCTCCAAATAAATAAATAAACATTTTTTTTTAATTGAAACATTTCTTCTCAACTCCGTTGGCTTTATAGCTAAGTTCTACCAAACCCACTGTGTTAAGCATGTCTCTTTCTTTCTTTCTTTCTTTCTTTTCTTTCTTTCTTTTTTTAATGTTTATTTATTTTTGAGGGAGACAGAGACAGAGACAGAATGTGAGTGGGTTAGGGGCAGAGAGAGAGGGAGACACAGAATCCGAAGCAGGCTCGAGGCTCCAAGCTGTCCGCACAGAGCCGGACGCGGGGCTCAAACTCACGAGCTGTGAGATCATGACCTGAGCCGAAGTCGGATGCTCAACCGACTGAGCCACCCAGGCGCTCCATGTCTTTTTATTTCTAATGCTTCATATCTGGCACCTTGCTAACTCTGGGGAGACTGGCCTCTGAGGGCCAGCCAGTTCCTAGAGATAGTAAAGGATTCACCTGCGAGCACAACTTTCACGTATAAACTAACCAGTCCAGAGCCCACACCCGCTACCCCTTCTAACCAGCTCTTACCACACCAGGCCGCTATTATTTCCTTGCCCTAACCACCCCAGGGCCAGGTACCAGGCAACTAGGGACAGCCCCTCCACCCAAGAGCCCATCGAAATGGTTTAAACTAGCCAACCCTAAGCCTGCTTGCCTTGCCTCACCTCATCTGCCTCGGAGCACCTTAAACTTGGGTCCATGAGGGGACATGTGAGTGTTGTTTTGCTACAAGAGAGTGATTGGCTGCATCCTAAGTATCCATCAATTAGGAGAAGTAAATGTGATAGATGCATTCTGTGGAGTAAATAGGGAGCAGTTAGAAGCAATGGGTTTGACCATAAGAGACTCTTAAAAACTGAGAATAAACTGAGGGTTGATGGGGGGTGGGAGGGAGGGGAGGGTGGGTGATGGGCACTGAGGAGGGCACCTGTCGGGATGAGCACTGGGTGTTGTATGGAAACCAATTTGACAATAAATTTCATATTAAAAAAAATTTTTTTAATAAAAATAAATAAAAAAGAAGTAATGGGTTTGAGATATATAGAATAACATGAAAAAAGTAAGGACTAGAAAGAGATCTAAAATGCATACATATACAAGACACAATATATTTTTCAAAGATACATACATACCCAAGGACATAAGCCGAATACAATAGATTAAGTGTCTTTGGGGGAAAGGGGAAATAGGAGCAGTGATGGAGATGAAGGGAAGAAAAATCAGCATATAAAAGAAAACAAGAGAAGACCCTGTATGAGCCCGTGATCCTGTTGCATGGTCTAGGGAGTGTGGTTAATTGGACTCTGCATCTGAGGCTCACCCCAGCCAAACACACACTCCCTTCCCCTGCCTACCGCATACACATAAAAACTACAGCTTGTGCCAGATTGTTGGTTCCCTTAAAATCAAATCTGGGGCCTCTAAGTTGGCAAGCAGAAGGACATTCAGGTGGATCCTGGGGTGCGGGCAACGTTGCATTTCTTGACCTGCATTATGGGGTATTCATTTTATAACTAACTGTCAAACTGCACAAACAAGTTGTGTGGATTTTTCTTTATTGTTCTTTACATCTCATTGAAAAACATGACCTCTTTTTGAGCTTCTCTAGTGAAACGGGGACAGGGGGTTGCCTATCTTGCCACACACCTCCTCCTGCCTCCTTGTCTCTGAGGGGTTCCGAAAAACACAGTTCCAAAACCTTCAATGTGGTCCAGCTCAGTTTCACTGAGAAGCAAACTGCAGTTTGTGTGGGGCACTTTCGGATGGCCTCTGTCATCTTCCAAAGGTGACTAAGTCATGAGTAATGACTCCTGACGAAACCAACGATGCCAAGGGATGAAGGCTCTGGTCACTCTTGACCCCAGAAGAGTGCCCTCTATCTGCCAGGCACTGAGCCGGGCACAGACACCTATTCCTGCCTGCTGGAGAGGACAGACAGTACCCCAGGAACTGACCCGTGAAGTCCATCCATGTGATTCCTCTGTCTGGAAACCCTTCTGCTGTCCTTTTTCTGACTTTGTCAGGTCCTGTGCTTGTCAGTCCCCAACTGCAGTCAGAGTCCTGTCAGGAAAGAGTTAAAAAGGGAGCGTGGTGCTGATTTCCTGCCAGCCCTCACCTGAACCCAGGTTCACCTCTTTGGCTTGAAGCCATCTGTCAGGGAGCGGCCCCCTCTTCTTTTCAGAAGTTACCTGTATGTCAGTTTCTTCCCCCCCTCCCGTATGTCACTTTCAGTGTGTGTTTAAAGGTGTTCCCTGGGTGAGGGGAGAAAAGGAATCAAATGTGGATTCCCTTTTCCCGGAACAACTGATCCCTCAATATCCCATAAAGTAAAATGTTAGATTTTCTTTTGATCTTTATTTCATGGAAGATGACCATGGAGGTGAGGTAACTTGCCCAAGGTCACCAGCAGCGTGAGTGCAGGACAACAGGTCTGTCTCACTCCAGGGCATGGAGCCACCCAATCCTCTCCAGAAGCCATCAGGGCGGGGATGGGGTTGGGAGGGGTGCTCAAAACCAAGTACATTTCTAACTCCGGAAGGAGACCTGTGGGAAACACCTTTTCATCCCCTCTGCTGGGGTCTGTGCAGGAACTGGGGTCTGTGCAGAGAGCTGAAGCTCTGCTGGCCTAGGTGGCCCCCAAGGTGCCAGGGCCAGTGCCTCACCCTCCTCCGTGCTGCTCTAAGACTGGGCTCTGTGGATGGGTGGGAAGAACCAGGAAGGATGAAAAGAACAGAGTTGGCGGCTATTTTGGGGAATCAGAGCTATTCTGAGGTGGTGAGAGTGAGCCCGGAGGAACAAATCCTGGACTTTGCGAGAAAACACGAGGACAGGGCTGTCAGGAGCCACTTAGGCTCTGGCACACCCTACACTTAGCAGCAGCTGTGGGTGTCCTGGTATCCACTGGGCGCTTTGTTAACAGCTTTGTAAGGTGTCAATAACCAGCTTCTGGGTTGGGGGAGGCCGGCCACACTGCAACTGGAGGGACAGGACCCAGAACGCACTGTAACAGGTGATGAGCTCCGCCTTGTGGCATTTCAGGGTGATGACAGCCTGGGTATCTGGGGGAAATTTCTTCCTGTGCTTTCTGGAACTGATGGAGCGCTTACAGTGCGTTGGGTCCTTGGCTAACCATTTACATCCACTGTCGCACCTTCACAACAGCTGGCACCAAATTGCTTCTGTTCGTTAGCGCCTGTCCTCCCTCCATCCTCCCTTCCTCCCAGAGGAATTGGCTGACCCCTGCCCCTGGGTCCTGTACCTCTGCCTGGTACTTCTGGAAAGCCTGGCTGTCTCTCTGATGCTTGGTGCGCTTTTGATTATCATTGGTTTGTCTAATTGTGTACCTTCACCAATGGGCCGTAACTGTCTCAGGCAGCGTACTCTCCTTTACAACCGTGGCAGAGCGAAGGAGCTGAATTAATTTTTGTCAAATGAAAAAAAAAAAAAAACAACAACAGTAAATGAGAGAGTATTCCTGGTATGCATAGCTTGGACACAGGGGCGACCCCACAGCCCGCAGTTATGCAGTGCCCCAAGCTGGCACCCACTGTAGGGAGAATATCTCTAAAGACCATTAACCGCGGAATCTCTAGCACTTCCCCTTGCAAAGCCCCAGATGACTACGTTATGTTCTTTGTTTTTGCACCGTGCTTTCACTGGTAAGATACTGGGACAGAGGAAGCAACGAAGGGATTTTATGACATAATCTTCTGGTGTTGAGACAGAGTTCCTGAAGGTTGGTCCTGGCCATGGTTGCTGAAGTGGGGCAAGAGAATCCGCCAGATAATGTCTCCCAGCAGGTGAACCCTGAGAGGGCATTTAACCTGGTCTCTGACCAAGACCAGTGGGGTCAAGGATCACACTGTCGATCTCTTGCAGGACTTCGACCTGTCTGGGTCAGAGGTTTGTGCTCATGTGTCATCTGTGTGTATTACAAATGACAGCGGTGTCAGCAAAACCTTGGGCTCCCCAAATGTGCCCAGAAACACCTTTGGCAAATCTCAGAGCACTGGGAAGACTTCCAACAGTCTATTTTTACAGATGAAGAAACTGATCCTCAAAGACTAAGATGACCTGCTCACAAGCACGCAGCTGGTAATAGGACCAGGAGGGTGATCCAAGTCCGTGGCTCCAAGTGTGTGCCGTTACATTTTGTTTTGAATAAATACTTTACTCACGCTGTACAAAATCCAAACGGTTCAAACAGTGACAAGTCAGCCTCCCTTCCACCCCCTAGCTCAGGTATACCTTTGCTCTCCCCAGAGAGCCAGAGCTATAATTTCCTTGGGCATCTTTCCTGAGCTGTCCTACGCGTATTCGGAATACTATTCTCTCCCCCACGAGCACACTCGGAGGCCAGCCTAGCCTGCGTTGTGTTATGCATCCTGTTCTCCACACCCAACGCTATCCCTTGAGTTTGTTCCACAGCCATGTACTTAGAGCTGCCTCATTCTTCTCATGGATGCTCGCCAGTACACCGATACCTAATTTATTGTCCCAGTCCTCTACTGATGGACAATGAATTTGTTCCCAATCTTGGAGATCACAAAATAATGCTCCCGTGAATACGTTTGTACATTTCAAACAGGCCTTAAGAGGCTTTGATTGTTTGCTCATTCATTGGTCGAGCAATTCATTCATCATTGGTTGGTCATTCATTCATACAGGCTCTGAGGACACCAAGATGAGTAGTACCTGGTCCCCTCCCGGAGGAGTGTTGCACACTGGCAGAGATGGGGAGTGGAGCACGGAGGAAGTACTGGCCATTCTGCCTCTGGAAACCTGAGGCGGACAACTGGTCTGAGGTCTGACCTTCTCCAAGCTCCTGGAAGGATGCTGGGACTCATGTGGACCACACTTTTCTTCATACTGCACTGTGCCCTTCTCAAGTCTTCCTCTGTGTGGCAGTTTTCTGCCCCATTTGTCAGTCTTCATTTGAGTAGTGTTCAGGGAGGCTGGTTGGAGACGGTAGGAATAGGTGCAGAATGGGGAGCGCCCTCTTGTGGATCTCCGTGGAGGCAGTGTGGGAAGACCCAGGATTGCCTGCCTCTCCGGTCTTCTGGCGCTCACTTGGGTACTCTCCAGACCCCTCCTTTGCCTCGGGTGGTAAAGGCAGGGGAGAAGAGTCCTCCCAAATCTTGCCACGCCCTAGTGGAGAGTACAGGCTCAATTTTAGGGGTGTCCTGTGCCCTGGGCTTTAGGGTATAAAATTGAGAGAAGAGAAGGAGTCAGAGAAATGGGAATTGGGAAAACAAAAACAAAAGGAAGGAAGAATCAGAGACGGAAAAAATAGGTCCGCCAAAATGGACTGAGATCATGCTTGGGGGGAAATTACAAAGACTGTACTTTCTTCATTCTCTGGGTTCACAGACCTCTGCTAGTCCCCAGACACCCCTCTTTTTGCAACGAAGACAGTGATGCTCAAACCAGCACCCAGGTAAGTGGGGCCCAAATCCAGCCAAGTTGGGCAGGGCTGGCCCTTAAGGAGAGACATCCAAGCAGCCCCTCCCCATTTGGGAAAGACTCTGAAGTGGACTTATGGCCTGGTTGTAGCCTTGTGTATCTGGCCAGCCCCAGGAGAGCCAGTGCCTCTAGGCCCCAGTCTGGCCCCTGGTTCTATTCCACACCCAGCCTGTCTGCTAACCAATGACAATGACCATGCTGAATATGTCTTCTGAGACCAAAGTCCTTCTGAGGCTATCCTGGATCCTCACTTGGGAGAGGCATCCAGGGTTGTGGGGATGCTTGCCTTATATGGCCATGGTCATAGGGTGAAAGTGGGGATACAGATGAGAGGATAAAGGTATTAGTCCTGGTACTGGAGGCTTTTACAAGTAGTAGGCAGTCTCTGTGATGCTCCCCAGTGATCCCTGCTTCCTGTGTAATCTCTCTCCCCTTGTAGAATTACCTTCCCTTCAGTGTGGGCTGTATCTAGAGATTTGCTTCTAATTAATAGAATATGGCAAAAGTGAGGGGATGTCACTTCTGAGGTTAGGTTTTCAAAAGACTGTGGATTCCATCTTGCTTGCTCTCTCAGGCTCTCTTGCTTCCTTGTTCTGATGAAGTGAGCTGTCATGTTGTGAGCTGCCCTACAAAGAGACTCACATGGCAAAGAGCTGAGAGAAGCTACCAGCCAACAGTCAGTGAGAAACTGAGGTCTTCAGTCCTCAGTCCCACAACCCACAAGGAACTGAATTCTGCCAACAACCGTGTAAATGAACTTGGAAGTAGATCCCTCCCCATTCAAACCTTCCAATGAGATTGCAGCCCCAGATGATACCTTGATTGCAACCATGTGAGAGGAAAGCACACTAGAAGATAGTTGGATGAATGTATGATGGCCTAATTCATATTGCCTACCACACTTTCCATGAAGGTGGCTTGGATGGAACTCCATTCTCTCTCCCAGAAATTCCGCGGACTCAACCCAGCTAGCCCATACCCACAATCCCTTTTCATCTTAGCCCCAGCCTAATTGTCTCAGGGAAGAAGGACCCTCCCTATCCCACCCACTGTAAAAATGTCTTATTTGTTTGGGGTACCTGGGTGGCTCAGTCAGTTAAGCGTCCAACTTCGGCTCAGGTCATGATTTCACAGTTTGTGAGTTCAAGTCCTGCATCAGGCTCTGTGCTGACAGGTCAGAGCCTGGAGCCTGCTTCGGATTCTATGTCTCATTCCCTCTCTGCCCTTCCCCCACTTGTGCTCTGTCTCTCAAAAATAAATAAAAAAGTTAAAAAAAAAAGTCTTATTTGTTTTAGTCAAACATGGCCTTGTTCTCTGGGTAGAAGCATTGTTCAGGAATTCTCACTCTGCCTGTCCCTGGAATGCCAAGGTCAGGCTGGTGGGCTCGAGGTCATTGTTACCCATGTCCCCAGTTACTCTTACCAAAATTTTTGCCTTCACACAATAGGTCCTAATTAGGAGGGCCTCAAAAGTGCTCCTAACCAGAGGAGTCTTGGCTTATTGTCACTCAGAGCATTCCCTTCAACGCCAACCAGCCTTGGAGAATCTCAATCCTTGGTCCTCTCCAGGTCTTTCCTCCTAGTATCCTACTGACTGAATGATGTGGGGAGGGCAGTGTCTCTGTAATAGAAATAGGGTACTTATGTATTTCTATTACCCTAAGATGTTCTTGATCTCTGGATGGAAGAAGGAGCTCAGTAACCACTAATATTAAGCACCACTTCTGACTAAGCCCTGAGACTGAGAGTTGGTTATAACTCATAGGATGGCCTTTGGAGCTTGTAGTATCATGAGAGAAGAAGACAAAGGAATAAGCACTCACAAACCTCATGGTGAGTGTGATGAGAGAAGAATACCGAGGGAATTTTGGGAACTAGGAAGAAAGCCTAATTCTTTCCCAAGGACAGGAAAGGCTTTGGAGAAGGTAAGAATTTTTTGGGTCCCATGAAAGAAGAGAAGACATTCCAGACAGAGGAAATGACATGCACATGGTCACTAAGGTATGAGGGAGTGTGGTGCACTCAGGGAACCACATGCTATCTGGTAAGATGGCACTCCAGTGACAGAGGGAGACAGGAACCACTAAAGGACTTTTATTTTTACTGACATGGAAAGATGTCCAAGATAGGTTATCAAATGAATAAAGCAAGTCACATGAGAGCGTGTATGCTGTGATCCCTTTGTATTCTGTGTTAAGGATATATTTATCTATGCACCTGCTTGCATGTTAATGTCTGGAAACTTATTGAAAGAAAACACATGAAATCAATACTTGATACTAGTGGGGAGCTGGACTGGACTGAAAGGAGAGAAGAGAAAGGAGAGGAGGAAGAGGGGCGCTCTTCCGTTTTACTCCAACCACTTTGTACTGTTTGCATTTACATTATTTTACAATATTGATATGTTAAAATAATTTAATGGAGGAAGTGATATAACCATATTTTCCTTACAGAAAGGTTACCTTCACAAGATTTGGGGAACAGTTTAAATGTGGGATGTATATTAGATGCAATTAAAGAATTATTGTTAGTTTGAGTCACATATGAAAAGTCATATGAGTCACATATTTTTCAGAGGTGAATAGTATGCTATCTAACATAAAAGGATTTTTTCTTTCTTTCTTTCTTTCTTTCTTTCTTTCTTTCTTTCTTTGTTTCTTTCTTTCGAGAGAGCGAGAGAGCATGTGAGAGAGTGCAAGCAGGGAGGGGCAGAGGGAGAGGGAGAGAGAGACTCTTAAGCTTGAGATGACACCGGGCTCCACAGGCTGTGAGATCATTACCATGAGATCCTGACCTGAGCCGAAATCAAGAGTCAGATGCTTAACCGACTGAGCCACCCAGGCGCCCCTAACATAAAAGGATTTCTAAGCCCTGGGGAGACTCAACAAAAGCTGGACCCCATGAATTGACCTGTCTTCCAGCTGTGCTCTGTGGCCTGGTCAAAGAGAAAGCATGAGGTGGTGATGTGGCTCCCTGCCTGGGGTTTGTCAGGGACACCGGTTAAATGCAAGGACAGGCTGAAGTTGGTG
The DNA here is from genome assembly GCF_023721935.1 of Panthera uncia. Classification (NCBI taxonomy): domain Eukaryota; kingdom Metazoa; phylum Chordata; class Mammalia; order Carnivora; family Felidae; genus Panthera; species Panthera uncia. The sequence continues at coordinate 57,639,645 of NC_064818.1, read as the reverse complement.
AGGGGTTCTTGGCTGTATAGAGGAGAAGGAGAGCCAGGAAGTTCCCAACTACAGTGAACAGCTGTGTGTGTGTGTGTGTGTGTGTGTGTGTGTGTGTGTGTGCGCGCGCGCTCGGCTACTCCGCATCCGGACATGCTCCAATGTGGGAGAAACCCCCTTTGGGTGTGGCTTGGAGGAAGGCAGAATTTCATCTGCCCCTAGAGAAGCAAAGGGGCCAGAGCTTTCTCTTTCCACCCCACTATCTGCCAGTCTGTGGGCACATAACCCAAGTTAAGCCAATTAATGCTCCTACCCAGGATGACTCCAAGATATAAGGACAGGTGGAAAGTTATTGAAAGTGGGGACACTGGAGCTGGGAACACAACACAAGCAGCTCTGAGTGCTCAGTGGCAGAGACACCAGTGCTCAGTGGGGACTCTGAGCCAGTGTTCTGGTAGTTTGACCTTGGCTGTTATTTCCTGCCTTCCTGGTTCTTGCACACTGGTTCTTTGGCATTTATGTGGCTTCTATGCACTACCCAAATCTTTCCAAAAAACTCTCTTTAGTCTTTTATCTTTAGGGTAGACAAAGTTAATTTTTGTGCTCGCTGCCAAAAGCCCTAACTAGATATTGGTACCAGACAGATGGTGACAGGTGAAAGGTTATAAGGGGAGTGGGGAAAATGGGGATCGGTTACTTGGCTTAGTTAGGGCGGTAGGTCTACTGGGATTCAGGAATGGGAATTCAGTAGCCTATGCCATACAGCACAAACCCTCTAATTAAATTATTGCTTGTGCTCACCTAGAATGAAGTGTCCACTGAGGACAGGCTGTAGGAGACCACAGGGAAAGGAGCACCTGTTTCTAAAACCACAGGACAGCTTATAGAAATTGGATAACAAGTCCAAGCCCTAAATTCACAGCTTAAAGTACTGACTTCAACCCATGGACTTTCTATTGTTGCGGGAAAATATACCTTACTTCTTGTAGCAACAGGGCTGACATAAATGAAAGCCAATCTCAGAATTTGATCCTAATGGTTCTTAAACTATAACGTTAGATGAATCATAGTCTTATAAAAATTGGACATTCGATTATGAAAAAAAGAGAATCCCAGGAACTGGAATAGGGTTACAGCAGGGACATTTAGAGGAAACCCCCAACTAGCACTGGGCATCCCTTACCAGCTGAAGCAGTTCCTCCCCATTGTCTGCAGTGTCCTTCCCCTTGACTCATGAGGTGACTTCTTCTGGAGTTACCTTGCAAGACGACACCACTTGCCCTCATGTTCTACCCCTCCTACCCAATATTTTCTCTAGATATGTCAAATCTCAGCATGCTAATTTGGTGGGGGTGGTTCTTTTTGAAGGAGCACATAGTTGATTCCTGGCCACCCAGACTAGAACACCAACTTCAGGATCTTTGATAAGTATGCATACATCACTAAATTCAGATTGATCTAAGGTTACAATGTCACAAGCAGTATAACCTCAAAGGAATCTCAAGAGGGGTGCCTGGGTTCTGTGGGTTAAGCATCTGACTCTTGGTTTCAGCTCAGGCCATGATCTTATGGTTCATGAGCAGGAGCCCCACATCAGGCTCCGGGCTGCCAGTGCAGAGCCTGCTTGGGATTCTCTCTCTCCCCCCACCTCTGTCCCTCCCTGCCCTCACTCTCTCTTTCAAAATGAATAAATAAACTTTTAAAAAGAAAGGAATCTGGGGGCGCCTGGGTGGCTCGGTCGGTTAAGGGCCTGACTTTGGCTCAGGTCGTGATCTCATGGTTCGTCATTTGGAGCCCCACATGGGACTCTGCACTGACAGCTCAAAGCCTGCAGCCTGCTTTGGATTCTCTGTTTCCCTCTCTCTCTGTACCCCTTCCCCACCTGCTCTCTCTCTCTCTCCCAAAAATAAATAAATAAAACATTAAAAAAAAGAGAGAGAGAGAAAGGAACCTGAAGATTTATGAAGACAGGAATATTAAAGAAGATTTATCCTGTGCAACTTGACCACCCACACATTATATCCCTGGAAAGGGTCCCAGATGTTTCATTCACAAAGAACTTGAAAAATACTTTCGGGAAGGAAATAACAGAAATACCAAAAAAAAAAAAAAAAAAAAAAAAGGCACCTAAAAGCACTTTAGTAAGATGTTTTCTACGGGTTAGAGATGCTACTGAAAGATGACGAGTGGCTCTCTGTTTCAAAGAAAATGAACTCTGTGTGCTTTAAACAGCAACACTTAAGTAGCAGAGGCAAAGGTAAGTAGCAGAGCCAACATGTACCCCATTGACAAAGGTCACTGGCCATCATAATTATTTTTGCTTCTTCTAATTAAGTGCCTGGAACTAAAATAGCCCACTAAGGTGCCACTTGATCATTAAAAAATTTTTTAATGTTTATCTATTTTTGAGAGAGAGAGACAGAGCACAAGCTGGCGAGCAGCAGAGAGAGAGGGAGACGCAGAATCTGAAGCAGGCTCTAGGCTCTAAGCTGTCAGCACAGAGCCCGACATGGGGCTCAAACCCAAGAACTGTGAGATCATGACCTGAGCCGAAGTCAGCTACTCAACCAACTGAGCCACCCAGGGGCCCCAGATTGGTATTTTTTTCAATGGTAAAAAATGGTGAGTAGAAGCTTGACTTGAGTTCTTGAGGCAGACTACAGATTGTTTCCCAATATCTATTTCCCCCTTTTCTCTCATAGAAAAAGGACCTCTGATTTTTAGCAGAACTCACAGCTACCAAGAACAAAGACTATGTCTCCCAGCCTCTCTTGTAGCTAGGTATGGCCATGTGACTAAGCTCCAACAAAGAGGATGGGAGTGAAAGTGATATGTATAATTTCCAGGTTATGTCTTTAAGGTAGGGGTTATACCCTTTTTCCTCCTCTCTCTCCATCTTGCTGCTCAGAATATAGAAGCGGTTATAGACATTTTGGAATGCAGACCAGGGCAATATTCTAGTGATGGTGAGAAAACAAGCCAAAAAGGAGGCTAGGTCCCTTGATGGCCTTGTGAAACAGAGACACCCTACCACCCTGGACAGTCTATATCTGGGCTGTCACAGGAGAGAGAAATAAACTTGTATCTCATTTAAGTCTCTGTCATTTTAGGTTTCTTTTACTTAAAGAGTAAGTGAGTAACTAAGTAATGACTATAGATAGCCCCCAATGATAAAGAATGTAGGCATCTCTTTTGATTCCCAGACCTGAATAATTTCACGGACCCAAAGCCCCTTAAATAAAAGAGAAATTAAGCATTTATAATGAGGAGTTCTGTAAAAACAGCTCAATAATGTTCTTTAATAATTATAGCTCTGGGGTGCCTAGGTGGTTCAGTTGGTTAAGCGTCTAACTCTTGATTTCAGCTCGGGTCATGATCTCACTGTCATCAGATTGAGCCCTGCGTTGGGCTCTGTGCTGGGCGCGGAACCTATTTAAGATTCTCTTGGGGCGCCTGGGTGGCTCAGTCGGTTAAGCGTCCCTCTTCAGCTCAGGTCACGATCTCGCAGTCTGTGAGTTCGAGCCCCGTGTCGGGCTCTGGGCTGATGGCTCAGAGCCTGGCGCCTGTTTCAGATTCTGTGTCTCCCTCTCTCTCTGCCCCTCCCCTGTTCATGCTCTGTCTCTCTCTGTCCCAAAAATAAATAAACGTTAAAAAAAAAAAAAAGATTCTCTTTCTCCCTCTCCCTCTGCCCCTCCCCCACACTTGCGTGTGCGTGCACACTCTCTCTCTAAAAAAAAATAATTGCAGCTATCATTTATTAAATGTAATTATGTACCAAGCACTATTCCAAGTGTTTTACATGTATTAACTCATTTAATCCTCAAAACTTCTGTATAATCCATGTATTAAAAAAAAGTTGATCAATACCTTACAGCAGATACAAAAATTAATTCAAAATGGATGATAGATCTAAATGTAGAATTTAAAACTATAAAACATTTAGAAGAAATATAGAAGAAAATCTTTATGACTTTGGGTTAGCCAAAGATTTCTTACATATGACACCAAAAGCACTATCCATAAAAGAAAACATGGATAAATTGGACTTTATAAGACAAACCACAGACTGGAGGAAAATATTTATAAAACACATATCTGGCTAAGGATTTGTATCCAGAATATATAAAGAGCTCTCAAAACTCGATAAAAAGAAAGTAAGCAATCCATTTTTTTTTAAAGGGCAAATTATTTGAAGAGACATTTTACCAGATAGATACATGGAAGGATGATTATCCTAATTATCAGTGATAATTAGGGTAATATAAATTAAAGCCACAATAAGATACCATTACCTTAAAATGGTTAAAATTTTAAAAACTAATCATACCAAGTGTAGACCAGGATATAGAATATCTAGAACTCTCATACACTGCTGATGGAATTGCCAAATGGGACAGGCATTTTGGAAAACAGCATGGCAGTTTCTTATAAAGGTATACATACATACATACATACATACATACATACATACTTACTGTATGACCCAGTGATTCCTCCCCCCTTCTGAGTATTTCCCAAGGGGGGAAAAAAAACTTATGTTCCCACAAAACCCTAAACATGAATGCTTATATTGACTTTATTCATAATTGCCAAAAACTGGGAACAACCCTAATGTCCTTCAACTGATAAATGGATACACAAACTGTGGTACATCCACACAATGGAATACTACTCAGCAATGAAAAGTCATGAATTACTGATACATGCAACACCATGAGTGAACCTTAGAGGCATCATGCTAAGTGAAAAAAGCTAGACTCAAAGGCTACATACAGTATGATCCCATTTACATGACATTCTGGAAAAGGCAAACAATAGGACACAAGACAGATTAGATATTACCAGGAGCTGGGGGTGAGGGAGAGGTTGAGTACAAAGGGGTATGAGGGAATTTGGTGGGCGGGGGATGAAAATGTTATATATCTTGATTGTGCAAACTCCTCCTTACCCTTGAGCATCCAGCTGAAAGATGGCCTCCTCTAAGAAGTCTTTCCTGGTTACCCCTCTCAGGCTAGTTTGGGAATACCTCCTACTGGCTCACCGACAGTGGCATTCACCACACTATACTGTTATAATTTGTGAGTCTCCACAATGGTTACACAAATGAGTGCATTTGTCAAAACTCATAGAACTGCCCATAAAAAGGGCCAACTTTACTGTATGCAAATTATCTCTCAACCCTGACTATAAGGGAGAAAACTACCCAATAAAGTAGGTACTGCTACTTCCATTCCACAGTTTAAGAAACTAAGACACAGAGAGGTTTCAAACCCAGACAGTCCAGCTCCAGACCTGTGCTCTTGACCACAGAACTATGTTGAATTCTCCTCTTGACCTTCCTTCAAGGAAGCCTCAACTATTCCCAGGGGAATTGAGCCCTAGAGACAGAAAAATTCACCCTTTTGAGAGGTTATCAGTCACTAGCTTTCTGCCAACACAAATGCCCCTGTGATCCATCAGTCAGAGTGGAGGCTTATGGAGATCATGAGATAATTTTGGACTCAATCTGCCTTGCAGTGGGCCCAGTGGGATTGCAAACCCCTTTCATGGCTTTCTTCCTTTCCATCCTCAGCCAAAAAAAATACACATTGGGAATCCCGTAGTTGGGAAGGCAAAACAGAAGCCCCTGGAACTCTTACTTCTTACTGAAATAGTACATCAAAAGCTACGTCCTGGAGGAAATGCAAAAATTACACCATAAAAGACATTAAAAGTGAAGGGTGATGATTCCTATCACATCTCCATTTAATTATCAAGAGAGAGTACAATGTGGATGAGGCTTGGAGAAAGTTCACATTTTCTGTGGCACAACAGGGTGCTATAGGGAGCCTGTGGCATGTTACAGTGGAGGCAACTTTCATAGCCCAATAAAGAACCAAGAGCCTTTTTTTCCCCCTCAAAAGAAAATAGCTACAGGGCACCTGGCTGGCTCAGTCAGTAGAGCATATGACTCCCGATCTTCCTAGGGTCATGAGCTCAAGCCTCACGCTGGGCATGGAGCCTACTTAAAAAAAACAAAAAATACAAAAAAACCCACATAGCATACTTCGAGAAGGGGGCCTGGATTTGCTATAAGTCACTAGATATACATGTGACACCAAGATATACTGAGCTGGCCGCTATCTGGTCTACCTAGAGACGTGCTGGCTGTGTCCTTTAGAGTGCATCATCAAGTAGAAATGGAATCTGTGGGATCAGGTCCAAGTAGGTCCTGAAGGCATAAGCAAGCATCCTGAGCAGGCCACTCACCAGGGCCTGGACTGGGGTGCAGTAGGCAACATGCCTAATGTGTAAACTTACAGAGGCACTCACTCAGCTGCTGACTGTCTGCATTGCCCTGACAGTGAGGGCCTCCTTACAGGTTTCACCACAGGCAGCCAACTTGCCCCACCCTACCACATACCACGAGGAGCCATCCCTCATCCCACATCTAGGATCCCATGGGGAATACCCTAACACCAGATGGAAGAGAAAGAAAGGCTTCAAGTCTAGTTTATAGTGCAATACACCAACCCTGGCCAGAAGTGTCCCAATGCTGTATAGTCCTATTCAGGGGTGGCTCTGAAAAATGACAGAAGAAAACCTTCCCAGTGGGCAGAACATTGAATGGTATATTTTGTGGCTCGTTCTGTCTGTAGGGAGAGATGGACTGATGTAAGGATTTGCAATGAGTATACAGGAAGTGGTGAATGGTTTAGACAGATAGCAAGGACTTGAAAGGCATGAGATAAAAGATTTGGGGTGAGGAAGAGAAAAGGAAAAAACATAAAAAAAGAATCTTTGGGGATGGATATAGAGAGTGAAAATATTTGTGTTTTATGAAATTGGTCACTAAGAGCCTCCCACTATGGAAAGGATTCTTGGGGCACCTGGGTGGCTCAGTCAGTTGAGCATCTGACTTTTTATTTCAGCTCAGGTCACGATCTCAGGGTTATGGGACTGAGCCTCGAATTGGGCTCCATGCTGAGCGTGGAGCCTGCTTAGGATTCTCTCCAACCCCCCCCCAACGCCCCTTGCCTGCATTCTCTCTAAAATTACATTTTAAATTTTTGAAAAAATTAAAAAAAAATAAAGGGTTCTTAATAACCAGGTGGACAAGATAACTCCCTCCAGATCTCAGTGTCCTTTCCCAGGGAAGTCCAGGGCCTGCTTTGGAACAGATGGCCCGAAGACCTAGATGAAGCTCCATATGAACTCAACATCTCACCGAAGCTAACCTGATTACCATCAATGCAAAATGACCAATCTTCCAATAGCAGCAATCAACCCCAAGTCCCCCATACTATTCTATAATCCTAGGGAGACCAGTGAGGTGTCCAGTGGGAGATTTGGATATGCCTTCACTGAGCATCAAGCTTCTGCCAATACTATCGTCCATGGACTTACTCTATGCCTTATGACGGTCTGATTTCCCACACAGCATTGCTTCTTAACAAGAATTCATTTTTCAGTTAAAAAAAACCCAAGCTATTGTCCATGAGATTCATTGATCTTACTTATGTATCCCATAATGCGGAAGCAGCTGACTTTATAGATCAATGGAATGGTGTAGTAAAGACTATACATCCCCTCACACCCATTCTGCCTTTCTCCTGAGCATACGGTTGTCAACCCAGGGTCTCTATTTCCCAGGCTCCCCTGGAGCTAGTTCTCCACCATAGAATGTGAGTGGAATTGAGAGTACAGCTTTCAAGTCATTTTCTTAAAGAGCTTGCCTTGGAGTTTCTGCACCCTTCCCTTCCTGCTGGCCAGGACTGACAACTTCTGAAGGCACCTGTTGAGGCTGGCAGAGCTTCCTTGTTAGCTTAGGTCTATACTGGGTTCACAGAGCAGAGATATCTTTCTTCCATAGTTGTAAGACAAAAATGAACTTTTATCTTGCCTGAGCCATTGTGTTTTTGGACTCTTTGCTAGAACCACTTAGAATTTTGTGGTGGTGTGGTACAATACTTCAAGGATGAAGTATATGCTTTGAGCTAGTGATTAATGTTAGGATGCCATTTCTCCCATAGCCCAATTATATGGGTCCAGAAAGAGGGGTGGTACTTTCTACAAGTACCCAAAGGCCCCCTCACTTCCTGTGACTCTTGTTTCTGCTGGATTAAGGTTAGAGAGTCCTGAAGGGAAGAAAGTTCCAACCAGGAGAAGCAACAATATTTTTACTGAATTGGAAGCAGAAATTTCTGCCTGGTCACTTCTGGTTGCTCTTGCCAGTGGATGGACAGGTTAAAGGAGGATAATGGGATTGGCCAACGTGATGAATTCTGACTATCAAGGCCAAGTAGCATTTTTATTGTACACAGTAGGCAACAAGAAGTATTCATGGAACCGAGGGGCTCCCTTGGGGTGCCTCCTGGTGCTTTTATGTCCAGTGGTAAAAGTTAATGGAAGGCCACAACAACCTTCATAGGCAGGACCCTCAAGGGTTCATATCCCTCAGGAACAAAGGCTCGCTTCTTCCCTGGGTGGAGAACACAAACCAGCTCAGGTGCTGGTTGAAGGCAAAAGAAACATGGCATGGAAAAAAGGAGGAGGGATGTCATAAGTACAAAATAGAATCTCATATTGCAGAAAGACAGATAGTGGCTTTCACCTCCTAACCTTTGGCATGGTAGATGCTTATATATTTTAACTTATTTGCCTTTTTCCCAGTTTTCTGTTCTCTTGCCATTGTATTATCATGTATGATGATGATTAACCTTATAATCTGGTCTAGTCCACAGGTTACGGAATACTGAGACAAGATTCCAACATAACTAGAAGAGGAATAGAACAAGGATCCTGAACCTAGAGTTACAAGGGTTTGGACTCTCCCCCTTGGGGGCAAGTTGAATACAATCTGTATGAGTGACAGCAGCATAAATTGGATGGGAGCATTTTAGGGGGGAAAGGACTCTAAATGTAGAAAGAAAGGCACACGTGGATGTTGAGCTGCCAAGGGGTGGACTGTAGTGGCATTTATCATTTTGTCTTAAAAAAAAAAAAAAAACCTATCATCTGAATACTCTTCCTTGATTTGGAGATTTCTCCAAATAAAGTAAATATTGGCAGAGGAGTTTTTGCTTTTCATAGAGAAACCTAAGGGACTCTGTTTATTCTCTCCCCATCTCTGACAGCTGGTGCCTGGACAGGTGTCTTAGATTTAGCCAATCAAATGGTCCCACATGAGCTTTGAATCTTGGGGGATTAAAGTTAGTAATGATGGGAGGAAACTTAAGAAATTACATGTAGTGATGCTCTTGTCAAGAGCCTAAAGACAGGGATGCCAGCAGCTGTACCCTAACCAGGCTTTCCTGCCATTTGATCTTGTGGTATTTCCTAAATTGGATTTTCCTTAATTCTTTGGCCTTCCTACCAATCCTGTAAACTACTTAGTATCCCTGCAATAAGTTAATCTTTCTCTTGAGTTAGCTGAACCTAGACTTACACACTGATGGGCATTGAGAAACTCAAGGATTCGAGGAAGGGGAGTATTATCTGTAGTCTAGGATTGAAAAATATTCTCTGAACAGCATGTAGGTGAAAAGGGCTTCTGTCCTCTACCAGCTGGAGAGGGATGATGTTTCCTACAAGTCCCTTTTGTCACTAAGAAGACCCATTTATCCGGATAACTGGTGTGGATATTGACAGTTGCCAGGCCTGTAGCCCAGAGATCCAAAGTACTCAGCACTCCTACCCTCTACTCCTGCACCAAAGGGCCATGAAGGCAGAGATGTAGGGAGGGTCCAGCTGTCTGCAGAGGAGCAGTCAGGGCAGGGTTGGCTCTTCTTTTCTCCCAGGACTCCTACCCTTTGAACCTCACAGCACAGCCGCAGGGCAGCTCCCCAGTCACTCAGGCACAGGTGTGCTTTCTCCTACACACACACACACACACACACACACACAGAACCTGAACTTGTCTCTCAGTCTTGCCCTGAGAGGAGCAGAACGCAGGTAGGACTGGAAAGAAGGGGGACTCATTTGCCACTGAGAGCCAAGGCAAAGTGTGCCTCTCTCCTTCCAGGTTCTCGCCCTGGAGCCCTGCGCCCTTCTCGTGGCCACAGCATGAATCCTAACCCAAAGGGCCGCCGTGCTCCTCCCACAGGTTTCCAAGCGCTTACCTTTCTGCTGCTGGGCGGGCGGGGTCCCGGGAGCGGTGGCGCGGTGCCAGGTCGCGGCGGGTGGAGCGCTGCTCTCGAGTTTCTGCCGCAAACTCGCGGGAGCGAATCCGCGGCCCCGGGCGGTCCTTGCGTGGGGCGCGACAGGGCAGGGCCCGGCGCCCCTTTCCCATAATTTCTGGAGGGAGGTCGGGGGGGATCCGGTAGCCGGCAGAAAAAGTGAGGGAACCGCGCACTTTCTTCCCCGGGCCCGGATCTTCGGTCCCAGGAAGGGAGGAAGCCCACAGGAGAATCCGATGGTGGGTCTCGAGAGGGCGGCGCGGCCTCGGACATGCGTCCCTGGGGCGCAGGAATAAAAAACAAGCCTTTCTCCGCCAGGGCCCAGGGCGCCACCTCCCACGGCACCCTCCGCAGCCCAGGACAGCGCGGGGTGGCGGGATTCTCACGCAGCCTGTCGCTCTCAGGGTCACGCGGTGGAGCTGAGGGACAGGGACATGCTGCGGAGGAAACGGTTTGCGGAATTCTCCAGCCGCTTTGGCGACCGGGCGGGGAGGCCTGCACCTCTCCGGGCCAGGCTCCAGGCCCCAGGCCCCAGGCCCCGGCTGGGTGGAGGCTCGAGTCTGCGGAGTGGTCGGGACCAAGCAGGTGGACGCAGGCTGCGTTTTCTTCCCAGATGGCCGGCCCCGCTTCCAAAGGAGAGTCCCGTTTCTCCTCCTTTTTGCATTTCTGGTACATTCCAACCCCGGCACCCCCTGCCTGAGTGTCCTTTGCCTTCCGGGCCCCCACAGTCCGGGTGCTTCTGAATCGTTTGACTACCCTTCCCCACCGAGCCTTCCGCGGAGCTTTGGGGCCGGGGCAAGTCTGAGGCCGCCCGCACGCCGGAAGTAGAGCTTTCCCCACGCCCCTCGGCTGTCGCGAGCGCACCGCGGGCCAGCTCCGCGCAGGTGGCGGCTCTCTGCGGCCCTGTGGACGGCTGGGAGCTGGGAGTGACGCCCCGCACAAGTGAGGGGGCCAGACTGCCGGGGGTGGGGGGGGGGGCAGTGGAACCCACTCCAGGGCTCCTCCTTCGAACTGAAGGTGCTGCTCGGTTTGTGCAGCCAGAGAGCCCAGGCCTCCCAAGGATCTGTTTCAGCCGACCCCCGATGGAGAAACATCGCATCTCTCACACACCGCCACCCCTCATTTTCTCTAACCGAGAAGGCTCTCCCGCCGGGTCTAGGCTGGTTCTGTCACCAGCGCTGTAAATCGCCCGTGGGGCGCCTGCGCGGGCCAGGGCCCTGCGTGCAGCGGCGGGACGGCACCTCACTCTAGCGAAGGGCAGTAGATAAAAACGCAGAGTTGACTTGGGACTTCTTTGGCGTTAATAAACTGTCTTCTCCCCCTCCTCCTGCCCACCCCTCCGCTGAATCCGCCCCAGTTCAGTAACGATGCCGCTCCGGTGCTGACCTGAAAGAGCCCAATTTCTGGCCTGCGGTAAGAAAGGGAAAGAAGTCAAAGCCTGTGGATACAAAATGGGTTCAAGAGTACACGGCTGATAGGGCGCCTGGATGGCTCAGTCGGTTTGACTTTTGGTTTTGGCTCAGGTCATAATCTCAGGGTCGTGGGATCGAGACCCGCATCAGCGCCGTGCTGAGAGTGGAGGCTGCTTGGGATTCTCTCTCTCTCTCTCTCTCTCTCTCTCTCTCTCTCTGTGTGTGTGTGTGTCTCTGTCTCTCTCTCTTCCCTTCCCATCCCCCCCATCTCTCTCTCAAAAAAATTAAAAAGTGTATGACTGAGCGTGAGCTCGCAGGCCCAGGCTCCTGAACAAGCTTGCCAACGTGCTGGAGCTGGCTTTCCCCGATGACAAGTGAACTGCTGAAAGACCCTGCGAGGACCTCTTAAGCGTTCTCCTATAAACTTGTGGCACCCACCCCTGATGGGCCACCTGGAAAGAGATGGGTGAATGCATGCCACTCTGCATCTCCCTGGACTGGAGGCAAATGTGAGGGTGAGATCTGGGACTGCAGCCCGTGTGTAACCAAGACATCTGTGGGAACAAGGAGGTAAATGTCTAGACACGCAACAGGACTGTCGCCCTGTGCGGACACACGGTTTCAGCCTGACACCGACAGAGTGAAACGGTGCGCCTGTGCACACTTTCGGAGGGGTGTGTGAGGGGGTCGGTAAGCCCTGCTCTGCAACGACCCCACCTCTGCCGGGCGCCTGGGGGCGGGGAGGGCTCCAGGGTTGGGTGAGTCTTCACTGAGGTTCCCTCCCTAAGGTCTCCACCCAGCCTGGCAGGGTCAGTACCGGCTTTCTCCCCACCCGCCTGCCCCCCCCCCCCCCCAACAGTTGGGTCCAGTGAAAGCCAGAACTCGCTCATTTGCTCCTTGCTGGGAGGAGGGGCGGGTAAAGCACCTAATACACAATAGCCTCCCTTCCCAGCGCCCAGGAGGGCCGCCACTCTACTTTCTCCAGCAAATCAAGGGTCTGGGAATGAGGTGGAGAGGGCGGGGCCCGCAGTTTGTAGGACCCGCCTCCTACCGCCTGCACCCTACCGGGTGGGTAGAAAAATCAGGTCAAGCCACTCTGGGGTGCCCTGCGCCTTTCCAGGAGTACCTCCCAAGAGACAGGCGTTTTTATCTGCGTTATCTCCTTAATCCCTTTGGTAATCAGGGAAAGGGTTAGCCCTATAATTTGGGCTAGGAAACGGTAGGCTCCTAAAATTTAACTTGCCTGAGGTTAGAAAGCAGAGAAGTCAATCTCAAAACCTAGGCTGATGTCCAAAGTCGCTTCAGCAGCCGCCTAGGTGTGAAAGAGGATTTTAGAAAGAGGGACAGGTGCAGATGGAGAGGAAATGGGGGCTCCGAGGGGCCCTAGTCAGTGACAGGGAAGGAGCAGGACACAGGATAACAGGGATGGGTTCGGCCTGTGGTATAGGGGAGAGTGTATTTTAAAACATATCAGAAGGGGCATCAACTGTGTCTACAGATTTCATTTCTTTAAATAAAGTGGAAAAATGCTCTCGGGCAATAAAATAAGGCTGCAGGCCATATGTCACAGGCAAGTTTGAGAACCCAGGATTAGATCTCAGACAAAGGGTGTAGTTTAGGATTTTGATCCTCTAAGCAACATCAGCAGCATATGAAGTTTGTTCTAAATTCGGGATCCAGACCCACCCCAGATGTAATAAATGAGAATCTGCGTTTTAACAAGATCCCCAGGTGATTCCAACATGTTCAAGTTTAAGACATTGGCAGGAGCTATTTATATACAAAGGAATATACCTTTGTGTATAAGTAAGTAAATAAATATTTATATTTTCATATATAAAATATAAAAAAATTAAAAAAGAGAAGAGAGAAAGAAAGAAAGAAAGAAAGAAAGAAAGAAAGAAAGAAAGAAAGAGTGGGCCCTGGCTGTCTCAATAGTAGAGCATGCAACTCTTGATCTCAGGGTCATGGGTTCAAGCCCCAATGTTGAGCGTGGAACTTACTTTAAATGAATACACCTTATAATGTATATAAAAGAGCATCCCCTGGGACACTCCCCCACACTCCTCCCCACTCCACAACTCTGGAGGAGGCAGAGAAGAAGGGAAGGTTGTGTTCTCTTTTCATATTCTGTCTGAATGTCTAAATGGTGAAAATAACCCCCTCTCTGAACTTCAGGCTGCACCCTCCTACCCACCCCAGCCTGTTCCCCCACCCTCCAACCCAGAACTATAGGCTTTGCACAGAGCAGATGTAAAAGGAGAGGAGGGATTTTCCTTCCTGGTTCTCCATTCCTTTGTCTAATAAAGGGTGATTCATTTGCTTCTATTTTTAATTTTTTACCTGTTTGAATTCTCCCGCCCCCACTGGCTCAGACGAAAGGAGGGGGATAGAAGTGCCAAGAACCTCCTTCCAATCCCGGAGGGCTCCTGGAAGGTGGCAAGCCCAGGCTGGGAAGGCCCAGAGGGTGGATGCCGGCTAAGTATGGGGAAGAAGGAGGAGAAGGTCTCACAGGTCTGACAGTGCTCCAGGGTGGGTCCTAGAGGGGTGGAGGGGACAGTCAGAGATGGAGGAGGCCCAGCGGACCGGAGTGGATTGGAGGTGATTTTTCCAGAGCCCTAGAAGGCAATGTCCCAGTGGATCTCTGGGCGAAGAGCTCCCTCCACAATACGAGAAATCCCTTGAGAAGCCTCGTGGGGGGTCTCATCTCCAGTTCTCCTCAAATCCACCTCTCCCCTGGACTCAGCCATCCTTCCCCGAGACCCTGGCTCGGGTTAGACCCTGGGTTGGGATACCGGCCCCATTTAGCAACTTCGAGCTCTCGGGCAAGTTGCTTAACCTCTCTGGACCTTCATTGTCCTTGCCTATAAAGTGGGATGATATACCACGTAACTCATAGGGTAGTTGTTAGGGCTGTATTAGTACTTTTAAAAACTAGTTCAGTGCCTTGAACAGAGCAAGCACTCCACATTGTTGCTGATTAATATTATTATCGTTACACTATTATAACGGCGGGGGCAGCCGCCCCAGCACTCCCAAGGGTCCCTCAGACCACGGGCTGGCTTCCAGGGCCCTGGCTCAAAGCGCCTCTCCCCGCGCGGCCCCTAGAGGGCGCCCGGAACTCACTTGTCCTGTGTTTCCGTGTTGGAGCCTTTGGTCCGGCTCCCACTTCTGGGTGGTTGTTAAGTCGCCGCCGCCTCCAGCTTTCGGGTCTTGCGACTCCTCCCGAAGGAACGGAAGATACGTGGGCTCTGGGACTAAAGGGCTGAAAACCTGAAGGGGAAGGAGCAGCTTCCACCAAAGCCCTCCTTAGGGTGACACGCAGCAGTGGGGGGGGGCTGCGCCCCTTTTGTCCCCCAGCCCTTAACAGCCTTCTTGCACACAAAGGGAGGCCGGATTTCCATAGGCTTCAGGGAGGCAGCGGCGACCGCTGGACCTTCTGAGTCTGGCTAGGGTCCTCGGCTGGAATCCCGGGCGGCCCGCGGGCCCCAAGCCCAGCCTCAGCGCTCGCTGGAGCCCGGGGGCGGGCGGCGGAAGCGCGGGCCTAGGAAATCCCCACCCCCAAGCCGCCGGCAGTCAAGTTAGGCCCTCCTCACTCCGGGCAGGGGGAGGGGGTGTGGGGAAAGGGAGTGCCCTCGACGAGGTGGGGTGGGGTGGGGTGGTGGTAACCGCGGGTAGGAGCTTCTTGGGGTCGGGACCGCCGCGAGTTTGAGGGAACTAAGAATGCCAGTACTAGAGAGTGTGCGTGTGTGTGCCCAGCACCCGCACACCTGTAGCTCCCTGCCCTGGTGCCACATCGCACACCCCAGGGGTCGCGCAGAGGGTGGAGGTATGTGAGGTTGTCCACGGCGATGCAGGCTGTGACCGAGGAGATGAGTTCGTAGGCACCCCTCCCAACACAACATGAGCACCCCACCGCCTCCTCCACTCACTCACCCACCACCACCCTCTCCATCGAACACACTATCTTAAGATTCTGCTCTGATTTCTTTGGAAAATCCGAACCGGATCTAGCCCTCGCTCAGCTTGTTTCATCGGGCTCCCCAGGAAAAGGAGTCTAGGCGTGGGTGCAGGGGAGCGGTGCCAGGGGCCTCCCTGGGCTGGCATTGGGCAAAGAATTCGAGCCATGCGGGAAAAGCGGAAGTGACTCGCGTTAGTTGCCAGGGCAGCGGCCTGGCCGTGAGGCTCCAAACTCTGAGCTGATTAGGGAGCAAGACTCCAAGGACTGCGTGGGAGTGAGAAGCGTGTGAAGATGGGCACGAGGGGGGGAGCTTGAGAGAAGGGGTCTCCTCCCGCATCTGGTCTGAGGGGCCCTCAAGGCAGCCCCGGGGCCCCAGCTCCGCACCTCCCGCGGCATTGCCTCCGATTCCCAACTGCCCAGCCGGGAGGGAGGTCCCTCTTAGTAGTAGTCTCATACACCTGGAAACACCTTGCCCGCCTGCAAGCACACCATAAACAGGATGCCCATCTGGGTCCTGGGCCCAGGGCAAACCCCACACCTGCCACCACAGTAGGGACGTCACAAGGCAGTGCTCAGGCCGTGCCCACACAGCCCCCAAGCACAGATCGGCACAAAGCTGCTATTATAGTTAACAGGTTGAGCCAGATTCTCTGTGTACCACCGGCGGCACAACACAGGCCTCTAGGACCCCAGCCCTGCCTGGGTTTCTGGGCCCCACGGGCCACCACCCACTCAGCCACCCCGCTGGGCTGCGCCTGGTCTGAGCCCGAGCTCAGGGCTCACTCGCCGTGCAATTTGGTCCGGGCAGTGAGCTCACTCAAGCCAAGGAAGGAAGCCGATCTTTCTGCCCAGTCAGGTTCGTTAATTCCTCTTCTCTTTCCGCACCTCTCTTCACAGTTATTCGGACACTGAGTTCCATTCCTATTTCTGAACAGAGACGACCATTTCCGGCAGGCGCGGTGGCCAGCCGGGAGTTGTGAGCTTTCTGCTGCGGGTTTTTGGCCCTGACTGTGACCCTCGCAGCCCCCTCTCCACCAGCCTCCGCCCCCCCCCCCCACCAGGGGCCGGGATGTGCGGGTTCAGCTGCCCCCGGCGGGCCCCGAGCCATCCTGGCCTTTCCCCGCTGCGGCGGCCTCGGCCGATGCGGGATTCGCCGGAGATTCGGTCCCAACGAATTCCCGGTGGAGACGGGGGAGTCTTGCGCGGCCCCTGGGCTCCAAGAGCCTCGGTGCCCCTGGGAGTCTGGCACCCCAAGGACGTCTCCACCGAGGGCCTGGGCGCGTGGGAGGGGCCCCTGGAGAGAGCGCGACCCTGGCCTCCCGCGGCCAGCGAGCGCCGAGAGCCAGCGCGTACCCCGGGAGCCGGCGCGCGCGGAGCCGGGTGACCTCCAGGGCCGGGAGCCCGGCATGCGGGATGCCCACTTCCACCCGAGTCCCGGACAAGCTGGACCGGGTCGGAGAGCGGTATGGCGGAGGGGGCATACGCCCGCGTGGTTATGAGTGTGAACGCTAGCTGTTTGTGAAGATCCGGGAGGTAGAAGGTATTTTGGGGAGGGGTGTATAATGCCTAATTTTGCAGTTTGTTTTGTAAAAGGGGGCGAAGGGTTCTGGGGAAGAACCTGGATTGGAGCCTGCTGGGGAGGTTGTGTTTGTTCTGGGCAGAGGCTCCCCACTCCTGACTCAGCTGGACAGTCTGTGGCCAGAAAATATCCAGTAGCCTCTGGGCCAGCAGCCTCTCGAGGGGGTCTCCAGAATTGGGAGGTGGGAGGAAGGCCCCAGTCTCCGCTGAAGTTCACAGACTCTGGAATCTGACGGGGGCGGGGGGGGGTGCACTGAAGGTGCGTCTTACAGACATAAATGGAGAAGATACCTTGCCAAACGGAGAAGGTACCGGCCTGGCAGCTCCAGTCCCTGCAGGACAGGAGGGATCAGCTAGACCTGCCCAGGCAGAAGGAAATGAATTTGGTGGTTCCGGGAGGCCATTTCCGGATTTCTCCTGGCCAGGTCCTGGGTGTTTCAGATGGTGCAGGCGGGAGGCGGGCTGCAGACCCCGTGTTGTGGCCAGAACCTTCTCCCCAAGGCAAACTGCATGTCAGGGCCCTGCCTGGTCACCCAAAGGGTCTGGGGGGCGGGGCGGGAGGGCCAGCCTTAGTCCTTCGGACCCAGAATCCTCTTCTCCTGAGGAGATCAGGCTCCAAGGGGGCCACGGATGAGGAATGGATAAGCACGGCCCCACCCAGTCAAATTTCCCTTTGGGCCTACTAGGCTGGGAGGCTGCTGGGCTTTGTCCCCCACCCCCATGGCATGGCAGGTCCAGGATGGCGGCCTGGCAGGGGTGAAGGAGAGTGTCTCCGATGGTTTCTGTGACTCTGAACCCTCCCCCCCCCCCACATACACATAGCTCTGTATACCTGAACAAGTCCCACACCCACTCCCTTCTAGTTTCTAGCCACCAAGTTCTGTCACACTCCCATCCCAAAGAAAGAGCCTATCTCCCCCCCCCCCCCACTTAATTCCCCCAGGATGGCATGTCCTCAGAGCCTCCACCACCTAGCTTCTTTCAGAAAAAACAAGTCAGTTTTGTGCACCTGAGATTGGTCTCATAGGCAGAAGGACTGGATGTTACAGGGAGTGTTGTGTCCCATGGCTGCTGTCCTGGCTGGAGTGGGTGTGGGGCCCCCTGAAGGTCCCTAGGAAGTCACTTACTCAGATCTCTACTAGGCCAGACTAGTGCTGGGAGCCAGGAAATCCTACTAAGAGCACTACAGGATCCTGGCCCAATTACTGACTCACTGTGCTCCAACCTGTGGGGCTTACTGAGGAAGGGCCTAGAACCCTGGAACTCCTAGCAGATGTTAGTACCCCCCCCCCGTGCATCACACACCCTACCTTAGACCCCCACACACCAGCAGTGCGCAACTACACCCACTCAATGACAACCAATCACACGCACTCACCGACAGGGACAGTCACCCACGACGATCCACACTCTCTACTTCATTTCCCCATTATATACTGTCACACACAAGTATATATAGTAAAATACACATCTCATATATGATTACATGTCACACATGATTACATATCACACCCAAGTGTATTCACACCATTATGGGTGATTCACGATTACAAACGTTCGCACATTTAACACAAAAATGGATTCACGAGGAGAAACTCACATGTACTCTCACACACATTGACACGGGAGTCACACACAGTCACAGATTTGGGTGGGTGGTCACCGGTACCCCGGAAGACACAATCACATTCGCACATGGTCACACAGACCACTGCAAGTTAGTATGTATGATGCTAGTTTCGATTTGCGACTTAAGCAGAGACAAGCACTTAACAATAGTTGCCAACACAATGACACGCTTAAACACTGTTACATTCACGATCAGTTACATCCTGAAGGTCCATGCCATCACAAACACACAATGCACACGCGCGCAACCCTCACACCCAAAGACCGTGTATCTTCTCAAGCATCCGCGTCCCAGGAGAGCCTGGCACTCCTTCCTTTCCTCAGGTCTGTTTCTCTCTGTCCCCCTCCTTCCCTCTCTCCAGGACCTGCAGGTCCTGGCCCCCGGGTGTCCCTTATGCCCAGACAGCAGCAGCTGCCCCAGTGGCACCATTTCACACCAAACCCAAGTAGCTGCAAGGTGCTGGGCTCAGCAAGGAGCAGGTAGCCCTGACTCCGGATCCGGAGGGTTTTATTATTTTTTCACATAAATTACACAAGCACTTTATAAAATGGTTACACAGAAAACACCTTATAAGTGCATAACTTAAGCTCCCCGTATGAACAGGATCTGGAGAAGCAGGCTGAGTCTGTGTGAAAACCTGCCTGTGCGTACCTGGGTGCGGCTAGGATGTGTGATGGGGGCCTGGAGGGCCGTGACGCTGTCGTGTGTGGGGTAGTGTGTCACAGTGTGGCCGTAGCCTCGTGTTTGTGAGAAGTGCCATGCTGTTCACAATGCAGCTGGGTCACCCCTAGCTTATGCCTGACAGTGAGAGTCAAGGGTGTGAAGGCGATGGCCCTATGTGTGCATGACACTCTGCCGTAGGTCCTCTGTGTTTGGCTCTGGGTGACACCACCAGAGACCGTGAAATCACCTCTGTGTGGGCCTGCGGGCGTCCACGTGTGATGGGGAGTGGAATACAGAGTTCTTCCCAGAGCAAGTTCAAACGACAGCCCCTGCTGTCCTCTGAGGACCCCAGAAACTTATTTCCCAACGTCCTCTGCCTCTCTCAGTCCCACGTTAAAAATCAGAATAAAATAAAATAGACGTAAACCGAGAGGACTCTGAACAGTTCCAGGGGGGCGCGGGACCACTTAGGCGTCTGGAACGAGGTCGCGTGTCCCTGTCTCCCGCGCTTTTTTTCCCCCCACCAAAGAGAAAACAGCGTCGGCAGGAGCTCCGCCGAGCGCAGGGGGCACCGCGTTCCCCTCCCGCGCACAGTCTGAAGCAGGAGGGGGTGGGAGAGAGTCCCGGCTCTCAGCCTCCGCGACCCCTCGGCTGGACCCGGGCTCTCTCCGGGCAGAGCGGGCAGGCTCACTCGCAGGCGGACGCCACGGACGTGACGCTGGTGATCTTGGTGGAGTCGTCAGACCACGGCTGCAGATTCTGCAGGGCGAAGAGCGAAGAGTTGTGCACGCATAGCGGGTCGGCGGGCAAGGGCTGCGCCAGACTCTTCTGGAAGGCCTCTTGCTGCAGCTGCAGGAGAATGCGGTTCGCCTGCTGCCTCTCAGCCTCGCGCTCCTCCGCGGTCTGCCGCCTGCACCGGGGACAAGCCATTACCGACGTTACCGACGCTTCGAGCGCGCTCCCGGGAAACAGCCTGGACGAGCACTGCTTCCTTCACAGCCCCCAACTCCAGCTTGGGCCCCTTTAACACACACCCTAATCCTGAGGGTCCTGACTCCGACACAGACTGGAAACCCCACAAGTAAATGGAGCGCAGGAACCCCGGGGGAGCTGTGAGGAAATCGCCAGGCCCAAGCATCTGGAGCTCCCCGTGTCCCACTAGCCTCGGAGGGCGCAGCCAGGGGTAGGGTGGCATCTCGCCTCTCCCCAGCTCTGCGGTGCCAAGCCTGAGGCGCCTCACCCTCCCCACCAGTCCAGGGCAGAGGCGGGAGGCGGTGGATTGCCTTCGAGCTGCTTTGCCAGACCTCTCTTCTCTGCGAAACTCTCGCAGCCTTCCTACCTCCTGGGCCGAGCCCTGTGCCCTGCCGGGACTCCCGCCGGACCAGCGCCTTTCTCCGAGGCGGTCCAGGGAGGCGATGACTCACTTATTCCATTTAATGCCTCCCCTCCACCCCGTCAACTGAGATCAAACGTCTGTCTCTAAGGTGGACAGACCTAATGGGAGTCCCGGGGGCCTCCAGAAGCAATTTGTAGGCGATCGATGAAGCCGCGCGAAGCCGGCGAGGGCCTCTCCCAGCGGTGGACGCCGGCCTCCTGCCCGCCGCCCCTTCTTGCCTTTAGCTCCGCGCGTCTTTCTGTGTCTCGCCTTCCCCTTCTTTCCTGCATTTCAAACTGCCTGAGCCTTTCTCTTCCTTTTCGGCTTTGTGTCCTTCTCTCTTGTTTTCTCTCACCCCACCCTCTTTGTTCTCTCAGAATTAAGAGAATTTGTTTGAAACGAAAATGAAGGTTTAGTCATCCATTGCTTTCTTTTATTACCCTAAGACTTCTTCAAGCTGCCCGGTTTTTCCTTTTCTCCCTGGGGTGGGGTGTTTATCTTTGCCCCTTCCCTTCTCTTCGCCTGACACTCTCGGTGATCCCAGAGCCCCTTGTCTTCCAGGGACCTGCCTCGCCCCCTCCTCTCGCCTAGGCTGCAGCCCTGGTGGGGCCTTGGGAACACTAGTGCCCACACCCCTACTCTGCCAGCCCTAGCTACTTCTTTAACTAGATCCCAGAGGTCTGAAGCCATATACTCCATTTCTTCCCCAACGACAGGAATGGGGTGGAGGCAGAGTCGTGGGGGCAGTGGCTTCCTGTGGAAGCCACGCCGGTGGAATCCCGGGCAGATCCCTCGCCTTCGTTCAGAAAAAGAGGAAACTCCAATTCCTTCCTCCAGCGCTAGGCCCACTGGGCCACGGCCCCGCGCACGTCGCCCAGACTCTCCTGCGCTCTCCCCCCTGAGGCCTGAGCTAGTGAGAAACTTCTGGAACCAAACTTGTGGAACCAAGTATGCGGGCCAGATGTGCGGGAGGGGTGCAAGTGGGCACAGCTGGAGAAAGCGCGGTGCTGGCGGTGAGTAAGGCTGCCTAGGAGTGTGGGACGTTGAGAGAGAGAGAGAGAGAGAGAGAGAGAGAGAGGGAGAGATGTATGCATGGTGGGGGGATTTTAGTGTACTGGGTGTGTGACGGGAGAAGGGTAAATGTGTGTGTGGCGAGCGCCCGCACACACACAAACACACACACCCATCTGCTCCTAATTGATCCCCCTTTCAGTGGGACTCTCCAAAACCCCGCTGCAGCCGGTAGGGATTGATTTTCCTCTTCCAGGGTGGGAGACCGTCTGCGTGAGGGCCTGGCTGAGTGTCCGGGGAGGAGGGAGTCAGAGGGGCCCAGGCTCCCGGTTTGGGGCCCGGCAGCTCCGCCAGGAGCCCTCTCTGGGGCGGCAGAAAGGAGGCGCAGGCCATCCGGCCTCCAGTCTCCGGGACGGAGGAGGCATGTCTGTAAGCGCTACTTTGTGCAAACAAAAAGTCCCTCAGCGTTCACTGATTCCCAAAGCGCGGACTGCAAGGACTGACTGTGCTCTAGCCCCGCAGGTTCCCCAAGCAGCGGCGGTGACCAGCCGCGTCTACACCAGCATTGAGCGTTAGGGTCAGAAAGCCAAGAAGCCTCCGGTAAAACAGAGCGGGGGCTCTCCAGCCCCACCCCGGGCATCGGCCTCGGCTGCTCCCGGTTCCTGGCGAGCCTAGCAGGGAACCGATCAGAAGCCGGAGAGCGGAGGGGGCGTGAGCGCCCCCGGAGAGACCCCGGGGCTGAGAACTGCCCGCCCCGCGCGCGCTCACCTCCACTTCGTCCGCCGGTTCTGGAACCAGGTTTTGACCTGCGCGTCGGTCATTTTGAGCGCCTTGGCCAGGGCGGCGCGCTCGGCCGAGGCCAGGTACTTCTGCCGGTGGAAGCGCTTCTCCAGCTCGCAGATCTGCAGGCGCGTGAAGGACGTGCGCGGCTTCTTCTTCTTGGGGGGCGTCCGGTTCTGATAGGGGTGACCTATACGGCGTGTTACAGTGAAGGGTGAGAGGGCCACTGGAGCGGGAGACAGACAGACGGCAGAGGCAAGCGGCAGAGCGTCAGGAGGCGTCCCAGGCCCGACTCCCCGCGATCAGCGAGCGCAGAGGCCAGACCCCAGGAACGGGGCCGCGATCCTCCCGTCAGCCCTCAGCTCCAAGCCCGCGGCGGGAAACGGCCCCCTCCCGCCCGCCAGGCGGACGCCGCTGCCGCCGCCACGGAGGCCTCCCTAGCCCCGGGCTCTCTCGTGCCCAAGCCAGTCTCCTTGAGGGGCTTGTCTGAGGCGAGCTAAAGGTCGAAGCCCCCCACTGCTCCAGGAAGCTGCCCAGCAGCTTGAAGCCGCATCTGATCAAGGCGGGGGTGGGGGTGGGGGTGGGGGTGGGTGGGGGAACCCTGGGTCCTGACCTGAGCCGCCACCAACACAGCAACATACACAGACACATCACATACCAAGGGGCAAATTACCTATCTATACACCCGGCCTGACAGACAGGCACACAAGCAGACACATACAGGACACAGGGCAACACAAGGTGACAGTCATTCACTCCCTCAGAACCTTCTTGGGGCCTGAAGCCAGATTAGGGCCGCCGGTGGCTCCCCTAGGTAGGCCCTGTGTGGAACAGCTTTCACCAGAGACCTAAGACCAGTGGGTTCCAGGCTGAGGGTTCCATCAGGGCCCTTCAAGACTGGACTGGCCTGGGTGGGTAGGGGGAGTGGAATGGCCAGCAGGCTCTGCCTCCCCAGACCTGAGAGGACTTAGGTTGGGGTCCTGGGGTCCCTTGAGTACAGGGTCCTTCCTGGAGGCCCAGGGCAGAATGGCTGTATTGCCTCTGCTGACCCCCTAACTCCTTTCCACCGTTGGGCCCTGGAGCCCGAGCCCCATGGGAGTCCCACCTCGCCATCGCCATCGGCAGCGGCCAGTACCTCCCGCCGCCTCTAAGGCCCAGCCGGGAACCCAGGCTCAACTCGTGGCTACTTCTCAGCGGGCTTGGGAGCTGGGCTCGGCGGAAGGATCGAGGATCCTCGCCTCGGATCCCAGGAATGCTAAGGGGTAGCTGGAAGTGAGGCCGAAGCAAAGGGCCCGCGCGTGAGCGAGAGCTGAGTGCCGAGAGCGGAAGCGAGAGCGGAGGGAGCCGGAGCGAGCGGTGGAAGGCGCGGAGCAGGCAGCGGAGAGGGCGGCAGTCGGCCGCCGCGGAGTGCGTAATCGTCCCAGGAGTTGTCCTTGGGCCGCCGCCGATCGATCGCCGGTCAGGCCGGTGCATTATTCACACTGGAGGGAACGGGGCTGGGCCCAGAGGGGAGGACGCCAGGCCGGGACCGAACGAAAATGAACCGGGAGGCTCAGCCTCACGCTGCCACCGACCTGGACGAAGCCCGCAGTCCGGGAAAGAGGGCCCACCAGCTCTGCTGCTTTACTCAGGCTTCGGGCCTCTGCCGGCCCGGCAAGCGCAACCGACACTGGAGCTCGGAGCGCGAAGTGAAGTGGGGTGTGTGGTGTGTTTGAGAGCGTGTGTGTTTGTGTGGGGAGGGGGACGAGAGGTGGGGAACCTGTTCTTTCCTAGCGTCTGATTCTGGGGCTCTTCGCCTCAACCAGAGAACGTTGGCCCGGACGGAAAAAACAGTTTGTTCACATCGGGCCCCTTTCTCCAAGATTCCTGAGCCCCAAAAGCCGGGGTGAAAGGTAGTCCCGAAGCTACATCCCCCTTCCCTCGGCCACACTGAACCCAGCGACTCCGAGAGGGGATCAGGGAGCGCTTTTCAGAGTAGGGGTCCTGCGGGAGGGACGGAGAGGGGCCCAGGACGGGAGAACTCTTCGAGCATGACGATTCCGCGAGCGTGGAAAGGTGGCAGGCGGCTGAACTCGGGGGAAGCACCGAGAGGAGCTGGGTAACCTGGTGCGTAGAGGGGGCTGCGGGAGCCACCGGGCAGGGGAAAGGTAGCGCAGAGCCCGGGCCGCGGCCAGGCGGGGCGCGCGCCGGCCGGACTCACCTGTGAACCTGTCCTTTGTGTATCTGCGGTTACTCTCCATCCAGGGGAAGGTGAGGCCGGTGAGGTTGTTGACACCCGGCACAGCAGGCACGGAGGGAACGGTGGGCAAGCCGGTAGCCAGAGGCTGGGGGTGGGCCACCGCTCCAGCTAGCGGCCTATGAGCCGGCACCCGGATCACCCCTGCAGCGCTCAGCGCCCCCCCGCCGCCGCCGCCGCCGCCCCCGCCGCCGCCGCCTCCCGGACCGGGGCCGCCCGCCAAGGCCATGTTCACGTTGTAGGAGCCAGCCAGCGGGCCCATGCTGCAGGCGCCGCCGCCGCCGCTAGTAGGGCCACCAGGGCCGCTGGGGCCGCCGGCACCATAGGCCCCCGCGCCCCCGGCCCCCGCCCCGGCCGCGGGGCCCCCGCCGCCGTAAGCGTAGGCTCCTCCAACCAAACAGCCAAGGCCGTATTCTCCGTCCTGGAGGCGCGAGGCGGGCCCCATGCAGCCGCCTTGGTCCGGGCTGTTGAGGATTTGGTCGATGCCGAAGCTGATGGGCTCCGCATGGCCGGGGTGGAGATGGTGCGGACCCAGGTGCTCCATGCTGGCCCCCGGCCCCGGCCCCGCGGGGGGGGGCCTGGGCGGCGGCGATCGCTGTGTTTGGCTCGGGGGGCAGCGCGCAGGGGCGCGGAGGCGGCAGCCGCTCCCGGCTGCGCGGAGACTTGGAAGCGAAGTGCGCAGAGGGCTAAAGTAGGGGGGAGGGGAAGGAGAGAGGGGGCGCCGTATTCTTCCCCTCTCAGGCTGCTCCTTCCCCTCTCCGTCTGCTAGCTCGATGTTGACTCTGGGACATCAATCACCGGGCGAAAAAGCCTGGTGCAAGCGAGCCTAGCCGTTTCGGCCGGGTCTCTCCATTGGCTGTGCGTGGAGAGGAGCGGGGTGAATGACAGCGCGGGGGAGGGGCGGAGAGGGGGAGAGGGAGGCCGGGAGCCGAGACGGATGCAGGAGCCAGAGACAGAGGGACGGAGACCGAGGCACCGAGAAGTAGTTCAGGAAGAGAGAGAAGAGATTCAGAGACTTAAAAGGAGAAAAAGAACAGGAGGCGGCCATTCCCAGAGACCGATAAACAGACGGACCCAAGGAGGTGGAGGATAGAGCCCTCTTCCCGGTGTGGCAGGAGTCTCCCCTCACTTTGAATGGGGCCAAAGAGGTCCAGCCCACTAGGCCTCTGGGGAAGGGTGTCCCTGCGCTACTGGAGAATCTCCCCAAGGGCTCAGCTGGGAAACACCTGTCCTTCAACAAGAGGATTTACTGCAAACTTCAAGTCTGGCTTGTTAGAAAGTAGAAGACTGTCTACTTCCCAGGTATGGAGCCCAGGCCCCTGAGGCAGGAAGGTGAGTTCAGGCTTGTCCTTTTTAAAAACACAGGCCTATGAACAACCGGCTGTAGGTTGTTGAAAAAAATCAACAACCACCCCAACCCAGCCTATTTAGAGAAACTGAGGAAAGGAAGACTTCCTGAGAGGAAGGCAAAAGTCAAGAGAGGTGGCTTGGGGCTTGTTTCCAGGGGGCCCATGCCTCAAGATACCCCTTTCCTTTTAAATAAACACGCCCCAAAGAAGCAGTACCCACAGTATGCGAATGAATTCAATCAGATTGTTTTCACCTAGCAACTAGCACGGGGCTGGCTATTCCAAGCAAGAACCCTTTGGACTGTGGTGAGGGGAAGGAGTTATTTTCTTACTTTTGGAATCCTGGGAGGGAGGCCTGGGGACTTAAGGCAGGGGGGGGGGGGGGCTAGGGTTGGTGGGACCAAGATCAGGGAAGTGTATCTGGACAAATTTAGGCCTTTTAAAGTTTTGACTGTGGCTGACTGGCTTACAGCCCAGGAGAGAAGGAGGAAACTCCCTTTTTCTGCTTCCTCTCTTTCCCCTCTCCAGTAGGGAAAGGTTTGCTCCCTGCCAGGAGCCAAGCTCTGGGACCGGTGCACGTTGGATCACTTTGGATCTATTTCTGGTCTATTTCAGATTCAACAGGTCTTCAGGGAGGGACTGTCTCTATCAGGCAAGATGAAGGTGCACACTCTATTGATCAAGTCTCATTACAGTCTATTTGCTTCAGTCATGTCTGTTATTTCCACTTGAAGAGACCTCCTTGGAAGCAAGGAACTCATCTCAGTTTCCCTCCTGTGGAGTATAGCCCCAAACCACAGGATATACTCATGTTGGGTGAAAAATGAATGAATGAACCTCCTTATTCAACAAATATTTATTGAATACCTACCATGTGTCAGGCATTGTTCTTGGCACTGGGAAAACAGCAGTAAACAAAACCAAGGTCCTGCCCTCATGGAGTTTACGTTCCATAGAGGGGGTTAGACAATAAACAAAGAAGCAAATACAATAAGTCAGATCGTGGTAAGTATTATGGGGAATGCTATGAACCACCAACTCTTCAAGATGAGTATTATCTCTTTTATAGATATAGTAAGAAATTATACTATTTTATAGATGTAAGAAAGCCAAATTTCAGAGGCTAAGTGACTTGGTCAAGATGGAGAAGCTGGATTTGAGTTGCTTTTATGGGTTAGCCTGGAAACCTGGAGAAAATCTTGTCTGGGCTCCAGGCAGGTGGACAGAGGCCCGCTCAAGGCAAGGCCATGTGCGAAATAGGTGGTGGTTTGTAAACACTGAGCAGAAACAGGCGAGAGCTCTATTCCCTTGCCAGTTCACTCCTCTTCACCCACCCAATCCAGCTTCTACAACCTTACCCAGCAGTTGTTTGAACCTAAATTTGTCTCCTTCCTGCCTCTTATCTTAGAGGAACTAAATAAAGCAGAGATAAACCTAAGTGTTTTACTGAGAAGCTACTATGTGCCAGGCACCTCACCACACCGATGTCATTTAAGACTCGCAACTCTGTGAAGTTAATAGAAACACCTCCAAGTTTTAAGTAAGTACGAAAATTAAATGAGTGTTCATTGCAGTATTATTTATAATGGCCAAAAAGTGGGAGCAACTCACCTGTTCATCATCTGATGAATGGACAAACAAAATGTGGTGTATCCATACAACAGAATATTATTCATGCTACAACATGGAAGGACCTAGAAAACATGATGCTAAGTGAAAGAAGTCGGGCACAAAAGGCCACTTATCAAAAGACTGCATCCATACGAACCATCCAGGATAGGCAAATCCATAAAGGCAGAAAGCAGATAATGGTTGCCGGAGGTTGGAGGAGGAAAGTTTGGAAGTGGCTGCAAGTGGATACGAAGTTTCCACTTGAAGTGATGAAAATATTCTGGAATTAGTGGCAATGGTTGCACAACTATGTGAATATATTAAAAACCACTCAATTGTATGATTTAAAGGGGTTATCATAGTATATGAGTTATATTCATTTTTAAAAAGAAAAAACAAAAACTGAGACTTGGTCAGATGAACAAACTTGCCCAAAGTCCCACAGACAGAAGAAGATTGATCTGGTTCCCCAAATCTGAATTGTTTTCCCCGTATGAGGCTGAGAAGTATGGAGAGGGGTGCTTCTGCTTCCTTTGAGGCTGGACTGCAGTGCCTTGATCCTTTTCATGATTAACTACAGTTCTGTCTGCTGCAATTAAAACCCTCTTATCTTTAGGACAACTTACCTTTGCCACCCTCTCTGGCCCATGCAGGAACCTCCTGAGTGTTCCTAACACTCTCCCCGTTCCTCCCTCCTTCCTCCTCTGACTGAATCTTTCCAACACCTTGGTCTTTCTGACCTTTCCTATTCCACCATTTAGGCAACTATCTTACTCACCTCTTGGACTCCTCAGATCTGGCACCACTTGGCCAGAGTCCCTGGCGGGAGACCTCACCAGCCGAAGGTTGGCAGAGGTCACAGCTGCCTAGTGGCCTCTTCAGACTGTCAGGAGGCTCTTCTCATCAAAATCCTGCAACCCAGGGACATCTTGACTTTCCCCGGCCCTTACAGGTGTTTGCCTCACTGATCTTTTCCATACCCCGCTTCAGCCCCCCCCCCCCCCACCTATCAGAATCAACTTTTATCCCAACCCAGTTCTGAGTGCTGGCCTTCCCCAAGATGGGGTTCTCTGTGTCCAACTTGTTTTCCAATAGGGTGGTATTTTCCACCTTTGTTTTCCAATAGGGTAGTTGCTGAGGGCCAGGGTACCCTTTCAGTCCCTTCTTTTCCTAGGAAGTTGAGACAAGAGGGTCAGGAGTTGCTGGGTTCTGGCCCCCACTCCTCCCAGAAGCAGTGTCACATGAGGTCAGAAAGTTTTCAGAAGGGGGTGGGGAGGAGACATGCAGCTTCAGTGCAGGGCCCCAGTGGCGGCCCTGTTAGGAAAGAGGAGGAGAGAAACCAATTTGACTATAAATTGTATATACACACACACACACACAAGGAAAGAGGAGGAGAGGGAGAGAGAGTAGGAGCACACAGCGATGTCCCGGCACCTTCAGTCACAGTTATTATCTCGTGTCATCCTCCAATAACCCTGTGATGTGGCTCTTGTTATCTCCATTTCACAGATGAGAAGACCGAGGCACTGAAAGCTGGGAAGGGACACAGACTGGACTCAAATGAGGTTTTTCTGACTCCATTCATTACAAGCTGATTTCTCAACACCAAACTCGGTAGCTGTGGCCCTCGCTTTGCAGGAGTATCTTGCATGTGTCTAGGTGAGTTCCGGCCCTAAAGCCACCTGGTAACCAACCCCCCAAGCGCCTTCCGCTCCCCTCTCCCCCGCCTCCCCTCTCCCCTGCCTCCCCTCTCCCCTGCCTGCAGAATGAAGAAGTGCCTCCAATTAAAAGAGAAGCAGCTGGGGCTGGGGCTGGGGCTGGGGGAGGAGGAAAGGGAGGGCTCAGCCCTAGAGGGCGGCCCCTTTGGATCCCACACGGCTCCCTCCCCCCTCTGGGAGAGACCCCTGGGCCAGGGGTTGTACTTTAGCTTAGGGGTGTGTGTGTGATAACTTAATTACTTTGTGTTTGTGGGACTGTGTGTCCATGAGGGGAAAGCCAGATGTGAAAGTGTGCGTGACAGTGGGGGCATGATAGCCTGGGCATGTCTCTGAGGAATACTTTTTAAAATCTACCCAACAAATATGCATTGAGCGTCTATTATGCACCCGTGTTAGGCTGCTGGCATTCGACTGCAAGCCAAATGCATGTGTGTGAGGGGACTAGGGGACAGTAGGGGAGTCCAGGTCATTTTTACAACTGTATTTGCCTGCGATGCCAGTGAGTGTGTTTTTTGTAACAGATAAGAGTGTGTCCCTAACTGTTCCTGTATACCGGGCACATATGATGGGGTGAGAGCATCCGTCAGCTACTGTGTGAAAGTGAGGCTGTGCTAATGGTGTGTGTGTGTATGCATGCTCGTGAGTGTGTGTATCTGTGGGAGAGAGGTCTTATTTTCTAGCGTAGTTGTCTGGGAAATGGCCATATGCGGGCCTGTGGGTGTGGAACGGAGGAGACAAGATATCACAACCACAGACAGGTTGAAGACAGAGAAAGATAGATCTTTGCTGCTAGAAAACATACCTCAGCTGTCACCTGGGTTAGGAGCCAGCTCCTTACCCCAAAGCCTGCTTGAACAACGGGGTCTTAAGTCTAGGCCCTGCCCTGTAGGGGTCCCCTTCTTGGCCTCTATACAAAGGCAGCTGTTGGCCCATCACCTCTGGGCATGGAGCTAGGACCTCAGGCCTCTCTCTGACCAACTCTCCCCCAAAGGAAGCCCAGAGACCCTCAGGTCCCACCATCCAGACCCATGCCCGTGGCAGAACAGATCTTTGATGCCAGTCTTCTCTCAGAATGCCAGGATGGGGAAAGGGTTGGGCAGGGTGTGGGCTGAGGTTCGGGGCAGAATAGCGCTCTGTGACCCTGCCATCCGTTGACAGCTCCTGAAGGGCTCCCTGGGCACCAAGTTTAGCTTCCCACCACTGGACCCAGTAGAGCACCCCAGCCTGGGACCCAGGACCACAGGTACACCCCAGCATGCCGACCCTCGGCCTCCGTCCTTGGCCCTGCCCAGCCGACAAGTGGGTCCATGCTGATCCGAGGAATTTCGGAGGCAGAGGGTCATAGCCAGTCCTTGGGTGTGCTGAATGTGGTGTGGGAGAGGAAGAGGGAGCCGGGGAGTGCCAGCTTGCTGAATGGAGGGCCTGGGGGGGCCACCACCACCTCCTAGAAACCTACTCTCTGCACCCCAGGGCAGGGAGCAGGGGGGGACAGGGTGGGGTCTGGCAGGCTCTTCAGGATCGGTGGGCCAGACCTCTGGGTGTGCGGTTCTGTGGCTCCAGCCACTCAGTAAAGCTGAAAATGAGGGGGGCTTTCCGGCTGGGCCACGAACCTGTAAGCGGTCAGATCTAACCAGATTTCTGGCCTCAGTTCAGGTCCTCAGCCCTCCTGGGGCATACATTTGGGCCGCAGAGGAAGGGCAGGTGGAGACCTCCCAGCTCCGGAAACCCGGCCCCCTAGAGGGGTTCAGTCCTGGGCTGCGGCGGGGAGGGTCTTGCGGTCACCCATAGGAGCTTGGGCCACCTTGGCTTGGACACGTCTGGACATTTCCGCGGGCGCTCAGGGCACGTCGGAAGCTGCAGGTGCTCCCTGAGCCGCAGCCACACTGTGCTGCGAACCGAAAACCTGGCCAGGGACGACCGCGACCGCCGTTCCCGCTGAGAAGCCCTGGCCGCGGCACCTCTGCGCACCTCTGCCCGCACCTCTACCTCCGCGCTGCGGCTGCGCCCAGTGGGCGCCGCAAGTGTCCTCCGCGTAAATGAGTTGAGCTGGAGTTGGGGTTTGAAATGAACTGGCCAAGCTCCTCCTCCATCAGAAAACCCCGCTGCGGGAGGCAGGGGAACGGATTCCGCCTGGGAGACCCAGCTGCTGTCGAGGAAATGTGTTCCACGCTCTGTCCCGACTGCATATGGCCCCCGCATATACACGAATGGTCCCTGGCAGACACAACCAACACCAGAGGCCTTCCAGATTCAGCGTTGGAGCAGATCCAGCACCCTCTCTCTCAGGCTCGCGCTCACAGGTCCACACTCACCCTTGCGCACACACACACACACACTCCTGTGTGCAATTCTGGCAGCTGCTCGCAAGGCCTCCTTCACGCCTCCACACACAAGTACACACGGATGTTACAAACACCGCCTTCCACCCAGACCCCAGGCTCAGATAAAAACCACCTCTCTCCCTTCGGGCGCGCACGCTGCCGGCCACCTCGGGCCCACAAGCAGCCACACAGCTTCCCAACTTTTCTGGGGAGGCCAAAGGCAGGGAGGGAGGGGGCGGGGGAGCCGCAGGTGCCAGGAGTTGGGGTGGGGGTGGCTAAGGGGGAGGGACTGTATCCATATGTATGGGTTCCGCGCACAAAGAGCAGCTGCCCTAAGCTGAGCCCCCCGGGCCCAGAGTTGCTCCGAGGCTGCAGCGGCCCCGCTAATTGAATTAGACCGGCCAGGCCCTGCCACCCGCGCGCCACCCGCGTCCGCTCTGCCACACGTCCCTGGCCGCCGCAGGCGCTGGTTGGGTGCCGAGGGACGGGTTGAGGGAAGGAGGCACCGCCGCCTGAGCCCCTGCCCGAGGCGTCCTCTCCCCCCGGAAATAATCCCATTGTTCTGCGGGCTGCGTGTGGCACTGGGCGGCAGGGATCCCCAACTGGTCTGCGACGACGCTGTGATTAATGGGACAGCGGGGAGGGAGCGGACGCGGAGGGGGGGCGAAGCCCTCCGCCCAGCCCACCCGTCTCCCTGGTTCTCAGCTGCCTTCTCACTCCCTGGTTTGAGGGCCCCTTCCCCACTGGAGTCTGGGGTCTGGGGAAGTGAGCGCAGAACCGGGAGGCAGGCCAACGGGGCCACCGGAAATTAGACCAGTTGGATGTCAGTGAGGGAGGCAAGGCGGTGTGGGCAGGCACCGCTGCATGGGTGTGTAAGGGCATTGAGAGCTGTGAATCCCTCTGCACTGAATGGGGTGCTGGGGGGCGGTGTATGAATGTGGCTGAAGTGTAGAGTGTGGGGTTGTGAGATATGAAAGGGGTGTGCTCCTGCCTCTGGGGGCCATCCCAGCCCCAAGGCCAGGGAGCTGCGCTGAGCCTCTGGCACATCCCGGGGTCCCCAGGAAGTGCTTAGCTGGGCACCTGCCTTCTCTCATAATGGATTTCCAGAAGCAGCCTCACCCGAGACCCCAGCCCCATCCCCACCACCAGCAACTGATGGGGTGGCTCCTGATCGAGGCCTCCACCTCCCTGCCCCCACCTTTCTGGATAATGCCTTCCGAACACAGGCATCCTTTCGTTCAGCTCTTCTCCCACTCAACGTCCTCCGCACCTCCGCTGATCGGGTCTTTTGAGGTCTGGCTCATAGCGCCCTAACCACAGAAAGCTTCCCCACATGTGGCTGGGGAAGAACTCAACTGCCCAAGATGGCCCTCAAATCCCTGAGGTAGGAAGCACGTCTGCATGTCTGTCCCGCTCTAAACTGCAAGTGCCTGGAGGCGCACCAGAGTCCCAGCTTGTCCCCCAACACTCATACATGCCCACAGGCGCTCTCAGTACCAGTGAGTCCTCCTTGTTGGTGAGCTCCGCCCAAGAGCTGTGGAGACCGTGGGCACATGGCCATGCTTCTGAGGTCATGGCGAAGTTCACCTCCTTGCCTCTTTCACCCAGAAGCAGGACACATGGTACTGGCCCCAAGTGGGTGTCGGGTGGGGGTGCCCTAGGGACCGAGCCATGGATTCCTAGGAGGGTGGAAGAGGACCTGCACCTCAGGGAACCGAGGGCTGCAGCAGGCTTTGGCCACCCAGTGGTCAGCACTGATACTGAGACCCTGCCCCGGCAAGGACCTCTGGCCCTCAGGCTTCCTGCCTGATGTTGCCCTCCGCCTGCCCACTGAGCTCTGCCAAGCCACCCAGGTTATGCAGTCAAGGCAAGGTCCCCTAGAAATCCAGCGAGGGTGGGAGCGGGCCAAAGCTGGGGCTTCAAGCCCACCGGAAGGGCTCAGTGCATCTGGCAGGGACCAGGACCCTCTGGAGGAGTAACACCAAGGACAGCGGTGTGGCTGGCGTCTCCACCCACACCCCTTTGCTCTGATACTCAAGGCTCTGGAGAGGCGGTGGGGGTGGGGGCTCTGGGCCGGGCTGGGCATCCTGGTGGGTCACCCTGAGAGCGCTAGGCGCCAGCACTGCCCACCCTCTCAGGCCCAGGGCCAGGCCTCCGCGGCCCTTACTGTATTTCCCGGGACTTTTACTGCAGCGCCAAGATGAGCAGTGACATCCCCTCTCCCCTTTCATAAATATTGCATCTTTGCAATGCAATTACAGGAGACGGAGCGGCATGAGCATTTACTAAATAAGATTATGGGGTAATGCTAATGCAGTTTATGTCTGCGCTCTGACACTAGACAAACTCCCTATTAATAACCTCTCAATGAGGCGCGAGGCTCAGAAAGCAGAGCCTGGGGCTGCCCAGGGCTGTGCACTAGCTCGGCATGGTCACAGCATGGCCACTCCATGCTGGGGGGGGGGGGGGGGGGGCTCCCGTGGCTCCCACCCTCCTCTCTGGGCCTCTTGGCTTGGAGTTCCTTCCACACTCCTTAGGAGGCAACCTTACTTATCCTCCACCCTCACGCCCGGAGTCTTACTGCCACCCCAGCTTCCTCCACTTCCCTTCTTTTTCCTGGCTGGCACCTCACCCCTCTCTTTGGAATTCACCCTGCTGGAGAGGCCCAATCCCCCCCCCACCCCCTCACACCCTCACAAAGGACATGCAAGGCACATTCTTCTCTGGCTTAGAAACCACTCGCCATTGCCTATAGGAAAATCCAAGCCCTTTATCCCACCATTCATGGCCTTCAACTTGCGGCTTCATTGGTAGTACCCTCCCCCAATCCCCGTCTACCATTCACCATTTTGTACCAGTTGAGACAAATTCTCTCACACCTTTCCACTGACCGCCATCTCCTCAGTGCAATGCCCTGGCAACATCCATTTCTCTCTTATCCCAACCACAGACACACACACACACACACACACACACACACACACACCCTACTCCTACTATATGTTGGGTTCTGTGCTGGGCGTGCAGCCTGCTTAAGATTCTCTCTCTCCCTCTCCCTCTGCCCCTCCCTTGCTTACACATGCACATGTTCTCTCTCTCTCTCTCTCTCTCTCTCTCTCTCTTTCTAAAAAAATAAAATCAAAATCATACACATGCACATGTTCTCTCTCTCTCTCTTTCTAAAAACAAATAAAATAAAAATCAAAAATAAATGTGTATCAGAACAGATCGATTAACTTCTCTGGCCCTTACTTTTTTTGTTTATAAAACGGACCCAACGGACTCTGTCTTCTATTTCAGCAAGCTGTTGTCGGAATCTTCTTATTTCATTGGCTGTAGCTCTGCTTTACCATCTTTCTTACTGTAGTAAAATTTGTGTAAAATGTTTGTCAGCCCTACTTGTCTGGGAGCTGTTGAAACTCAATGCTGTCGGCCCTGCTCAGTTACCCGAACCAGCCGATGAGCGCCTGGGACTAGGAGAAACCCTTCTCCTTGCCTCCTCAGTTTTCCTCCTCTTGGGGCCTCTTTAAGGTCCCATTGAGAGGATAGGGCTAAAGCAGTAGAGACAAGTTCTGGAAAAATAGAACATCGGTGCAGCAGGAAAATATAGGCAGGATTTCAAGGTCAAGGGAGCCAGTCCCCTGCCTCAGGCCCCGGTGCTGGCTGGTCATTAATGCAGCCCTGGGTTCTTTTTGGCCTTCAAATAAAAAGATATTTCATGCCCAAGGGCCTCAGTAATGAGGAACCAGGGAAGGGCTGGGTAGCCTGCAGGTTCAGCAAAACCTTCCCCACCTCAGAGGCCTCCCCCTCCTTCCTCCCTCCTCCTCTGTCTCTCTGAAGTCAGCGAAACCTTTCAGCAGCTTCGGGAAGAAGAAGGTTCCTTTGCCTTTGGAGCAGGGAGAGGGATGAAGGGTAGCGGCACGGCCTAAAGAGGCCTCCTGGAGCCTCGCTCCTCTGCCCCCACCTCTGTACCAAGGACAAACTATCTTTACCTAGAGAGGCCAACCTGTGGGGAAAGGCTGGGGCCCAGGGCCTGGAGGATGGGAGCGGGGCAGTGCCTTACCATACTTTCCAGTCCCTCACCCCTGAGAACTGGGGCTAGCGCATACTTACCACTAACTCTAACCTGCCATTCCTGCCCTGGGCTACAAATGACTTTGCTGAGTGCCGCAAACCTGTCTGAATCTGTCTGGGGCATTTCGGACTTACCGCAACATCCCTTTGCTTATTTACGAAGCATTAGGCTTGACTCTTTTTTTTTCTGTTTTCCCTTTCTCGCTTACCTGTCCTGTCCAGTCTCCCTGCTGAGTGTTTTCTTAGTGCTCTTGGTCTGGGAAACTTCCTAACCAGCCCCTTTACCCAACTCGTAGGTTGTGTGCGCACAAACGCACATGCAAACTGAGAGGTGCGTGCAGACCTTTACTCTCAAAAACACACGAACAAAGTCCTGAGCGTAACATTAACCCCCCTCCCCCATGAAGTCCCGGATCCACCTGTGCAGACAGACATGCACCTGCGCTGTCCCCACTGAAATGCCGTCTCCCACTGTCTCCCGTGCAGAGAAGTATATAGCCACATAGGTTAGCATGTTCATGCAAACACAAATACTCAACCAATCAACATGCCAAGCACAGTTTCTGAAGTTGGTGCTGCCATTGACTCTTCCAGAGTTTGCCGGGGATCAAACTCTGGAAGATTTGATATCTATTTCATTTTTTATTTTGTTAAGTTTATTTTTGAGAGAGAGAGAGAGAGAGCTCGAGTGAGCGAGGGGCAGAGAGAGAGGGAGAGAGAAAGAATCCCATGCAGGCTCCCAAGTGTCAGTGCAGAGCCCAAAGTGGGACTCAAGCTCACCCTCACCCGATAAGGGGCTCGGACTCACAAACCATGAGATCATGACCTGAGCCGAAGGTGGATGCTTAACCAACTGAGCCACCCAGGTGCCCAGGAAGTGCCTTCTTTTATCCTGGGTGGGAACTCGGTATATTTAGGATAATAGATGCTCAAGGGTATCTGGGGCTTGTAGAATTGTATGGTGGGATTGGTAAAAACCACTCCCCACAAGGTACCTGAGCTATGAGTCATTCCGGAGGACCTGAAAAAGTAGGAGGAGCACACATCTGAACAGAGGGATGCGGTCTACTCATTGGAATCCGAACCTGTCCATCATGTGCACTCTGTAAATTAGGTGCCGATCCTGAGGCAGGAAGTAGGAAGGAACCCTGTGGGCGGGCTCCACAGGGCGTGGACTTTGAAACAGGAAAGGAAGGAGCTATCTGGGCCTCTCTCAGGGAGTGGCCCTCAGTTCCAAGAAGCACAAGGTAAAGCTAGCACTTATCTTGGGGGTGACTACTTAGGCCCTGGTGAAGCCAGGCCTCACCGTGGCCAGGAAAAGCAGTGGAGTTGTACCAAAAGGGTTTGTTTCCACCTCCGCGTACGTGAAGAAAGCCACTCGTGGCAAAGAAAAATGGACTAGGGTAAAAGGTGGGGGCTTCAGGAGGCTGGGGAGGAGGGAAGTATAATGGAAAGACCAAAGACGTTGATGTTGGAACAGGATTCAAATTGTCGCCGTGCTCCACTAGCCGTGTGGTTTCGGGCAACATGTTTAGCCTCTCTGATCCTCAGGTTACTCCTCTATAAAATGAAGATATGCCACCTACTTTGTTTGATTGTGGTGAAGAATAAAAGAGATAAAAATACCTAAAAGTGCTCAGCCCAATGGCTGGCACATGGCAGGATCCAACGGATGGGGGCTGTATGTGAGAAGAAAGTAATTAGAAGGCCAATGTAAGAAAGTCTGAAACGCAGGACCAGAAGGTTTAGGGCCTTCCTTTCCTGAAGGGGATTTGGGCTCCTGGGGCCAAGGCAGGACCCAGAAAAAGAAGGGTGGCTTCAAGTTGAAGTGCCTGTACCTGGTCAAGTGAGCAGCGCACAGTGGTTAATAATCCAATGCCAGACGGCCCGAGTTCAAGTTCTTCTAGCTATAAGACCTACAGCAAATTTCTTTATGGCTTGATTTCTTTATAAAACGAGCATCATAATAATAACAGGATCTAGCAGGGTGCCTGGGTGGCTCAGGTGGTTAAGCGTCTGACTCTCGATTTCTGTTCGGGCCACATCTCAGTTTTGTGAGATCGAGCCCCACATGGGGCTCTGCACTGACAGTGAGAAGCCTTGCTTGGGATTCTCTCTCTCCCTCCCTCTCTGCCCCTCCCTCTGTTCACATATGCGTGTGTGCCTGCTCTCTCTCAAAACAAATAAATAAACGTTTAAAATAATAACAACAATAACAATAACACCTATCTTGTGAACTTGATCTGAGAAGTAAATGAGTTATTATTTGTAAAGTGCTTAGAATAGTACCTGACACAGAATAAGTGCCCTACGAATGTATGTTCAGTCAATAGAAACAAACCAGGCTCACATGCTGACGGGGAGCCTGGTCCCGGGGACTCAGTGGGGCAGCCACACACCAGAGGCAGCCTGCCTCTTTGGCTGCATGATCAGTGATCTTCAGAACCCTGTGCTTTCGAACTCCTGTTTTTGTCCTCCCGTGGCTGTGGTTTGTTTACTTTAGGAACAGGTTACCCTTTCAAGTTTTCAAGGTGCTTGAGGGTTTGTTAAGGGAAGAGTAGACATTTCTTTATATGTTGCTGGTGGTGCTGTAAATTAATCCCGTCCTCCTCGAGTGATGTAACAAAAACCATGATACTGTTCATATCCTTTGATCAGATAATCCCACTTTTGGGACCATATCCCAGGGAAATAAAAAAAGCAATTTGTACAAAGATGTTCATAGGAGCACCATTCATAACAGCTCAACCTTGGAAGCAACCCAACACTAGGGTAATGGTTAAGCCAGCTAGAAAGCTGCTTCACAAAGGAATAGCACACAGCCATTAAACTGCTAACAAGGGCACAGGTAAGGAGTGGGACGTGCTGTATTCCTAGGGGAAGATGCCAAACAGTGTAAAAACGTCAGAACTCCCTAAGAAAATGTACAGGCTCAATGTCCTACTAATCAAAAATCAAAGCAGACATTTTCTTATATTAAAAGAAAGAAAGATTCCGACATTCACATGAAAGAGTAAATAGGTGGACATATCAAATGTTTCTTTTTTTTGTTATTTTTTAGTGTTTATTTATTTTTGAGAGACAGAGACAGAGCGTGAGCGGGGGAGGGGCAGAGAGAAGAGGGAGACGCAGACTCCGAAGCAGCCTCCAGACTCTGAGCTGTCGGCACAGAGCCTGATGCGGGGCTCGAACCCATGAACCGTGAGATCATGACCTGAGTCGAAGTCAGACGCTCAACCCACTGAGCCCCCTGGGTGCCCCATGAATACCTTCTGATCTGACTCCTGAACCTGGCCCTGCTGAACTTCCCTGCCTCCAAACCAGACTGACACACCTGCTACCAGCTCCCTAGAGGCCAGACTGCCCGGGTTCCAATTTCAGTTCTCCACTTAAAAACTGGGCGATCTTGGACCAGTAGCTTAACCTCTCTAGATCTCAGTTTTCTTATCTGGAAGGTGGAATAAGAGTAGTACTTATGTAGAGAATTATTGCCATGATTTAATCAGTCAACAGTGTCTGGCCTAGAGTATCATCTCAGTAACGGTTGGTCATTCTTTGGGTTGGGTTTGGGGGAACTCTAAAGGGAGGAGGCAGAAACCTGTTTAATTTCTCTGATGCTTATGTCTTCCGGGTCTCTGGTTGGTTTTGAAGCCTAGGGCACCTGGCTTTCTCCTTCATCTCAGCTGACGAAGCAAGAGAGTCTTAGCCAAGAGGGGGCCCTCGGTGCAGACCAAGAATCCAGTGCTGACACACAGGGCTCAGCTGCCTCAGATTCTTCCAGCCTGCGTGCCCTCCCTACCCCAGCCGGGGAGTTTAGCCCTGCCCTGCCCCCAGGGACCAAGACCAAGTCAAGTCTCTGTCATGGATTTGGGGAAAATGGGTTTTGTGCTTAGGGGATAAAGAAGGGCCAGGTTCTGAGCGCTTGGCTGCAGGCGATGTCTCGCTGACCAGAGGCAACTCCCCCAGCTGAGGACTGGCCCCCATGCCGGCTCTGTCCTCCTTTTGCTCAGCTTCCTCCAGAGATCACTCTCTCCAACTGAAGACTGGAGCTCCCGCCAGAAGTTTCCAGGCTTGCAGGAAAATGGGGGTGCTTTTCTTGAACTGTCTCTGTGTATTTGTCTTGCTAAGTCAGGCCCAGATGGGGTGAT
This sequence comes from Panthera uncia, assembly GCF_023721935.1. NCBI lineage: Eukaryota > Metazoa > Chordata > Mammalia > Carnivora > Felidae > Panthera > Panthera uncia. Next base: position 57,599,642 of record NC_064818.1, on the reverse strand, counting down.
AGGGCTGGGAGGTGGAGTGGGTCTATTTTCTGTCATCTTTCCCTATATGTCCCTCACACACAAACCTGGGAGTGTCCTCATCTTGTGAACATTTTGTTCATTGCTCTGTTTGACTACACTTGATCTTAGCCAAAAGGCCAAGAAGTCGTGTTTATTGCTCTGTTTTCTTGTTATCGTCACTTTTGTTGTAATTAGCCAAGGTAAGACTTCCCAGAATCGACTTAGTGGCCACTTAGTGGCCCCTAGGAGGAGCAAAGGAAGTGAATACTGGGTCTGTACAGGATAGAGAGACATGAGGGCAGGGATCTTTGAGAGCCAGATTGAAAAACACTTTCTTCTTCTAGGGACTAGACCAGGTGAACCTTTAGTAGCCAAGGTGGCTACAGAATGAAGTGAGTGTCAGCCCTAGGGAAGGGGGGTTGCCCAAAGGGTCAACTGCAAAGAGTAAACAAGGAGGGGGCCTGGAAAGGGCTGAGGATCCTTCCTGACTCCCCAGTGAGACCAGCCCCACGTATGTGCTCAAAGAGTTTTGAACCCACACAGAGTCGGGAGGTTGACTACCAAGAAACCTTCCTGCCTTCATCTAGCCATGCGTGTATTCACTTATCTATCCATGTAGCCCACTTCGTTGAGCTTTGTTCTAAGCCAGGCACCGTGCCTGCTATGTGAGAGCTAGGCAGGCCCCTTGGGAAAGGGGTTGGGGGGCCTGGGGGGCAGGCCCAGCAAGTCCCTTACTTCTGTCAAAGCCAGAACCAACCACTTAACCTTTCTGGGATTCCAGTGACTCTGTAGTTTGTCTGTGTTTGTTTGTTTTGTTTGTTTTTTGTTTTTGCTAACCCCTGTTTGCCTGTAGTTCCTGGTGATTAGAAAAACAAGCAGGACAAAGCCTTAAACATGAGAAAGGGGACCTGTGCTTGTTTCAGAGCCCAGGAGCGGAAGAGGCCTGGAGAGGTGCCAGGAGAGAAGAGTCCACGGAGGGAGAGCCCGAAGTCCGAGCCTTCTTCCCCATCCCACCCTCCCCAGTGTCCCCCACCCCACCTCCTTCCATAGCCCCGGTTCCTCTCTCTACACCCCTTTAAACATCCCCTGGCATCGCACAGTTTCTCACGTCCCCTCTCCCTCCCCCTCTGGAGTCTGGCTTTGAGCCTTGGGTGCTGGAGGACTTGGGCTGGGCCTGAGCACCCCCCCCCCCATGATCATTCGTCCTGGGATGAGCCCTGGCCTCCAGGGGTCAAAGGTGGCAGCTTTATTTACTCCCGGTCAAGCTCTCACTGCTCGGGTGCTTTCATCATTTTGTTATAATGGAAACAGCCCGATGGCCACAGGCGCCTTGGGAGACCGTCAGCCACCTCCCTTCTCCCCCCAGCCTCCAGACACACAGACACTTGTATCCCTCCAATAAGGGCTCGGATTTCTCAGCAAAGTACAGCTTTGCTCTTACGACAGTTTTCAGCTGTCGGCGTGATCACATTCCTCTGTCTGTTTAGAGCCTGTGCCAGAGAGGCTGGGGGGCTGGCCCGCGTGTGAGAGTGGGCATGAGTGTGCGAAATGGGTACGGTGCGCAGGTCTGAGAGCGCGTGGTGTGAGTGTGTGTTTGTGTGTGAGAACTTGCACGAGTGTGTGGACGCGTGAGGTTCTGGGTGTATTTGTGTACACGTGTGTGTGTGTGTGTGTGCGTGTGTGTGACAGTCACGTAGGTGAGCCTAACGGGAATGCGCATATGTGCGTGAGAGCCCGGGCATGTCCGTGCTGTGCGTGTGCATACTCGTAGCAGAACCTTATTCACATAAGCCGGCCCGTGTGCCAGCTCTTACAAGTGTGTGTGCATCTCCACGTGCAAATATCGTTTAAGGATGTGTCTGCACAACATGGATAGATCTCAGAACTATAATGTTGGGCAACAGAAGACAGACAAAGAAGGTAACATACTCTGTGATTCCATTCATATAAAGTGTAAAAACAGGAAAATCCATCTTTGGCGTAAGAAGTCAGAACAGAATATTGTGCCTGGAAAGGGGGCCGAGGGTATTCCTGGGTACTAATGATATTGTACTTTTTAAAAATTCATTAAAAAAATTTTTTTTAACGTTTATTTATTTTTGAGACAGAGAGAGACAGAGCATGAACGGGGGAGGGTCAGAGAGAGAGAGGGAGACACAGAATCCGAAACAGGCTCCAGGCTCTGAGCGGTCAGCACAGAGCCCGACGTGGGGCTCGAACTCACGGACCGCGAGATCATGACCTGAGCCGAAGTCGGATGCTTAACCGACTGAGCCACCCAGGTGCCCCTTTAAATTCATTTTTGAGAGAGACAGAGATAGCGTGAGTCAGGGAGAGGCAGAGAGAGGGAGAGAGAGAGAGAATCCCAAGCTGGCTCCACGCTATCAGCCCAGAGTCCGACGCTGGGCTCAAGCTCACGAAACCACGAGATCATGACCTGAGCCGAAACCAAGAGTGGGATGCTTAACCTATTGAGCCACCCAGGTGCCCCAATAATATTCTACTTTTTGATCGGGATGCTGTTTACATGTATACATGTATGCGTCCACTTTGTGGAAATTCACTGACCCCTATACTCATATATAATGAGAAATCATAAAGTACATGTATAATTTTACTGGCTGAATATGTTATAATTCAGTGAAACATTGGTCCAAGAATATCTAACCTGAAGACCATCCCCTGCACACCCCCCTGCGTCCCTCCCACATGCCTGCGTTGCTCACCTTCTCCAACTGGCCCCTCGGCCTGCTTTCCCTCCTCACACACCCCCCCGCCCACCGGCACACACACTGTCTGGGTGTGTAATAGGCCTATGTCTCTGGGTTGCCGAGATGCCTGCTCGGATCCCAGCTCACCTCTGGGCTTCTCCCCACAGCCCTCCTTTTCGCTCCCATCTCACCTCTTGGTCTCTCCCCGAACTCAGTGACTCCCTTGGAAGGCAGTGTCCCTGAAGGCAGAGTGAAGGTGGCAGAAGATTTGGCTTCACCCTCCGGGAGACCCCAAGCTGACGTTCTGGGTCTGGACAGGCCTCCAGCGTGTGCACCAGTGTGGAAGGTCAGCCACTCTCCTGCAGGACAAACAACACATGGGAGGGAGTGGGTGACCGCAAGGCATTAGTTAAGGACGGCCTTTTATGAAGGAAAAACCTTGAAGGTCTCTCTTTGAAGACCCCAAAGGTGAGCCTTGGCTGCACTATTTAGGCTCCCAGAATCTGGCTCGTTAATCTGTAAAGGGAGAGAAAGCGCTCTGGTTTCCAGCACCGTCCCTGTGATTATCTGTGCCTGAGTGTCTCTTTGTGTACAGGACTGTGTGCACATGCCCGCAGGTGAGGTGTGTGACTGTGGGTATGCTTGTGCCTGTGTCACCAGATGGGGTCCTGTATGATTTCATAGGGAGTGTGCTCCTGTTCCATGCAGGAGGCAGGATAAGCATATCACATTCCAAATCACTTTGTCCCTTGATTCCCACAAACACTTCCCTGCCACATGTCTCAATTTGGGGTTCAGAACTTCTGATACAAATCAGAGCCGGACATAGGGTCTACACTGGGAAGGGGGTTATGGCTCCAGAGAAGAGGGGGAGCCTGGCTCGACTCTCTCATCTTTCTCCAGGTTGGGTTTATTCACTCCCTCCCAAGCTGGTGCCTGGCATGGCACCCTGAGAAACCTGGCCCTGTCAGCTCCGTCCCTGGCCCAGGGCCCTCCCCCAAGTCAGAGCTCCTCCCACCCTCTCCCAAACCTGCTCAACCCGCCTGGCAGGCCAGCGTCTCCCAGAGGTGCCTCTGGTGCCCCCTGGGAGGGGGGGAACAGGCATCCCACCGTCATCAGGAGAGGCAGCAAGAGTAGCAGCAATGGGGTAGGTGGGAAGGCGGGCTGACCTCTTCGGAAGGGGTTGGGGAAATTAGGCTGCCAGAAATTGCCTCCATCCTTCTGACCTGAGCTCGCTGCGCCCCCTCCCCCATGGTCCCTGGTCCCTCTTTCCTGCTGGCCAGAATTTTCCCGCTCTTCACCGCCCACCCTCAAGGGATTGGTCCTCCCTCCTGGCTCAGCTAACGTCCAATCTGAATGACCCAGGGGGGCAAATGGGGCATTGGCCTGGAATGTCCTAGAAGCACAGAAAGCATGAGAGCTAGATGTGAGTCATCCCATCCCTCTCCAGGACCCCCTTGAGGACAGGCCTGGGCTCTGGATCTCAGGATCAGCAAGCACCCTAGATCCCTGCAGTAGGTGTGTACAAACAGACCGGAAGGGGAGACCTACGCAGCCGTTTCCCCTTCCTTAATGGAAGACAGGCTGAGACAGTGGCTCTTCTTTTAAGGAACAATTTGTTGAACACTTACTATGTGCCAGGGGCTGTTCAAAGAGTTTTATAGAACTCAGCTCATTTTAACCTTCGTAGCAATCCTATAGAGCAGGTACATTTGTTATCCCCCTTTTAAAGATAGGAAGACTGAGGCACGGAGAGGTCACATAACTTGGTCAAGATCGTATCTCCAGTAAACAGAGGATTTAAGATTCAAACTCAGGCAACAGGGCTGCGAAGCCTGTGCTGTTAACCATCCCCTTATAACATTTGCATAATTACCCTTAAGTATATATACACCTCCTCATACTTAGGCCGTCTCACATACATAATTGTGCATAGAAACATATCATTACCCAGACGCTAATCACACCTAACATCTATACAGCAATTTATTTACAAATCGCTTTTACACCTAGATACAATGCCCACTGAAAGAGGGATTGTTGCCCTCTTAACCGTTAACAGACGTCAATTAAGGCTGCCACTTACTGACTCAACTTACCACTAACTGGCTCGGTTATTTGGCTGGAAGCAGTTTATCCTCTCTTTCTTTCTTTCTTTCTTTCTTTTTTTTTAAAAAAAATTTTTTTAACGTTTATTTATTTTTGGGACAGAGAGAGACAGAGCATGAACGGGGGAGGGGCAGAGAGAGAGGGAGACACAGAATCGGAAGCAGGCTCCAGGCTCTGAGCCATCAGCCCAGAGCCCGACGCGGGGCTCGAACTCACGGACCGCGAGATCATGACCTGAGCCGAAGTTGGACGCTTAACCGACTGAGCCACCCAGGCGCCCCTCTTTTTTTTTAAATGAAAGTAAAATAGGCTCAGTAGGAAAATTAAAACAGGGCAACGGGAATAACGTGAAAAGTAGAAGTCCCCCCCCCCTTTCCTCCAGTTATTTCCGTTTCCAGAGGTAACTGCTGCTGACAGTTTCTTTGTAACCCTTCTGGAAATGGTCAGTGCACATGTAAGTAAATAGTATTGAGATTCTATTTGGCTTCAAATCCTTGCAATGTCTCACTTGCGAAGAAGCCCTGATTCTCCTTCTTTTACAGATGAAACTTAAAAGCGGGTGGCTCTCCAAAGTCACTCAGGTGTTGAGTGGAGAAATTTGCTGCCCATCCAAGTTTTCCTGGTCTGGAACCTGGTCCAGGTCTGGTGTCGTCACTGGTTCCTGGTTCCTGGTCTGGTGTCGTCATCGTCATCTTCTTTTCTCCTCCTCCTCCTCCTCCTCCTCCTCCTTCTTCTTTCTTCTTCTTTCTTCTTCTTCTCCTTCTCCTCCTCCTCCTTCCTTTTCTTTTTTTTTTTAATGTTTATTTATTTTTGAGAAAGAGAGAGTGTGCATGCAGGAGAAAGGCAGAGAAAGAGGGGGCCAGAGGATCCAAAGTAGGCTCTGGGCTGACAGCAGACAGCCCAACGTGGGGCTTGATCTCATGAATGACACTATCATGACCTGAGCCAAAGTCAGATGTTTATCCGACTGAGGCACCCAGACGCCCTGGAACCTGTGTCTTCTACACCCTCTGTCCCAGGGTTCCTTGCCTCCTCCATCTCACGCTGGCACCGCGATGGGCCAGCTGAGGTGAGAGCCCCCTCATTCCCATGGGCAGGCCGGGACTCTGCTGCTCTGTGCTTTTAGGGCAGGGTGGCCCCCTCTGACGACTCAATCTAGGGGAGAACTTGCTGATGGGAAGGGCAAGGAGCAGGCCCAGGAACTTGACTGAGATGACCGTGGGGTCCACATCCGCGGAGGGGACCATCCCTGGATGCCCTCTGGGGTCCCTATTGGGTTTCACTGAAGCCTTGAGGGTTACAGAGAACTACAGGCCTCAGTGTCTGCAGGACCTCCCAGACAGGGACACAGGATTGGGGAGGAAAGTGGTCCAGGGCTCCCAGGGAGGAGAGGGACATTTAGATGAGAACTCCAGCCCTCCAGAGGGAAGAGGCCGAGCAGGAGCAAAGACAGTACTGTTGCTCCTGGCTGTGAGGAGAGGCTCTGGAAGGCCCTGCCCCCTGGGTAAGCTTTCAGAACGACTCCCAGACCCGTCCTCAAGTCCTCTTTTGTACAGAGCCTTCAGGTTGGGGCCTTAGGAGATGTGAGTTGCCAAGGTCCAGCCATAGCCGCTGAGGCCTCGGAGGAGACTCTCCCAAGGGACTGGGTGCAGGGGGCATCTGACCCTGGCCGCCTGGGCTGTCCCTGCCTGGGCCTGCATGCCTCAGGCCTGCGTCCCGGTTCTCACACTCCCTATGTGAGAGTGTGATGGGCCAGGCTGGCACCTACCCCTTCCCAGTCCTCGTGGGACGCTCTTTGGGACAGAATCCTCAGTGAGGTGCTCCTTCCTATCTGTCCAAGACGGAGCTTATATCAGGGATCCCCGAGGCCAGTACTCGGAAGGGAGAGCAGTCACGACGAGGCTTGTGAAAGCCCGAGGAGAAGCTGAAGGTGGACCCATCTCTCTGCAATTTCTGGGCCAGACTGACTCCAAGGGACCAGGTAAGCCTGCCCGAGGGCTCGACCCTCTCCCTCGGCACATGGCAGAGGTCCCCAGGTCCCTGTTACCCCCAAGAATCATGTCCACATGCCTTAACGTGGACTTATTACTCGTGAAGTCCCACAGCTCTGATGTGTACCAGGTGGACATTTGTGGGACAGCCCGCTTCTATCTGTTGATAGTGACAGTGATGGACTGGGGGTCTGAGGACATGGGTCTGTTCCCAGCTTGCCTTCTAACTGACTTAAGTGCCTGGGACAAGTCACTTCCCCACTCAGCCTCAGTTTGCCCATCTGTGAAATGTGAGAGCCGGACTGAGTTTGGAATCGTGGAAATCCGGGAATGAGCTGGCGTGAGTGGGGTTGGCAGGGGGAGTTCTGCTCGTCGAATTGAGGAGGATATCTGTCTAGGGAGCTGGGGAGCACTGTGGAAGGTGGGGACCCCTAAAAGGATATTATTGGTCATGAGGAAAGAATGTATGTGTGTGTGCCATCAGTGTGTTTATAATTGTGCATGTGACGTACATATATGTACACCGGAGCATGAGTACATGTGTAGGCGAGCGTGCATTCGCACATACGTGTGTGTGTGTGTGTGTGTGTGTGTAGCAGCTAATTGATCCCTCCCTCCCAGCTGGGGTGGGGGAAGGGGGCAAGAAGGCACTCACTCATTAGGAGGCAGCTAATGGGCCCAAATGGCCGTGTCAGCAAAGGCTGAGCTCAGATGAGCTTCCTCCCGGAGGGGGGCAGGGGAGAGATGTGAAATAGGAAAGAGCGGGGAGAAGAAAGCAAAGAAGAGGGAGAGAAAGAAGGGGAAAGGATGAAGCTTGCTTTCCCAGGGGGAACTGAACGTTTGCCGGGGCCTCACTTTGGCCCCATCAATAAATACTCCCACCTGCGTGGAGAAAACACTCCAGGACCCGAGAAAGGGAGGGGGAGAAACAGGATAGGGGACAGTGGAGGAAAGCACGCCTATGTTCCTGTGCCCCAGGCACAGTATGCCAGCCTGCATTCACGACCCGCCGATCGTGCCCACGTATCCATGCACGCGGGAGCCACGTGCTCACCCACACACCCCTCGGGCACAAACTGAGCACACAAAAGGGCAGGTGCATGTGTGCATGAGGGTGTATATGCGCATTCACCCCAGGATGCTGGCTCTGAGTTAGGTGTGAGGGAGATCGAAGTGAAGAGGACAGGTCCCTGCCCCCTGGGGGCTGACATTTCAGTGGGGGTCCATGCTAATGAAACAGACCATTCATGTGGTTTGACACAGGCACACATAGGTGGACTTCTCAGGACCCTGGGGGGATCACCTGCCATTCCTTTGCCTGGGGCCATTTTCATACTGAGGAGTGGGAAAGGGGGAACCAAGGCCAAAGTCTGTACCTCAGTCAGCTAAGCCCTAGGAGGATGTGACCCTCGTGTCACATCCATTTCCCCCACACCCTTCCTTCACCACACCAGACCGTTGCCATTGCTTACAAAATCTCTCACTTTCAAATTGTGAAAACACTAGCTGCATGCATTGATAATAGCAAATCAGATTCATAGTCTGGATACCTGGCCGGGGAATTCTCTAAACTTGACTTTACAAGAGGATTATTTCTATCTTGCACCAGTTACAAACTAGATTCCAGAGGAAATAAAAATCTGATTCTAAAAATGTTAGAAGACAATATGAGCTAAAATGAAATAATTTCACATTAGAGAAGGCTGTTTAAAATAAGACACAGGGGCGCCTCGGTGGCTCAGTCGGTTAAGCGTCAGACTTTGGCTCAGGTCATGATCTCGCGATTCATGGGTTCAAGCCCCATGTCGGGCTCTGTGCTAACAGCTGAGAGCCTGGAGCCTGCTTCAGGTTCTGTGTCTCTGTCTCTCTCTGCAGCCTCCCTTGCTCGCCCTCTGTCTCTCTCTGTCTCTCTCAAAAATAAACATTAAAGAAAATTTAAAATACGACACAAACTATAACAGCCATCAAGAAAAGCATTGAAAAATATTCATCTAAATTTAAAACTGCTTTCTGATAAAAGATTGAAAATGACATAGAGAGAAAAGCAACCAAAGCATAACAAATACTAATATGCAGAATAACGAATTCTAATACACCAATAAGAAAAAGGTTTTAAAAACCTACTTGAAAAATGGGCAAAGTATATGAACAGGCAGTTTATACAAGAAATACAAGATATCCAATAAACTTAATAAAATATGTTCAACATTAGAGCGATGCAATCATAATTAGGAAAATGTAAATTAGAACAAAGATAAGATTTATTTTTGCTTGATCCATTAGATTAGCAAAATTCAGAAGACTGCTATTATCCAATACTGGAGAGAGTGTATGTAAAGTGGGTTGTCTCATCAGCAACTGGAAGCACCATAAATTGCTCCAGTCCAGTCTTTTGGGAAGGTGCTTTGGCAGTTTCTATTAAAATTCACAAGGCCCATCTTTGTCTTAGCAGCTCTATGTCTAGATATCCATTATCCTAACGAAATACTCATGTCTGTCCACAGAACCCCATACCAGGGAGTTCACTGAGCATTTTTAATAACAATGAAAAGCTGGAACTAACCTACCAGTCCACTGGTGGGGCAATGGCTAAACTAAATAACAATGGCAACCTGTGCTATGGAATACTTAATGTGTCGCAGTTAGAACTAATGAGGCCTGGGGCGCCTGGGTGGCTCAGTCGGCTAAGCGGCCGACTTCGGCTCAGGTCATGATCTCGCGGTCCGTGAGTTCGAGCCCCGCGTCGGGCTCTGTGCTGACCGCTCAGAGCCTGGAGCCTGTTTCAGATTCTGTGTCTCCCTCTCTCTGACCCTCCCCCGTTCATGCTCTGTCTCTCCCTGTCTCAAAAATAAATAAAACGTTAAAAAAAAATAAAAAAAAAAACTAATGAGGCAGATCTACAGGTATTGAGTCAGGACATCTCTGTGCCATATTTTTTTCCAAACCATATTTTTTTAAAAATAGAAACCTAGCTTATTTTTAGTGTTTATTTATGTATGTGTGCGTGTGCATGTGTGTGTGTGTGTGTGTGAGAGAGAGAGAGAGAGAGGGAGAGAGGGAGAGAGAGAGAGAGAGAGAGAGAAGCGTGACCAAGGGAGGGGCAGAGAGAAAGGGAGACACAGGCTCCAGGCTCTGAGCTGTCAGCACAGAGTCTGACATGGGTTTGAACCCACGAACGGCGAGATCATGACCTGAGCCGAAGTTGGACGTTTAACTGACTGAGCCACCTGAGCGCCGCCCCCCCCCAAGCCATATTTTTAACTAGAAAATCAAATTGCAGAAAAATAATGTGTACCCAAAAAAATCTGTATGTTTTCTCATGTATAATATTTACATATACATGTAAACTCATAGGAAATTGTCTAGAAGGATACCTGGTAAACTGACCGCAGTAGTGATCTCTGGGGAGGGTTCTGGAATCTGAAAGGGTGCTTCACAGTTATTTCTTACAACAGGAATGCATCCAGGCCGCCTGGCTGGCTCAGTCACTAGAGAGTGCAACTCTTGATCTCGGGGTCTTGAGTTTGAGCCCCACGTTGGGTATAGACCTTATTTAATTAAAAAAATAAGTAATAAATAGACAAAAGAATGCATCCATGGCTTACTTTTGAAATTTAAAATAAAAAGTTAACTGAAGGTATTTTGAATAACTTCCTGAATGAAGGGGGCAGCAGTGAGACCCGACATACACACACAAGGAGGCACCAAGAGTTATTATCCATTGAATGAAGAGTGGAGATCCTCTCTGGAAGCCATGATGCTTTGGCAGATGTCACAAGGATTCGCCTTCCATTCCACTCCTGGGATGTTAAAATTGGGGAGCTATCCAGACTGACTGGCTAGAGCCCCTCATTTTACAGAGGTGAGAGAGATGGCCGGGCCCTAGCCATAGCTGCAGAAAGATCACAAAAGGTTAATGGAAGGCAGAGGGTGGCAATTTGACGGTACACCTGTTTGACTCGTCATTTGTTGTCTCAGAGACAGATCCAGGCCCGGGGGCTCCTGGATGTCGCCACAGGCACTGCCTTCTGTCCCAGTGATTCAAAACAAATATTGAGTGATGATTGGTGCTAACAGTCACTCCCAGCAGCCCTCTGCAGTTGATAGGATCTTGCCTTGCACATGTCCTCATTTGTTCTCGTCATGGCTCTGAAAAGTAGCCCCTGTTGCTATCCCCATGTCACAGATGAGGAAACTGAGGCTCACTCAGATACCAAGAGGCAGAGCAAGGCTCATCCTCATTCATTTCGCATCTTTACCCTTAGTTCTTCCTGCTGCAGCAAAATTCCTTCTGGGATTACCATCTTCTTCCCACCTCGGTTTTTCTGGGCAAGAGCCTCAGCCCCGGCCTGACATTTGCTCTGGGAAGAATCCAGTTCTGAGGCTGAGCTCAGGCAAAGGACCTCACTGAGGCCTCGGGATGGTGATGAAGACCACGACGAGAGGCAAGACTGTGCAGTGACCCAATCACAAGGGCAAGCCCTTGGCACCAGATGCACCAGGGCTCTCTAGCTTAGCGAGCTTGAGCACATGCCTCAACATTTTTGCCTCTGTTTCTTCATCCATAAAATAGCAATAATATGAGAATCTCGCTTGAGGACGTGGCAAACATACACTGAGATAATACATAGAAAGGCCTTGGTTTGGGCCCCAGCATTTTATTAGCTCTCACTCATACGCTGAAGGCGCTGACGGCAAACATTTATGGTGGGATGGCCCTTCTGCCCAGGTAGGCACGACTTAATCTCGGGTTTAGTGCACACTTGCACTATAGAAGGAGCTACGTCAGAGAAAAGTGTGACGGCAGCCTGGGAACTCCGGAGGAGCACCTGAGGCCGGGAGAGGATGAGCCGGCCTCCAGCTGCCAACAGGGAGAAATAAACCCCCAAACAGGAAAACAAGCCCCGTGTCTTTAGAGTGGATGGTCTGAGAGGCAGTCAGAACTCATTGTCGGGGGAGGGGGAGGGGGAGGGCCGTGGTCAAGGGCAGGACGGGGCCAGTATGCCAAGCAAAGATGCCAGGAGGATGGCCGGGGACAGGTTTTAGGGGTACTTAGGATCCACAGTGAGAGTCGGCCAGATAGGATCCACAAGCAAGGGTGGGTCTGGATTTCCCTTCCTCGGGGCTTTTGTGTCTAGAAGGAGCCAGAGAAGGATAAAGTAGAGGGCCGAGGGACTCAGAAGGCTGAATACCCAAAGTAGTCTCCAAGTCTTCTTGGCAACGGCTGATAGGGGACATCCAGAGTCATCCAAGGTCAAGGAGAGGGGCTCTCTGAGACAGTTCCATAACATTTTCCAGGCTGCTTCCTGTTGCCTCTCCCCAACTCTTGTCCCACAGGAGCCTAAGGCCAAACAGTTACCAGACTGTGGGGGCAGCCAGTGTGGAAGGAAGTGGCCTAGCCCAGCTGAGGTGTGGGCGCTCTCGTTCGCCAACTGCCCGTCCAGGGGCCGCTCTCGAGCTTCCTCCCCCTCCCCCTCGCTCCACATCCACCTGATCATGAAACCCTCCCTAGGATTTCTAACGTCTCCTTTCCTTCTCCCTGCTTTCCCTGCCCAGGCCACCACCTTCCGCCTGGACAGAGGCAATGGCCTCCTCGCTGCTGTCCCACCCTCCCATCCACCGCTCGTGGCCACAAGAATAATCTTCCTAAATTGTCTATCTGAACAAACTACGCCTCTGCTAAAATCAAAAACAACAACAATACCCTTCAGTGATTCCTCATTGCCCTGGAGGCCAAGTTCAAGTTCAAGGTCCTTATCAGGGTTGGTGAGGTCCCTGCTCTCCTCTGTGGTGTCATCGCTTATCATTCACCATCTCATAATTTATGCTCTGGCTGGATGGGACCGCGGGCTCTCACCTCAGGACCACTGAACCAGAATCTGCGTTGGAACCAGCTCCCTAGGTGATTCTCACGCACATCAAAGTCTGAGAAGACAGCTCTAGGCTCGTGTGTCCTAAATTCTCTGATAATTAGAATCTCCTGGGATGTTTATTAAAAATGCAAATCCCTGGGCCCCACCCTAGCCCAGCCAAATCAGAATTTCCATGGGAGAGGCCTGGGAAGCTGTGTATTTAACAAGCCTCTCAAGTGACTCTCTTCGTCAGGGAAGTTTGGGAATCATTATCGGTGGTTCTCAATCTTGGCTGCACAAGCGAATCACATGAGGGAGCTTTAAATCTATATGACCGATTGGGGATTGTTTTCTGGGGTGCAGCCTGGCTGGGACCCAGAGCCTCCCTGTATGGGCTGTGGACGTGGGATAACATCCCACTCCAGCTTGGAACCGACTGGGGTGAGAGCAGGGAGAGAGGCAGAGGGTGGAGAGAGCGCGCTGGCTTCCGAGGATCACAAACGGCACTGGAGCCTCAGGATTACTCCGGAAGGAGGTTTTCTCCCCACGAGCAGGTACAGAAACAGACTCAGAGAAGTCACGTGTCCATAGCCACAGAGCTGATCAATGGCAGAGCTTGGGCTCTGGGTTTTCTGGGATTTTCCCTCTGAGATACACAGGCAGTGACTGCCTTCCCACTCAACGTTTGCGCTCTCACACCCAAGCACAATCATTTACACTCAGAAGCACCCATACATTTACGCAGACACACGCCTACACACAGTCACACACATGCACACCGTCAGTCCTCCAGCATGCACACTCACGGACACGGACACAAATGCATCCATACCCACTCTCATGAGCCCCTGGAGGCTCTCCCTCTCTCCCAGAGGCTGACTCTCTAATCTTCACCTGGACCTCATTCAAAGTGTGTATTGAGGGGTAGGTTTGGGCCTCAGAGGAGTGGCAGGGAAGCAGATATCTGGCCCCAACAGCCCACCTCTCATCCTCCGCCTTACGAATCGTGCCTCCAGCCCTGGGTCAAGGGGCTGTGTGGGGGCACAAACACAGTTCATTCTTGAATGTACAAGAAGTCAGAATGGAGATCAGGATAGAAATCCATCATCGACCAGAGCCCCCTCAGGCCATTCTGAGCCTGGAGCGAAATCCTGGGGCTCAGAAGTCAGACCGAATTGGGGTTTGAATCCTGTTCTTACCACTTCCTAGTGGTGTGGCTTCCAACAATTCACTTCCACGTCTCTAAGTCTCAGCTTCCTGGTCTGTAAAGCAGGGCTGTGAGTTCTGCCTTCTTGCAGCACTGATAGGAAAAGCAAATTGCAAGGACGTCTGGCACAACACATGGAAAGTATTCCATCCATTGAAGCTGTTTTTCACTATCCTTGCTATTATCATCATCAAATATCATTATTACAAATGCCCCCGTGGATGGCCCGTTGAGATCAGCCAACGGGCAGATGGGCTGAGGTGGCCTTTCCAGGGCAGAGCAGAAGGGCAAGAGTAGGGGTAAAACAGGTTGTGGGGCAGAAGCTAGAGAGGGCAGTGAGGGGGCTCCTTCCGGGCGGGAGCAGGTACAGCCGGAGAGGGTGTCGAGCATGGACCCAGCTGTGTCCCCTGGTTCATAGGGCACTTCCTGCCCTATCAGAGAGGCAGAAGGGAGCTGGGGGCCCTTCCCTAGGCTTCAGTGCCTGGTATCCCATCCCTCTGAAGCTCTAGATAGAAACCAGGGTCTACCCATCAGCAGTGGGTATCCTCCTCTTTATCTCTGCTACCAGTGCCCCGAGCCAGCACCACCTCCTGCTTACCATTGCTCCCTGAGAAGCTTCGCTGCATTCTCCAGGCACCCCGGGGAGGCTTAGAGGGTCAGGAGTTTTCTCCTTCACGGAGAGTCAGACTGGGAAGCATTTTCTGCCAATTGACCTTGAGGTGGGAAATTGAGACACAGGACCCCAATCCCAGCCACAGGGAGAATTCAAAAAAGCTGGGGCTGGAATCCTTGACTTTTACTTCCTCCCCCAGACACTGACCGCCAGGGCTGGGAGGGGATAAAAAGGTCCCCCTGGGCCGACCTGAACTGAAGGGTCAAGATCTACATCTTCTGGAGGTAAGGCCAGATTTAGCCAGTAGCTGGGGAGAGGCAAGACTTTTCCAAGGCACCCCCAGGCCTCTGCCAAATAAGACGGAAGGGAAGCCGAGATGGGTTGGGGGGGGTGCGGTATTGCACTGAGACCGGTACTGCCCTCTCTGTGGCCGGAGCCCAGCTGAGGAGGCCAATTACCCACGAGCCCCTGCTCCCCAGGGCCCCATCACCAGGAGCTCTCATCACCTCCAGGCCCAAGCGGGTCCCCCTTTATCAGCCCCCCTGGCACCAGCCTGTCTGAGCCTCCCGCACCTCTGACGCCCAGGACATTTGTTTTGGTATCTGTGGTGACTGTGGTCAGAACATAATTGGAGCTGAAACACCCACTCAGACCCCCTGAAGGATAAACAAGCTAGGCTGGGGCAGCCCTGGAACCGACGTGAAGACAGACATAAAGACAGTGGGCTGAGGAAGCCAGGCAAGCTGGGTGTGGAAGGCCAGGCGGGGAAGGGAGAGGGCCCAGGTGGAGAGACAGCCATGGGCCTGCATGCATCCAGGGCAGGGAAGTCAGGGCCCAGGTGCACCTGCGAAAGCCTCCCCACCCCCAGCCCGCCCGGGTCCGTGGCTGATCCTCAGGAAACTCTGGGCCTAATGAGGGTTTCCCCAGCCTCCAAGGAAGTCCGCTGTGCAGACTAGAAGCTAGCTAACAGTTCCGTTCCCTGGACCCTGTCCCCACAGCCTGCAGCTCAGTGGGTCTTCAGGCCCAGGAGTCACGCTTGGAAAAACACTGGCCTTCATTGAGGGGGACGTCTTGACCTTCCCTTCAGGGAACCTGAGAGCAGGAGATGGGCCCTGCCTGGGGCTGGGAGTTCCCAGCCAGACCCAAAGGTCCCACAGCCACGAGGGGCACTCCAGGATCCCAGCTAATACCTGCAGAGAGCTGGGGGGAGGAGATGACGGCAAGGACAGCTAGGCAAGATCTGCCAAGGAGACGGATGGTTCCAGCTGTTTTCCTGGGGCTCTAGTTGAGGCAGCTGGGGCTAAAGGAGGCCTGGCTGTCCTTCAGAGTCCGGCTCTGCCAGCTCCACCCTTGGGGCTCAAGGCATTTAAAGGGCCAGAGCCCTGCGTCTCTGGGGAAACAGCTTGTTGGCTAGGTGGTGATGCAATGCCACACGTGCTATGCACACCATCATACCGCAGCCCTGCCCGGCCTCGGGAGAGGCCAGAAGACCATACCCTTGCGTGGGATGTGGGGGTTGAGGGGCTTGGAGAAGGGTCAGGCTGGGGGCCTCTGGCAAGCCCGTTGTTGAAGCCCCAAGTCTCCTGAATCTTACGACTCATTTGTGTCTCTGGGCACCTCACCACTTACATGGAGGAGGGAGCGGGTGTGTGGGGGGCCAGGGGTCCTTGAGTGGAAAGGGTCCACGCAGCTCACAGGCCCGTGTGTCTGAACGATCCGTTTGAGGGCCAGCGAGCTCTCCAGACGCTGAGGGTTGGGCCGTGCGGGACCCCCACAGACGCTGTTACACCAGTAGCTCCTATCTTGGCTGCTTTCCAGGGTCTCCCAGCCAAGACAGGAGTAGGAAGCGATGGGCTTGGACCTGGGAAGGAGAGCCTTAAGAGCCTGGCCACATTTCAGGGGAGCTCGGCCCCAGCCAGTGATGTTGGGACTGGCCACGTCCTCCCCGGCTCGGGTCCCATTGCTCACACACGCCTTCTGGGACCCCCGACTCTTCTGAGCCGATCCCATTGGAGGATGGCACCGTGTGTGGTCTCATGTGTGAGATGGGTCCTGTCTTTTGGTCCCACTGAGGCTCGGGGCTCTTTCCCTCAGCAAGACTCACATCTCCACCTACCCCCCCCCCCCCCCCACGCGTCTGTCTCCTGCCCAGCCCACCTTTTCCAAAGGCATTTCCTCCAGCGCTGCTGTCCTGGGTTTTAGGTCTGCCCTCTGGCGGACACTGCCATAACTACTGCCACCACCTTCTGAGGCTTTGGCCTTCTCAGAGGTGTGGCCAGAGAGAGCGGCACCGACCCCAGAGAGACAGGGCCCTGGGGGAGGCAGGCAGGACTCCACGTCCATCCGTCCGGTGAGCACGCCCACATCCTGCTTCCTGGGACGGGGCGCGCTCCCAAGAGTTGGGCTTCTTTGGCAGCGGTGGCTCTTAGGTGCTGGGCAGGAACCTCCCAGGAAAGTCTCCCTCTGCTCCACCCACAACGGCCTCAGGAAGCCCAGGGGCCAACCACGGGCCTCTCATCCTGCCCCGTTTCTCCTGGCCAGGACTAGAAAGGTCCCGGAGGCCACAGCCCCATTTCCTAGAGCTGAGAAGTTCCTGTGCGTGTTCTCAGGCGGAGCAGACACTCACTCGCTAATGGGGCACTTCTCCCTACTATCCCCTCAATCCCTTTGCCTGGGGCTCCTTGCCTGGGCCAGACCAGTGAACACCCACAGTCCTGTAGAGCTGCTATGAGGACCCAGAGGTCCGATGATCCACCTCACGGACGCAGACGGAAGGACGGAAGCCCTCATCACAGGATTCCTCCACGTGCCCCAGCAACGGTGAATAATTTATGTACAAGGCGGAGAAGACAATAAATCAGCAGCAATGATTAACATGAGCTGTTTTACGTGTGAGAAAGATCTATGGCAGGAGGCTGCCAGGTTGCTGGTGATTAATGCTGCTGTTTGCACTGGCTTCTGGGCCTTTATATTCAATTATGGGCCTGGAGTATGTGGGGGGTCCTGGGAATGGCATGGGGGAGACCAGGAAACAAGGGTGGAATAGTTGTTGCCTAGGACCGAGGTTGAGATGACAACAGGTGGCAGCCTAGCCCCGTGGACACCTTTACCGATGAAAAGGCTGTTAGTGGGACAGAGAAGTGGCTATTTCTGTGATGGGAGTCACTTTGCCCCTGGGATCCCCTCTAAATACTGGTGAAAAGGGTGCCCCGGCAAGGGGGCACAGATGGCAGGAAGTATCCTTGGGCAAATCTGACCCTTCTGGAGTCCAATGTTGGATTTCTGAGTCGGGAATGGAGTAACATCAGCCAGTCAGCTTGGGGTTGGGGTCAGCGGTTAATGCTGGGAAAAGCTCCCTGTCAGCAACAGAGCCAGGGAACCAGGGCCTAATTTCACATCCTAGACGTGGATGGCGGCAGGGGGACAGGCCGGGGAAGAACTCTCCGGGTGCCCTCGTCCCAGCTGACCCAGGAAGCCCTGGGAGGCCCCCTCCCTGCATTCCCACACTCGGCCTCTCTTGCTCAGCCGGCTCCAGCTGGCCCCTGTCAGTGCTGGGAGGCGGGGGGCGGGTGGGGGGGGGGTCCAAAGAACAGTGGCGGCTTTGGGGTTAAATGATTTCCCCCTGCCCACCCCCTCCCAGCCCTGGCTCCTATCAGCTCCTTCCTCCTCTTCCTCCTCCTCCGCTCCAGTGACCTCTGTGCAGTATGGCCCTGCCTCCCCTTAGAACCCAAGGCTTGTCATGAAGGGTGGGGGTGGGGAGTCTTCTGGGGGCTGGGCTGACAGCTGAGCACTGGGACCCTTTGGAGGACCCGGACGTGCAGGAAGAGCTCCCTCCCTCCCCCCAGCCTGGCGTGGAGACTTCTGTAAGTCATTCTGTCCACAGGCCAATGCTTCAGAATTGCAGGTCTGGGGTGGGAGGAGGCTTGAGGGAAAAGGAAAAGGGAACATCATCACCCTGGTAGGGGATGGGACGGGGCACCAGAGGAGGCTGGTTTTGGCAGGCTAGAGTTTCTGGCTGGAGAGAGAGCCTGTGGCTCGTCTCCCCCAAGCCCCCGCCCCTTGCACACCCTGCAACTTCGTGGGAAGTGGTCCTAAGTCATAATGCTGTATGTCTGTGTGTGTGAGCCTGTGTGGGTATGAAATTCTGTGTGTCTGCCTCTAGAAGTCTCTGGGAAGCGTCTGGGTCCGTGGCCGCGTGTGCCTGTGTTTCTGAGCACCTGTTGTGGCTGTATGAGGGCCCGTGTGGGGAGCACATGAACACACACGCTTGAGGCTGACCCCGGCCCGGGCCTCGCTCACGGCCCCATCTGACCCGCCATTCCCCGACAACTGTCTCCCTCGGCCCCTAATCCCCTGTTTGCCCGGCTCATCCCCTGGACTCCTTGGGACTCCATTAATGAGCCCCGGCCGCCCCAGGACAAGCTCCAAATTAACCCCACTGCTGACCCCGACATGGACACCTGTAATTAGGCCAGGAGTGGCTGAGGCAGAGAAGGCCCTGGGGCTGAGGGGGGTGAGGGTAAGGCTGGGCTGGGACACAGAGCCTAATGCCCAGGAATGCTCTAAAAGCTGCGCCTGGCTCCAGGGCCCGCCGCCTGGCTCATCTCTAATACCTCACAAAGCCTCCCAGACGGGGCTCCGGGGGGGATTACCCCCCAGAGAGGCCCTGGAAGTGGGCAGGGCTGCTCAGTGCGCCCACCCTGCTGGCTCGGGGCTGGGGAGGCCTTACGGGAGGGGAAAGCCGCCCCCCCGTGGCCTCAGAGCCCAGCAGCTAGCCCCCAGGGTTTCGGCAGCCCAGAGCCTGTGTTCGTGAAGGCAGCCGCCCAGGGGAGAGCCAAGTCCGGGCTGGCTGGTGCACCCCCCACCCCAGGGCCAGCCCCTCCCTCCCCCAACTTGTTTTGTTTGCTTTTGTGTGGCGTGTCCCGTAGCTCCACCTGCATTAACCCCTGACCCCAACCGTAACTCTTCCTCCAGGTCTGACAACTGTGTTTATCCAGTTCCCCTTCGAGCCTTTCCCCTCCTGCCGGGCCTCTCCCAGGGAAAGCTGCATCCACCCTGGGACTCCCCCGATCCTGGGAGCTGCGGGAAGAACCGTTGCCCGTGAGTGTGCCTGAGAGCAAAGGCGCACAACTGATGTGGCTGCTGCTGAGGGCCTGGCAGGCAGCACGCACGCGGGCTTGGGAGATCACCTTGATGTGCAATCTGGCAATATCTATCAGACGTTTTCAATGAACGTATCATTTGGCTGAGCAATTCTACATCCAGGAATTTGTCTATCCGCGTCCCGCGTGTGTGCTCGGGCAAATATATATCGTCAGTATTTATGGTCGTGTTGTAAGAGCTAAAGACAGGAAGCATTCTAGGTGTCTACCCAGACGCTGGCTGATAATGAAGCCACAGCCACACAATGGAATACTCTGCAGCCATTCAAAAGAGTAGCCACATACTCCCATCATCAATGATCTTCAAGATATAAGGGTAGCAAGGTGCAGACAGAAGGCAAGATGCAGAGCGGAGTATGGTATATGCCACCATTTGGGGAGGGGGTGGAAGAAGAGGAAATATGCACATAAGCATTCACCAGCTTTAGTTTTAAATCTTCAAGAAGTAACAGTGGTGGCACTGAGGACCAGGAAGGGAACTGAGGTCAGGAGTTACACTCCTTTGTACTTTATGATTTTTTTTTTGAACTTTGTATATGCTTTACCTTTCAAAAACAAACACGTTTATTATAACACAAAAATAAAATACATATCTCTTGGGGCCCAACTATTCAATTTCCAGAAATCTAGCCTACAGAAATAAACAACTACACAAAGATAATACAAGGATGGTCTGCTGTTTAAATGTCACACACTGGGGGCGCCTGGGTGGCTCAGTCAGTTAAGTGCACGATTTTGGCCCAGGTCATGATCTCACGGTTTGTGGGTTCGAGCTCCGTGTCCGGCTCTGTGCTGACAGCTCAGAGCCCGGAGCCTGCTTCGGATTCTGTGTCTCCCTCCCTCTCTGCCCCTCCCCTGCTTACACTCTGTCTCTGTCTCTCAAAAAACTAAATAAATGTTTAAAACAATCGTTAAATGTCATACACTAGAAACAACTTACATGCTTATGAATAGGTTAACTGTTTAAATAAATGATGGTATATCTGAACAATAGAATATGAGTGGCCATATAAAAATGAGGTAGATCTCCATGTACTGGCATGGGAACACTACAAAGACAAATGTAAGAGGAAAAAGGAAATTGCAAGCCAATTCAAAAATATTCCATGTGTCAAAAAAGAGAAGGAGCAAGAGGAAGAAGGAAGGAAGGAAGGAACGAAGGAACGAAGGAAGGAAAGGGAAGGAAGGTGGAGAGGGGAAGGAAAGGAAGGAAGAAAACTATATATTTCTCTATGTACATATATATGACATAAATGTATCCCCAAAACTCTAGAAAGATAAACACCAAATTGATGGGAGAGGGAAAATGGGAAGAGGATGTCATGTATGCTTTTGCATCTATAACAAGACTTTAGGGGCACCTGGGTGGCTCGGTCAGTTAAGTGGCCGACTTCGGCTCAGGTCATGATCTTGTGGTTCCGAGAGTTCGGGCCCCATGTTGGGCTCTGTGCTTACAGCTCAGAGCCTGGAGCCTGCTTGGGATTCTGTGTCTCCCTCTCTCTCTGCCCCTCCAGCTCACTTCTGTCTGTCTCTCTCTCAAAAATAAATAAACGTTAAAAAAAATTATCATAAGACTTTAAGTACTTCTTGTATAATTAAAAAATCAAATAAATAAAAGCTCCAAAGATAACGACAGCGCCAGTCACTCATCTGGTTTCCTCCCACCACATCAGCTTCTGAAACTGGCGTGAACAGCGCCATTATTATCCTTCTGTTATGGAGGGGGAAACGGAGACTGAGAGAGGTTATATAACCTCCCCAAGGTCACACAGCACACCCGAGCTGGAGTCAGGCCCCGAAGCTCATAGCTCGTCCATACCATCTCTCCTTGGAGGTGCCATTTCTTCTGTGTTCTGAGCCTCCTCAAGGGTATGGACATCTGGGTGGGGGTTAATAATTTCCCCCTGCTCTCATGTACAGCACATCATGGACGCCCTTCGCTTCCTGTCCACCTCATCCCCTCCAGCTCCCAGAGGACCTGCTGGTGAGCCCAGCCCAGGGTGCAGCTCCTGGCCTTGGCATGGCTGCCAGCTTCCCCATCACCTGCTCCTGTTCTGGCTCCTTCTACCAGCAAGAGCTATGTACCCGTTCCCCGCCAACACCCCCCACCCTGCCACAGAGCACCCCCTTAATTACAGTTAATGGCAAAGACCATAAGAGCTTTATTAACTTTATTATGGACCCAATTAGCAGCTAATGCCCCATGACTACTATCCCCCCAATAATCCCATTAAACATAATGAAGCAGTCTTCTCCCTCCCCTGCTGGGTTGGGGCTGAGGGGACCGGGGAAATCCATCTTCCTGGGCCTGATTCTGCCCCCTCAGGCCCATTGGACACCAGTGAAGGCCTGGAGCGTCTAGGGGACCAGGGCTGGGTACGAGAAGACAGAGATTAATCAGCAAGTATTTTGATGCCAGCCATTGAGCCTAGACACACACACACACACACACACACACACACACACACGTGCACTGACACACACACTCACATATACCACCTGGCTGATGTCCAAACAATTCCATTCTTGAAACAGGGATGTGGAATCACACCCAGTCCTCGAGTATATCCCTGTCCGGCACACAGACATTCTCCCAGCCTTGTCCAAGAGCTCTTCAGAGTGGGGCGTCCAAGTCCAAGGCCTCTGCCTGGGCTTGTCACCGGGTAAGGGATCAGGAGCCAGGAGGTAAGGAAGGCAGAGGGCGAGAAAGAGTCATTCTCCCCTAAAGCCCACACCTCCACCACACCCCTAGCTCTTGCCCTGCTCTGGCTGATGGGTTTGATATTTATTCAGCACCCACAATGTGCCAGACACAGTGCGAGACCCTCCCTGCCATCTCACTTGAGCACCGCCACAAGCCACGGAAGTAGGCATTATTTCTCCCATTTTACAGATGAAGAAACTGAGGCTTTGAGAGACAGCCAGGTTTTGAAAGAGATGTTCTACATGATTTGCCTTAAAAGATCTCTCCTCTCTCCTTCCCCAACAACCCACCTTTCCCCCTCCCAAGGCAGAAGAGGCAGAGATCATGGAGGCAGTTCCCTATTACCTAGATGGGGAGCTAGGGCATAGAGAAGATTCGAGGGGCCATCATGGTGCTCATGACAAGACAGCTCATTCTACTGTCTTGAGAATGAGAATGGGTCTCATTCTACTCCCGCCTTGATGGGGCGAGAAAGCTAGAAACCAGAGAACGCTGCCCCCGCCCCCCAACACTACTGTCACAAGAGGCCCCTGAACTGTTAAAGCCCAGGCCTCAATGCAGGATCTGGCATGAAGGAGAAGGTGGGTGGGGACAGGAGTGTGCGAGGGTAGCCACAACAGGTTAAATCCCCAGCTACCCCCATGATCAAAGCCTTCAGACTTGGGGATTCTGGTCCCTGAGGGTCTATGCCAGGGGACCTCGTCCATCCCCACCCCAAGTACAAGAACGACCTCCAGATGGGCTGGGGGTGGCACGTACTCTCCTTCGCTTGGCCCCAGATAAAGAATAAGGAGTAGACGCTGAGACTGACAGCGTGGAATCAATGGCTGCCCTGAGCAAGGGGGCAGGGGCTCAGGAAGGGAGACCCTTGAACCTTTGCTTGGAAGCAGTCTCCCTGTTCCCGCTCCCCCTCCCTCTGGCTGGCCCAGCCTGGAAGCAGCCACTTGAAATGGGTCCCAGGGAGCCTGGGAGAGGGGCTGGCCTGGCTGCTTCCCCAGTCAGACCCACTCCCCCACCCCAACCCCGACCCAGTCCCCAGCTGGGGTCAGGCAAGAGAGCGAGAGCTTTCTCTCTAGATCCATCCAAGTCAGGATCCCTCCCTGCCACACACACCCAGCATGGCATCCCTCCAATTGTTCCATCCCTGGGGAGGGGGGGGATGTGGGTAAGTCAGCACCCTCTCCTTTCCCAAAAGGCCATGGGGCCTGGGGAGGGGGCAATCCTACTCCCTGGGGTTACTCTAGGGCACTGAGTAGCCTCCCCGGGCGGGGCCCTATTCTTCTCTTTGCCCTGGATGAGTGTTCTCTGACACCCAGCCCCCCCCACCCCACCCTCTGAACAAACAGCACCACCCTCCCCACCCTCCTCACACCCAGAGGGATCCGGTGCCCAGGGAACCTCAGCTGGAGATATCCAGAATCAGCCAATAGGGGATGCTGAGGAGGGGCCACGGTGGAGTGCAAGTGAATTTGGGGGCCTTGGGCAAAGTCAGCCTGTACTGAGGCGCTGGGCAGGGCAACTATTGGCTTTACCATTTCCTGGCAACACCAGCTTAAGCAAGTACCCAAACCCTTCTGAACCTCAAGTGTTCTTCTGTAAAATGCGACTGAAAATTGAACCTACTCTGTAGAGCTTTTTGTGAACATTAAAGTTGTAACATATATAAAACGCTTAGCAAGAATCTAGAAATACTTAGAACACAATAAATGAGAATTGTATTGTTGTCTGCAGGGTGGGGTGGTCCCTAGATTGGCAATAATAATCACAACATAATAACAGATAACGTTGTTAGAGCACTAGAGGGACCATGGCCCCTCAAGTAACGCTATGCCTGGTTCTTACTAAGAAAGGAGGAGAGGACTCCTGTCTCCTCACCTTGACCGTCCAAGGCCTTCACTACTTACAGTGCACCCTGGCCTGAGGATTTCAGAGGGCTGACTCAGTCCTGGCTCACTTCCCTCATACCCTAAAGGTATCTTTTTACATGCCCGCATCACATCTTTATACACGGCCCCCCAAAACTACACACACACACACACACTGTGCCTTCTTCCCCCTTCCTTTCCCCGGAGCAAGGAAGAAAGAGATATCAGAGTTTGAAGGATGTGAAAATTAGCCGGAACTGAGAGAGGCGTCAACTTCAAGGCAGTATCCACCCCCCCACACACCCCTTCTCTGCCCAAGGGATGGTGTTTCCACAAGTCTCTGCAGGGAGACCCCCACCCCACCCCAGGTGCGGACTGACACTGTCGGGCGAGGAGAGGGAGCAGGAAAGGTGGCTTGCCAGCAAGAACAGGGCCCCAGGCCAAGGCCGGGGTGGGGCCCCCAAGCAGCCCACTCAGCACTCAGAGCTGTGCTCGGGGTGGGCAGAGGCCAGAGGAGGAGACAGCTGGAGCCCAGCTTCCTCAGCCAGAGCTGAAAGTGCCACGGGTTTGTGCCCCTTCGTTGGGGGACAGCTCCTTCCCTGGGGAGCAAGAGGGATCTAGAACAGTGTCCTTATCTCCAAGTGCCTTCCGAACCCCACCTCTGGCCCGTCTGAAGGTCTTGTTGGAGTCCCTGCCTCGATTTCCCCACCTCTCAAGGAGGGCCACCGGCTGTTACTTGCTCTGCCTTCTGGTCACACTGAGCGGTGGGCGGGAGTTCCTGGAGAGAAGGCCCTGGCAGAAGAGCCTGTCTCTGTCATCGTTAACAGCCACAATTATTATTATTTGGAGAGACAGGCCAGAGGTGGTCAGGGACGTGGTTGGGGTGAATGAAATGAAGAAGTCCTCGGTATGTGCCGTCTCGCCAGGTTAATACTCCTGCCTGTCGGCCTGACAGCTGCAAGATTGATTACCCAGGCCTCCCACTCTTTATAACTCGATCAGTCGAATTAATCTCTGGCTGTCGGCCCATCTGATGCCTGAATCACAAATTTAATTTGGAGGTGCACGGCTCCTCCCCCATCCCGTCTCCTCCTTTCCTGCCAGCCCCCTTCCTCCTCAGTCCCTCCCTCCTCCTCCTTCTCTTTCCTCCCTGCACCTCGGCTTCTCCCCACTTCTTCCTGTTCCTCCTGCTCCTGCTTCCCTGGGCCTCTAGGGCCTCTCAGCGGGCGGTGGGCGGAGGAGGAGGGAGAGGGGGGTGGGTGGCCCTGAGTCAGCAGACCCTCTGCCCAGGCCACGGGAGGGGTCATGGTCACCCGCCCACCGGGCAAGGCGCCCATCCCACCGTGCTCTACCCCAAACGGAGAAAGAGGCTTAGCTGACACTAAGTAAGACATATTAATGTACTAAAGACTTAATGAAGTTGGGGGGGGGGGGGGTGGGGTGGAAAGTGCTTGCTTTATTAGTTTATGGCCGATTAATGGGGACGCCATTACTGTGATGGAGATGAATCGCTGCTGTCAGCAGCCTGGGCTGAGGGCCGGCCCTGGCTCTTCCTTGGTGGTGGGTGCCCTGAACAGAGTCAGGGAGAACTGCATTAGAAGCGCCTATAGGATCCCACCCCGGGAGGCCCTGAGGCCAAGCTGGAGGGGTCGGAGCAGGGCTCAGCTCTAGGCTTTGGGAGGAGGGGTGCAAGAGGTCAGGGCTGGGCGCCAATGTCAGTTGGGAACGCAACCAAAGGCAGCAGGGCAGGGAGGTGGCCTGGCTCTGGACCTGCACAGAGCAGGGGCTCAATAATGTCACTTGGGGGAAAGGGAGGGGGAATCTAAAAGGCCAGAATAACCAGCGCCCACTTGATTCGCCTGAGACCCTTCCCGGAGCGAAGAGCGAGGGAAGCGAGCCAGATCTCTTCCATCCTTCCTCTGAGGGTGGTGGCACACAAAGACCCCAGGTCCGCTGGCCCAGAGGACTGGGCGTCTCATCACCAGCAGCAGGCGGTCCTACCGCTGGGATCCCCAGCACCGGAGCCAGACACGTCACCCCACACTCTGCAAAAGCCTTGCCTCAACTAGCTGGCAGCTACTGACTGCCCAGGCAGCGAGGTGGAGAACAGGGCAGGTGGACTTGGGGGACAGCCATGGGGAAACGGGAATGATGCCACCCGACCTCTAGGCTTTCTCAGGCCTGGGGGACAGGCTGTCCCAGTCAGCGGGTGAGCTGATCCAGACACACCCTTGGTGGCTTCCCCCTCCCCTCAGCTCCTTCTTACCTCCATGACCCCAGCCCCACCTTGCCTTCTATGAAGAGGGAGAAGTAAGGACTGAACCTAACACAGCCCTGCTCCCAAGGGCCACTCTGTTTGGAAGACTCCAGAGGCCCCCATCTCTCAAGAGTATATGACATCTTGACACGGACATTTTGATGCAGGAACATTAAACTCTCCGACTTTTTAAATTATTACCAAGTGATGTTCTTCAATCCTTCCCTAAGCCCCACGCTGCCCTAAGCCCCTCCCAACCCCGACACAGCCCTGAGAGGAATCGGGGATGAAAAGAGATTCTAGAAGGACTAGATGGACTCAGAATCAGTCTGTTGGCCACAGTACACGGTACTAAAAATACATTTTGACATTATGACACAAGTTAGGCCAAGCAGCTGTGGCCAAACGACAGAGCAAAAGTGCCCTGTTTGGTCTTTTTGCCCTTCTTGCTACGTCCATGGTTTACATGACGCTGTGGGTGCGCGCGCGCGTCCCTGCCTCCACCGGCGACCACGTGTGTGAGAGCCAGCCCCCGGGGTCTGAGCGTGCTCCACGAGGGCCTGCATCTTTGTGTGTCGAGCGTCCGTCTGCGTCACGGGGTGGACACTCCCTCCTGCGGCACTGAGGTTGCCACTCTGAGTGCTCAGGCCAGGGGGCCAACCATTGGTTCAGGGGTCACCACCCAGGCTCACTCCCCAAGGTAGGAGCTACCTGCTCAGCCTAACTGGGAAATAAATACCCTGTTTCTGAGAGTAATTTAATTATTGGCTCCTGCGGACGAGTGGGTAATTAAATTCCGCAGCTCCCAAAGTAATTAATTGCTATGCAAATAGTAATGCCCTCTGCTTTGGAGAGAAGGATCTCGGCCTGGGTTTGCCCTGCAATTAGAAGCTAATAATTACCCTGTCAGTTCCCAGCCTCTGCCCGGTAATTACCTGCTGCAGCCCCACCGGTCACCAAGGGCCGGGACGGTCATCTGCTGCCGCAGCTCTGGCTGCGGTGGCCCCAACTGCCAGGGCAGGGCATCTCCGGAGCACTGGTTGATCTTGAGGTCCTCCCCATGATGTGCCATATCCACACACCTCAGGAGCCCCACAGAGACACCCTCGCTTCTGACCAAAGACAACTATGGCCGGAACCTCTTCAGGTCCCCTCTGTTAAGAGAAGCAGAGCCTCAGCTCCTTGGTGCGTAAATTCCCGAGCGAGTCCCAGCTGTCGGGAAACTGTCCCAAAGAGTATCTAATAGTTAATCTTCATAAAAATCATTTTTGCTGTGTGATTTCCTTTGACGGGTCAACCAGGCTACACTGTCTCCGAGAACGGGAGAGAGGGCGGCCGTCACTTTGTAGCAAACACACACCCTCTCCCTGTTATTCAAGCAAACACTGATCTAGTAGGGCCTGCTGCAAAGGGATTTGAAGGATGTAATTAAAGTCCCTAATTAGTTAACTTTAGGGAGAGTATCCCCTGTGAGCCTGGCCTAAGCAGGCAAGCCCTTGAAAGGGACACACTTCCTGATGAAGGACACTCCGGCTGCCCTCCCCTCGCTAGACTCCTCTTCCTGATGGGCTGTGGACAATGGCCTTACAATTGCCCCGGGGTCCAACTTGTTCCTGAGCTATTCTCTTTCCTTCCTGATTGCATGACCTACAGATTTTGTACTTGCCTAGCCAACCTCCACAGTTGCGGAAACCAGTTCCTTGAAATAGATCTCCTGCATATAAAATATGCATATATTATGATAACGCATGCTCCGCCCCACTCAGGCCCACCCCCTTAGAAGGAGTCAGAGCATCAAGAACCCAGGATGCCACTCAGAATGCCAACCCCCACAATCACATCAGCCAATTCCTTGTAATAAATCTCTGTCCTGGGTTCTCAGCCTAACTTTTACAGATAAAGACACAAGAGTCAGATACACAGCAGTGGCTGACCAAAGATGCCGTGGCTAGGAAGGGTGAAAACAGAGTTTGAAGCCAGGCCCCTGACCGTATTGCCACTTCCCATTCAGCAGCAGGATGTGGCTCCAGGTCCCATGTCCCAGGTAGGTTACATCTGTGCTGGAATGAGAGGGTATTTACAGATCCCCACAGCCCAGCACTCTCAGGTATCCCTGTGGTTCGCCTGCTTGTTCATTTCTTATCTGGATCTCGTCCCCTCTGTCAGCTCCCTCTGCCCCAGGTCTCTGATCCCCACCTGAGGTCGTGGCCCTGGGAGCAGCAGCACCACGTGCCTTCTTGCCACCAGGTGCTCCCTTTGAGGAATACCCGGATCCCACCCTCTCTGGATCCTTCTCCTCTGGGTCCTCAGTCTTTCAACTGAATCCCTGGGGGAAAGTGTCCCGGTGTAATCCCAGAGTTGGGAAGTCTCTGGGGAAGCTGGATGCTGGGCAGGGTGTGGCTAGTGGAGGAGGACCTCTTGAGGAGACTGGACTGAAGGGCCCTGAGCCAAGAAGCGGTCCCACAAGTCTGGGAGAAAAGAGGTGTGAGGAGCAGAAGGGGCCAATAAGGGTGACAGTCCCCATCCTGCCCCACACTTGGGCATTTCCCCCTTACCCTTCAGGTCTCCATTTCAGTGTGCTTGGTCCAGAAAGTTCTCCCTCACCCCTAGGGGAAGGTGGGCCACATGCTCCATTCTCTCCCTCCCCTACTTTTGTCCTGGGCCAGGTGAGCAGAAGGGCAGAGGAGACAGGGGATGCAGGTGACAGTTCTCCTCAGCCCATAGGACTGTCTAGGATTGAAGGTGGCAGGAAGCGCTACAGACTTTGAGGCCACAGTCTAGCCCTTGAATGCCTTGCCCTTGGGTCAGACACACTCTGGGATGAGTTTGTGCCACCTGAGGCAACACACCCACCAACACTACCAGGGAGGATAAGAGAAAAATGGCAGACATAGAGTGGCACCAGGGAAGCCAGTGGAGATCAACAAATAGGTTTTCCGAACTTCAAGTGGGGATGTGGGCAGGTACCACAGGGAGATAGTCAAGATTCTCAATGCCAGAAGGCGAAAGTCACTTGACACCAATGAGAGTCTCATCTATTCGGGAGAGGCCAACCTTGGAGATGTCCCTTGCCCTTCTCCCTGGCTTCTCCTGGCCCAGTTCCCACCATGGTAGAAGGGAAGTCATGGTGTTCCTTAGTCTGGAGTCTGCAGCTTGCCTTCTGTGCCCAACTTCTGCCGCTGATTTGCTGTAGGGACTGGTAGGAGTCATGCTCTTACCTCTGCCTTCACGAGGAGGTAATTTCTTCCTTTTGCTAGAGATTTAAGGACAAAGATATCTGTCACTTATAAGTTAGCACTCTTCGGAGAGCAGTCTAGAAAGTGGGGGCCATTTCTCTCCCCATTAGACTGGGGGTTCCCTACAAGCAAGGGATGATGTGTCTCCCCTCTAAACAGGGACTCCCAAAGGCAGTTGATATTTCCCTATCTTCCCCCTTGGTGCCTGGCCCCCAGGCCTGTAAACAGTGATTCTCAAAGCAAAAACAAAAGCAAAAACTATGAAGTAGCCTCATAGGACCAGGGGTCTCGGGGCATGGCCAGGGGCTGCCAGGCCCCCTCTGCACAATCTGGCCTCCTGTCTCGGCGGGTGCGGTTACTGCTCCAGTGACAGCTCTTTAGAATCCATTCAGAGCTTTGGCCCTGCTGTAATCTCTGGGTGATGAATATTTCCCCTAATGAACGGATGGGAATTGGATTAGGCTGGAATGCCCGTGTGCTTAGACTCCAGCTGATTAAACCCCCATCTGTGCAAGTACTGCCTGTGAACAGCTCGTTACATATAATTTTTTGAAGGAGGGTAAAAATGATGTTGGTATCTGGGTTTTGCAAAGGAGGTGAGGGAAAGTAGAAGCAAAATGTCTGTCCAGAATTTGGTAGGGTTTAGTTGCTTTAAGTCTGACCAGGCCGGCGCTCCCCACACTAGGGCACCCCCTCTTTCCTCCACTCAGGTCAAGGGTCCCCAGGGCTCAGATGCCTGCACTCTTAACCAGGAGCTCTACCCAGGGTTCTCTGGGCCCACACCTATCTGTCCCCTGCAAGGAGCATTGACTGGACAGGGGGTTGCTTTGAAAAAGGCAGGAGAGGGAGATGGGGTAAGAGTGGGAGGGGTCAGATCTGTGCATTCAGTTCTCACCAGAGGAGCTCCAGAGCTTTGTTCCTACTCTAAAAATCCTTCAGTCCCTTTCAAAGGACATTGTAGGGAGTTGGGAGGACCATCCAGGACAGGGACTCTGGGATATTCCTGGGACCTTTGTCAGTCAGGACCAAGGATAGCACCTATGCCAAGGATCTCCAAACTTCCAGGCCCCTCCACCCATCCGTCTTTCTTCCCTGCTGAACATGTTTCTCTACTCTTTAACACTCCTTCCTTTTCCTCCTCCTGCCCTTCCTTTTATCCCTCCCTCTCTCCCTCCTTCTCCTCTCTCTCCTCGCTCCTTCTCCTTCTTAATCCCAGGGACAGAGCTTGGCCCTGGTTCTTCACCACACACTTCATCCCAGGAATTCCTCAAGAAAAGTTATTTAAGCACCTCAAGAAGCCTGTCTTATGTAACCTCTGTTAAAAAGCCTTATCCCCAGGATTGTTGCTCACCCACAGCATACAAGAACACACACACACACACGCTGAAATACGGTATCTAGCAGGAAGGAAGGTCAGAGTGATTGTGTTTCAGACTGGCTGGCCAGCTCTCCCCATCTCCAGTGGGGTCAGGGATCGGCCCATCTGCCTGAAGGACTCCCAACATAACTACAAACTCTAACTCCACAGCCCTCCCTCGTCTCTCCTTCCCTCTCCTCCCACCCTTTCCCGCCTCCTCCCTTCCCTTTCATGCCTCTCCTCTGCGTCTCTTTGAAAAGTGGCAGCAGCTGCTAGAGAAGGCATACCCTTCAATGAACATCAGCAATTGTTGTGACTGAGTGTCCCAGCCTTCTTTCCTGGTTAATCTAACTTGGGAAGAGTTGAGGTGCGCTCTGGCTTTGCTGCCCATGAAAGGCAGAGAATAAATAACAAGCCAGAGGCATAAACAGATGTGCAGATATATGCAGCTGGCGCTTTCCTGCCAAATTACCATGGACGGAACACTGGCGGGGGGCCAGGAAGCCTCCCCCTTTGTTTGGAATTTGGCCACCAGGATCTATCCAGGCTCACCATCCATTTGGCAACATCTGAGTGAAGGGAGGGGATGCCAGGGAAGGGAGTAGAAAGGCTGCAGGTGCCCTTAGATTTGGTGAAGAGGTCTGGAGGCTTATCATAAAGACTCAGGTGGGTAGGGGTTAACGTGGTGGGGGAGGAAGAGGGAGTTCTGACTAATCCCACCCAGAAGTTTCCCTAGAATAGTTCCCCCAGGATGTGGCTTGAAGCATTTGAAGGCTGACTCTAACAATACCACATATACATACAATGGGCTCTATGTTGCCACCCTTACTCTTACCCAAGGATTGGGTGTTCCTGTTCTCCTTGATCCTGTAGAATGCTGCTCCCAGTTGGCCTGGAGTGCTGCAGGCAGGCAGCAGCTGGATGAGAGCCAACCAGAAATGGCCAAACATGAAAAGGGGTCCCTGAGGACTCCAGCCCTGGAACAAGAAATGGAGGAAAACTGGCTGGAATCTTGTGAAACCAGGGGAAAAAGCAGGTGAGCGGTGGGGAGAAAACGTGAGTTGGGGGGGGGGGTGTTGCCCAAGGAGACCTCTCTCTATGGACACCCCCAGATCTGAATTCAGAGAGACACCAAGCCACTTTCCAGGATTCATTCAGACCACATGAAATCTTTTCTCTTCATCAATTATTAATTTGTCTTCCTCTTGCCAGGCCATCTCATGCAGATCTAGGGGGCATGGAACAATTTTTCCAGTACCTGATTACTAGCCCTTCTCCAGATAATGTGATACAGATTCCTGACCTGTCGGATGGGTGTATGTTCTCTGGACAGCTATGGCATAAGATGGGTCTAGAGTGGACTCCGTCTTGTAGGCAATGGGAAGCAAGAGAGTAAGAAGATAAAAGTCGTGGCCTAAATAGACAAGACTGGTGGTGAGGTCTAAGGATGAGTTGAACAGAGGAGAAATACAGAGCAGGGAGGCTAGTTTAAGAGCCTGTCATCACCGAAGCCTAACGATGTTGGTGGGACTTACTGATGGGTTGAACAGGAATCAGAGATGAGGAGGAATAGCGTGACCATATAATTTATTGTCCAATCCAGAATGGTTTTGAGGATGAAAAGAGTACTATCGGTCATTTTACCAAGACAGTAGACATACACTGAACAATCCTGGGCAAATCTGGACACGCAGACACCTTGGTCAAAGACGACCCAAGGTGTGGCATGTGGGTGACAAGATCTATAGGGTGATGCTGACCAACATAGTCTGGGAGGCAGAGTAGCAGGATGGAAGGGAGGGAATAATGAGCTTGGAACTGGACTTACTGAGTTTGAAGTGTTGGAGACATTTACCTGGAAATAACCAGATCACCATCTTGGAAGCATCCACGGGCACTTGCTTGGAAATGTCAGTTTCAAGCTTAAAGGAAAAATCAAAGTTAGATATACAGCGAGTGTCTTTGGACCCAGTGATGCCGTTTTTAGAAATCTGAATCTCATAAATACTCATTCTTTTTAAAACAATTTTTAATGTTTATTTATTTTTGAGAAAGAGACAGAGCATGAGCAGGGGAGGGACAGAGAGAGAGGGACACACAGAATCTGAAGCAGGCTCCAGGCTCTGAGCTGTCAGCACAGAGCCCAACGTGGGGCTCGAACTCAAGAACCGTGAGATCATGACCTGAGCCAAAGTCAGACGCTTAACCAACTGAGCCACCCAGGCACCCCAGAATCACTCATTCTTGTACAAAATGATAGACATTTAAGAAGGCTTACCGTGGCATCGTTTGTAAAAGAAAAACTTGGGAATAACAAAAAGGCCCACCAATAAGGAACTGGTGAAATCTATTATGGAGTGCCATGTGAAACATCTATATGTGTTGAGGTGTATCTTTATGTGTTGGCCTGGAAAATATCTCTGATAGTTTTTAAGTGAAAAGAACAAATAATAAGATAGTAGTATGGCATGATAAATCTCTATAGTAATTGTTTTTCAATCTAATTTGTGTGCGCGTCTGTCCGACTGTACGTGTATGGTAGATATGTAAAAGATCTAGAAGAATACACACCAAATTGTTCAGAGCGGTAACTTACAGAGAAGAGAATAAGATTAGCGAGAAAGAGGAAAGAGGGGCTTTTCCTTCTTACTCTACGCATTTCTGGATCGTTTGAAATTCCTCTAATCCTATATTCATGTACTAGATTGTAAAAATAAAAACAATAAAAAGGATTCCTAGAGACAGACGCAGAGTCTGTCACCTTAGGAAGGTGATGGATGGGTGACGTGATGGGGGAAGCTCTGGGGGTGACAGTCAGGACTGGGGCCAGAACATGAGGTTTATACCAACTGAAGAGGCGTTAGGAAAAAGGAGGCAGGGCCAGAGAAGAACCCCCAGAGCGCGCCTGAAGAAAGTGGGACTCGTTTCTGACCCCCCCAGGGCTGAGAGAGAGAGAGACTCTCCGCTCCACAAATGAGGCTGCCCGAACCACTCCCTCCAACTCCAAGCCTCCCCTTCAGCAGGACTGAGTTTAAACAAGAGCCCAGTTTTTTTCCAGGGCCCCTGACGGGTCCTAGGTGGCCTACTGCTGTCCCAGGCCCCCTGCTGTTAGAGCAAAAACCCCTTCTTCCTTAAGTACCGTGCTTGCCTAGAAGACCAGCTCAGTCCAAGGCACCACACTGCCCTGGGTCACTCAGCGTCACCCTAGGTGTCCCCCAGCCACCCCCCTGCCCTAGGCAGTCGTGACTTCTTCTGCTTCTCTCCTCTCTCCTTATGCTGCCAAAATGCCCAGAACTTCTCCAGGTGAAGAAAATAAGAGCCAGAAATTAATTCCCTTCTGGAGCAGAGCTGTGTGCTTGGGGGGTGGGGAGTGAAATCCAGGGGACGATGGCAGCAGTGACTCACAGGGGCTCCTCCCCTGGGGAGATGGAACTGACAGACCAGGGTGTGGGATGCTTCGAGGTGATTTCCTGACAAGGCTGTCAGCGCGTTTCACTCCTCACTCTCCGCGTGAGTCCCCTGCAGCTGAGCTGCGCCTTCTCTTTCTCTCTCTCTTCACCTTTCCTGGCTCTCTTCCGTTCCCAATGCTCCCTCTCCCCATTTGGCAAGTCCTTACCAGTGCTAACTTTGTGCCTTGGTGCCCCGCTCTCCAGCTCTGCTAGGCTTTTCTTCTTTTTTTCTGTTAACAGAAATACACAGAGTCAGCTTTTCTGTTGGGGTGCCCTGGCCCCAGGCTCCTTCCCAACCACAGCAAATTTTATGGATGATTGGGAGTCCTGGGATGCACAGTACAGGGGGCAAGGAGGCTGTGTGTGTATGTGTGTATGTGTGTGTGGGGGGGGGGAGGGGAAGAGGGAGAGAGCAGAAAGCGAGCCTCTTTGGAGTTGCATCTGTGCTGCTCAGGCGGGAGGCTTCAGAGCACAGAGCACAGAGCACGAGTAAGGGGAGGGGGACACGGCTGAGGCTGTCAATGCTCCTCAGGTCTTAGAAGATCATAGGACACTAGTAGCAGCGGTATCTCTAGTTTGTCGCATCAGCCCTCCCCGCTCCCCCCCCCCCCCCCCTTTACAAATGAGAAAGCTGAGGTCCAGAGAGGTTAAATGACTTCTCTTCATTCCCGCAGCTAGCTAAAACTGGTTCTGTCGGCAGAACCAGGATGAGAACCGGGGATCCTGACTCGTGGACAATGAATGCCGCGTCCACAAGTCTATCAGAGACTGGAGGAAAGGTCTCATTTCTCAGATGCTGTCGATGACAGATTTGACAAACAACTTCTCAAAGAGATGGAAAATGCTAGAATCCCCTGGTTTTCAGGCTGCTCAGGGGACAGGCTGGGCCCTGTCTCTGTGCCCCCAGCAGCCCCAGCAGTGACAGCAACAGTTCTCTTCCCCTCTGGCTGCTTCCCAGCTCCTTCCTGGGTATACCCGGGACACACAGCAGTCCGCCTGGGAATGCTCTATATCCAAGTCCATCCCCTTAGCTACAGGCAAGTCTTGTCTGACCCTGAATCCTGCCTGCTTCATCCAAGGACCTAGCTCAAGACAAATTCATCTTCTTTTTATCTAAGCTCTGATTCCAGCCACTCCCTCCCCAAAGGTTTTTTTTTTTTTCTTTTTTCTTTTTCAAAGTGTCCTCTGTCTCCCACCCCAAACCTGGAGAGCTTTTAATCCAGGGTCCCTTGGCATTGGAGTCACTTGCCTCCCCAGAAATAACATATGACCCCTCCCCCTTCACTGATTGAAAGAAAAATTAATCCTTAACACAGGCTCCAGTCATTTGTCCTAAATGGGAGATATCGGCATGGCGTCCCCACGGAGGCTACATGGTCCAAAGCCCTCTCCTCTTCCTCCAGGTCCCAGTGCTAAGCTAGTATGCGGACAACCTCCCCACTACCCCACTGTTCCCCAGATCCGCCCCTTCCAGAGGGGCCCGAACTCCCGGATGTGAGGGGAAGCGGTGAGTTCTGAGCACACAATGCTTTCTTGTACTCTCCTCGCCTCTCGAAACTGCCCGCCATTCCCCAGGAAGAGAGAGTGGAAAGAGCGCGTGGACAGGAGGTTGGCAGGGCAATAAAAATGTCAGGGCCTTTCCTCTCTGCTCCCTTCCTCCCAATCGTCTCCCGCTCTCTCCTTCGCCCTTCTCCATCTCCTCCCTTCCCTCCCTCCTTCTCTCCCGCAGACCCTGCTGCAGCCGGGCCGAGGCGGTATTTGGGGTATGAGACGGGAGAGGTTAATTATTGCTCCCCCGCCCCCACGCCCCCCCCCCCACAAGATGTATCTGACTGTCAGAAGGGGTGACAGATGAAGACAAAGTACAGGTACGGCTCCCGCAAACCCAGCCCTCCATGTACCAGCCAGGGGTGGGAGTGGAGGGGGGCGCGCTACCGAAGTTTTAACCCCTCCGACGCCGCCGATCCACACAGCCAGGCAGGGCGGGGCGAGTGGGGGAAGCCAGGGTTAGAACCTGGGTCCCAGCCAGCGCGGGCTGAGCCTGGGAGACCTGTTGGCCTGCTCCCGCCCTCCACCAGCGGCCAGGTGGGAGGGAGGGAGGCAGCAGCTCTGTCCCAGAGGCTGCAGAATCAAGGTCACAAGCAGGCCTCCCAAGATCGTTACAGGTGCAGAGAAAGGGACTCCTGGAGTGGTCTGGGGGATAGGTAGATTTGGGGGCCCAGGAATCCCAATGAGACAGAGGTCCACTACTCCTCCACCTTCTCCACGACAATGTCCCCCCTCACCCAAATCTGTCCCCAGGCATCCTTGGCAGGGTGTGCATGGTGTGTGAGACTGAGAGTTGTGTGTTTGAACCTGGGTGTGCTTGTGATGATGTACCTCAATAGGCGCAGAAGGACTTGAATATGGTGTGGGGTTGTGGGGGGTGGGGTGTGCACACGTAAACCACAGTGCTCGGAAGGGTCATTTGCAGGTATCCGCAAGAGGGCCTATACTGCACTCCCAGCACAATGTGTTGGGAGTGTTTGTGCCCGAGAGACAGAGAGAGAAAGAGAGAGCGAGATTTGCCTGGAAGCATGGCTGTGGGGAAGAAGTGTGTCTTCAGGAGAGTGTAGACGTGTGCTTGCAAGAGGTGAGGTGTCTGTGTTTGGGAAGATGTGGACAAGGCATGTCGTTCTGTGGGTGCACAGTGTATGCCGATGTGAGGGCATATGTGTAGACATTGCTGTTGGTATGAACATGGGCGTGATTGTGTGTGTGTGTGTGTGTGTGT
This sequence comes from Panthera uncia, assembly GCF_023721935.1. NCBI lineage: Eukaryota > Metazoa > Chordata > Mammalia > Carnivora > Felidae > Panthera > Panthera uncia. The sequence goes on along the minus strand of NC_064818.1, from coordinate 57,562,356 downwards.
GTGTGTGTGTGTGTGCGTGCACGCGTGCCTGCTTGCACACGTGCCGGTCCAAAGCTGCCAGCATCTTCCTCTTACTGGCATCCCTCCCTTTCCTGACTCTCCCTTCTCCATAAGCAAACGAGGTGAAATAATTACTTTTCCATTTAAATGCCCCATGTTCAAGCCAGAATGAAAACAAAGTGATTTAATAAAATTGTCTTTAAAAGGGAAAAGAGGAAAATAAACGTCTGTTCCGTTCCTCTCCCTGGTGTTCAGGGAGGCCCCAAGCCCTTCAGAGTTAATTAAAACAGGAACTAAAATCGCAGAATAGCTTACCAACCCTTTTCCCATCTCCACCTTAAAGGTAAGGCGGCCCCCAAAAGCCCTGCCTTTGGCCGGGAACTTGAGGCCCTCCTGTTCTCAGGCTCAGCTTTACCCTGAGAGGAACCCTCATCCCTGGCAGGCAGGCCATCCCTGGCCTTCCTGCAGCCCCACCTAGGGGAGGAAACTCTGCTCCTTTTCTCCTCCCAAAGAGTCATGAAAGGCCTTGTCTGCACATTTGAAAGCCTTGATGGACACTGGCCCCCATCAGGAGCTTCCGGCCCTTGCCTCCTCCCAGGACACAGCCTGCCCTAAGCCCCTCCTGCCCCTCCCCATGGGTCCCCTGAGTCCCCAGCTGCTCTGAGCTTTATCTGTCTTCACTGACCCCCTGGCCTGGTCCTCAGCTCCAGCTCGGCACAGTTCCGGCTGTTTCCGCCTGGTCTGTATCTGTTCCCCATCAGAGGCCCCATTGGAGCTCCGGCCCTTCAGCAGCCCAGATAAAAGAGATGGATGGAGGTGAGTTTGGGGGACGCCCCTCCCTGCAAGCTCAGAGCTAGAGCCCTGGGTTGTGACAGGGGCTCCCTGAGGAGGGCTGAAGGTGAGGCTAAAGACTGCCAAGTTCTCCGGAGGCCCAGTTCCTACCCATCCCCACCCTGCCTTAGCCCTTTCCCTCCTCCAAAGGCCCAATTCCTAAGGCCCCCTCCAGGCAGTCACTAAGACTGCAGTCACCCCATCTTCTAACACACACACTTCAGCAGGAAGGTCTGGACTAGGTACCCTACCCCCATCTCCATGCAACTCATCAGCCCACAAATAGTAGTAGTAAAATTGACCATTTACTATTGTGTTCCAGACACATTACTTCTAAGATCTCTAATGTCATCACAACCCCTACAGAGTAAGTTTTATATTATTTTTCAGAGGAGGACACAGAAGAAGGGAAGCTAAGAAAATTGCCCAGGTATGCACTTAAAAAGCAGTAGAACTGACATTCAAACCCGTACTGCAAAACCCCATGTGCCCTTGCCAGGCTATCCTTGACCTCTGAGGTCTAGTTCTACTCGCAAAGACCCATCATTGCCCTTCAGAGACCACTGGCATTGAGACTGCCCCCCCCCAACTACTACCCCCAGAATTCAAACCCTTCTAACATTAGTTCACATTGCAGAGGAGGGGGAGCTGGGAAACCAGAGTTGAAACCTGGGTCTCTTGAGGGTCAGGGGAGTCCAGGAAGCCTGTGGGGCCTTCTCCAGCCCTGCTTCAGTGATCTGGGATGGGGGTGGGGTGGGAGGTAGGAAGTGTTTGTCCCTGAGTCCTCAACTCTCATCCCGGGAGACCCTCTCTCTTCTCACAAAGACTCCCTCTTTTCTCCCAGGGAACTCCAGACCCCACTTCTGCACCCTCAAGGTCGTGCTGCCTCCCAAGGGGACAAGGTGAGACTTGATTGTGGGGTAACATTTGTCACCCAAGCTGGCTTTCGTAACTGTCCACCCTGTTCAGAGAGCCTTCGGCCACTCGCTTGGCAGAGAAAATGTCAAAAATAAATTCAGGCCAGGATTTATAAATAAATAAAGCCAGCCTCTGTCTTCAGCCCCTCCCCCTGTACACACCAGGGATCTAAGATCTCAACCCTGGGAAGAAAAGAGAGACTGAAGGAAGTGAAGAGAGGCAATGAAGGGACAGAAGCCCTGGTTTTAGGGGGAAATAGTTGGGCTTGAGGTGTTGCCACAGACCAAGGGTGAGGATAGTACCTGAAGGCTTCTGGCCTTGACTGCATCTGGAAAACATCTAGCAAAGGAGGGAAAGAAGGAAGAAATCATTCAGAAGCACCTTTCCTAATTCAGTCCCAGGAATGTGTGGGTGTATGTGGGGAGGGGGATCTGTGACCTTTCCCAGGTCCAGGCCTCACCCTTGTTTGAACCCCCTGCGCTGAGCCCAAACTGAAAGCGGTAATGGCAAAGCGGCGGGCAATGACCCAGGCAGTTGGGATGAGGCTTCATGGTCCAGTGGTGTTGGGATCCGTGCCTCACCTCGCCTACCAGTGAGTCACCTGAGCCAGGCCAAGCCCCACGGCCTCCACTCTTCTCTGCCACCAGCATATCTGGGACCCAGCTTGAGTAGAGAGGACTAGAGAACATTAGGGGCCCCAGAATGGAGAAAGGAGAGTGGGGAGGAAGGCAGGGATGACACCATCTGAGCTGGCCTCCAGGTTCCACCCCGAGACTGCCACCAGAGCCTCTATATCTGGACCCTCCAACTCCATCCCTAATCCTATCCTCATTACTCCCATTGGGCCCCATCTCTATCCACCAGCCCATCCCTCCCGGAGTTCTCAAAACACCCTCCATTATCTGCAACTGACTCCCAGAGCTCCCATCACTACCTTCCAGATCAGATCCCTTCTACTCTCTACATGCCCCAACCACTGCCCTCAGAGAACTCCTTCCTACCGCCACCTTCCCAGACTCCATTCCCACCCATCCCAATCTTCAAACTTTCCTCCCAAGGTGCTTTGCTTTGAGAGGTGAGAGTTGAGCTTCATTAACATCTCATTACCCAGAGTGGATTTCCATAACTGTTCACCCTTTTAGAAAGAATCTAGTCATTTACAGGGCTGAGGAAGTGACCAAAATATATCCCAGGAGGTGATGGGCCTGTGTCTCCAGCCTATTTCCCTCTGCCTTAAGCTGTCTGCACACTTAGAATAGAGTCCTAGGTGATAGGACCTGAAATTTTGAGCAAAAAAGAGTTCAATAAATCTCCAAGTCCACCAGAAGAGTGCTTAAGCTTGTCTGCCCCTCACATGTGTAGACAGAGTTACACAATCATGTGCATGTAATCCTGTAAACATACACGTATATAATTAATCTAAGTATACATACATTCACATGCACATGTTAGAACAGAATGTAAGCTCTGTAAGTCAGGGACAATGTGCCTTTCTGTGACGTACCTCCAGTTCCTACAATGATGTTGGCACATAACAAGTATTTGTTGAAAGAACGGCACATAATGGAACATATATTTGCAAATAAATGTATAATACATAATGGAACATATATTTGCAAATGTGTATACATGTATATACACAAATAACAATACATCCATGTATACAATGCTTATGCACACACATACATATACGTGTCTACATGGTTATCCACATACACACATATGCTTTTACATAATCCGTATATATAACATATTGTGATGTACATACATACATGTATACACACACCTCATAAAATGCAGGTAAGCACACACACACATGTAACTACTATGAACATATAGACATTACATGTAAATATCACACACATATACACGTATATGTACGTGTACGTATATGTACGTGTACGTACATGTGCACGCTCACATACATAAATGAATACAAATAGAAGCACCCTTTTACTCAGAAATTTCCAGTCAATTTAACTGTCTCAAGCCCCGCCCCCCCCCCCCCCCCCCCCCCCCCCCGCCAAGTCTGGCTGCCGCAACCAGAAATATCCACCAGATGGCACTCCTTTGCCACTTCCTGTACTCCCAAGTGTTGCCAGAGATGTCGCCCCTTTTGGCCAAGGCACAAAACTGGTGGAGCCGGCGTACCCCAAGAGCTTCCCCGTCACTCCCCTACCCAGCAGGGCGGTGGACATATCCTTCCTCCCCAAAGTCTGCAAACTCGCCCCCTCTCCGAAGTCGAACTCCTCCTCTGGGGCCTCCAGGCTTCTGTTGGAGGGGCGACTCCTCTTTGGGGGTCCCTGTTCTGCTCAGCCCTCAAATCCAGCCCCGTTCACCAGTGAGCCAAGGGTTGGGCCTCACCCAGACTCCCTCTGTTCAGAACAGCATGCTCAAGGGCCTTTACTAGGAGCCTTCGTAGTAATAAGCAGATTCCCCACGACGGCGGAGGAGCGAGTCAAGGTCATCTGTACACGTGTGGCACCTACACTCCTGTACACACAGCCCTCCGACCCCCGGCGTACCCCCGACATCGTGCCCTGGATGCCCAGCGGGAGTCAGCCAAAAGCCGAGGGAATGGCCAGGCCCTGGGACCTAGTACCCTCGGCTAGGGAGGAGCAGGTCCCGGTTAACCCCTCCTGCACTGGTCCAGTGTTGACTCCGGATCTCCGGCTTGGAGTCGGAAGGAAGTACATTCGCTCATCTTAACCAAACCACTTCAAATCCCGGAGGTGAGGGAATGGGGTGCGACAGAGGTCCTCCCGCCACTTCGAGTCAGCTCTCACGGAACCTCACATTTCGGGGGTGAGCAACCTCGAACAGAAAACGCAGGGAAGGCTTGGAAACCCGTTGGGAGGCGAGGCCGGAGTTCTGGCAGCGGCTCTGCTTCCCCCTCCTCTTCCCCTCTCTTCCCCCGGGAGCGGCGGGAAATTATTTATTAAAACGCCGCCCGCGCTCTCATTTATTTGCGGTGAATAATCCTCGGCATCGCAGCGCGTTTATTAAACCTTTCCCGTCCCCGCATTACTTTAATAATAAATCGCGTGTCACTTTCCAGCGACGTTATTAAAGCCCGTCCGCGGAGCAGAGGAGGGGAGGGGGTGGGGGTGGGGGGGTAGAGCAGCAGGGATTCCTTCTATTCCAGGCTGCGGGGCCTAAACCAGCAGGGTTGCGGAGGGGGGAAACTGAGGCTGTAAGGAGGCTGCACGCGAATACTCTACAAAGTCTGCATGAGCAAACAAGGAGTACGGATTCCGGGGGTGCGTGTGACCCTGGTTGGGTCGGGTGGAGCCTCTGCTCTGCAGGTGGGCACGGTAGGATCGATGGGCCCGCCAGGGGGCGCCTTCGAGCACAGCTGCGCCGGAGTCCCCTTCGAAGAACTAGCCTGGGAAGGATCCCCAGGCTTCCACAGAACCCTGACCAGGTCCCCTCTTTCAATCCGGAGCACACCACCTTCTGTTCCGGACGCCAAACAACACGACCCCTCTATCCCTGGCACACTGCTCACGTCCCTACTCCTGCTTCCGCGGTCGCCTTGGAATTCGCCTCAGGTATCCAACCCGCTCGTGCCGTGGAGCGCAGTTTCTGGGGCCGCCGGGCTCTAGACGGGACTAGGCCATGAGAGCTGTCCTCTGGCTTAGCCTCTGGAAGAGCCCTGCGGTTCCGCGGGAGGCACCGCCAAGCCCTCGGATTGGGATTCCTGACCACGCCCCTCCCAAGAGCCCGGGCTCCCTGCTTCGGGCCCCAAAGGACAAGCTCAGACATTGAGCCAACTGCAATCTCTCCGGTGGTGGCGCCAGGCTCTAGGCGGAGCCCAGGCGCGCAGGAGACTGTCGCCATCCATACACAGGGTCTAGGCCTCCCGAACTTAAGTTTTCATTTTCTGCTTCAATCACTCAATAAACACTGTGCCTCACCAGTGCCCCTTGGCTAGGTAAGGAGAGTGTGAAGAGAGATGTGGGGAGGGAAAAAAAATGTGGCTCTGTGAAGGACCCTCAGCCAGACAGGACAGGTCACAGTTGGTGGATGAGGAAACAGGCTTACCTGACTTCTGTCTGGTCTCAACAAGGAAATGGGTGGATTCCTAGGGGAATCCTAGGGCTTGGTCCATACTGGTGGCCAAGCATCTCCCCTCCCTCATCCAGCTTGTGCTTTTACACTGGGGCCCTACCCACATAGACCTGGTTCACCACTCTGCCCAGGGAGGGGACCAGAGTGGGCTGAACAGAGGGGGCAGGCACTCTAACTCTAGTCCAGCACAAATGGAGACCAGACTGGGAAGATACCCTCCCTCCAACCAGATGGCTTCAGCCTTCCTCCCTAGAGGGCAAGGGAGGCCCCAGCTCAAGCTTCCCCTCTGTACATCTGGCAGGCGGGTGCTTAGGGAGTGGGACCCACAGCTTTTGGATGCCTCCCAAGGAAATGTGGCCTTCATGTGCACATCTGCATGAACCATCTGTGCATCCGTGTGACTCAGTTTGTTCATAAATCCTTTATTGCGTGCCTACTGTGCCTAGTCCCGTGCTAGGCATTGTCCAATACAGAGTGGTATAAGATATGGTGCTGGCCTTGTGGGGTTTCCAGAATGACAGAAGCTGGTCATGACCGAATGCCCATTTTACTGCCCTGGACTAAACCATGCTCCATTATGCTTTTCTAGACAACAGATGGCCAACAGCAAAGAGGACTGCAGTTAGTAAGTGCAATTGGGACTTAGGTGAGGGGGCAAATTTCTAGAAGGTGAGTTTTGAGGAAGGGTAAACTGAGGCCAGGCAAAGGTTAGGGACTAGAAAAATAACAGCCGGGGCTGTGGTAAAGGGTAGTTAGAAAGACTGGCTGAGCAGGGCTGGAGGGAGGGCTCTCAGAAAGAAATGGAGGACCTTGGTTGCCTCCTTGTGCACCCCCACACCCCCACCCAGCCTAGGGACCAGCAGGCAGCTGCTGTCTTCTGCCTGGTTGGTCCCCGCTGGAGACTGTCCTGGCCAGGGCACTTCCTCCATGGGCCTCTTAGCATCCCACCACCCCTAGTCTCTGCCTCTCTCCTTATCCTCCAACTTTGTCTTCCTACTTACCACTACCACGTCTCCCCTATTAAGGGCATTAAAGTGATGAAAGGCCCCCGCTCCCCCTTTCAGGTCTTTTCAAGAGCAGAGATGAATACTGTCCCCACTCACCCACCCCCATAGGCCAGAGCTCCGGACCTAGTAGTAATCCTCGCCCTCTTCACTCTCAGCCTCCTCCTCAGGAACCAGATGTAGGGATGGCAGCTGGGGGATGCCTGTAGAGTTCAGCTGGTCTGCAAACACAGGTGGGCAAAGGAGAGAGAACAGGAAAGAGCGGCTGTCGGTACCCACATGTCCCAGACTGTGAGAAAGCCATACTTGCATGTGCACCCATATGCGCACACACACACACACATGCGCGCACATGTGAGGCCCTGAACCCACCACCAGTCCCCCCAGTCCCCAGAGCCCAGGGTTCCCCCTTACCCGGCGTGAGCACCGTCAGGCTAGCTGGGGCCTCAACCTGGCCGAGAGCATTGCGGGCCAGGCAGCGGTAGATACCCTCATCGCTGGGACGCACAGCTTGGATCTGCAGCCAGCCTGTCACTTCAAACCTCTGGGGTCCACCCCGGAACTGGAGCCAGAGAAAGGGTCAGCAAGATCCTTCTAGGGGGACCCTGGGCTGCCCAAGGGAGGCCTCTGCTCCCTATCCTACCTGCACTGAGATGTGGGGATCATCCCCTGGCAGCTGAATGTCCAAGCCGTCCTTCCTCCACTCGATGGATGCCATGGGGTAGGCAAACACCTCACAGCCAAAGATCACATCCTGTCCCGTCACGTTCCAAATGTCATATGGGTGCAACACGATCTGGGGCTCTAGGGGTGGAGGCGGAAGGCCTGAGAACAGGGTGGCACATCTCGCCCAGCAAGAAGCCCATGTATGAACCCTCATGGATGTGTTTGCGGGGAAACACAATAGACGCTCAGGCAGATACACATCCATAAACAAGACATGACATGTACACACAGGTACATACAAATGCAGGTGCGGGTACACACAGGTACAAACCCAGAAGTGGCGAGGCACATGCAACAGGATGCACAGGAACAAGCACACAGGTCCACACCTCAGCTTGGCAGCCACACTCTGTCCCTGATTGCTCCCCTGTCCTCATTCCACCCTCTAGGCCCCTGTCCTGCTATACTTGTAACTGACACCTCCCCCTACCCTCCCCCTTTCCTAACCGAGTGGAGTTGCCAAAGACCAGAAGAGCGGCCCTCCCCCTACCCCCCACTCTGGGACCAGGGAAGGGGGCGAGAGAGGGGGGGGGGATTCCCACGTGGGAAAGGCAGAGAACCTGAAACCAGATCTGGGCAGCAGGCAGAAAGCCTGAAGTTGCGGGGTAAAGTGTTGGGACCCTGTGTTTGTTTTCCTGGCAGCCGCAGCCAGGCCAGATCCCTCAAAGGGGCTCAGGAAGCGAAAGTTACTAAAGCTGCCAAAGGAAACCTGAGGCTTGAATGGCCCTCAGCACCACCACCACCACCACCCCCACCCGGGATGGGAGGGAGGAGGTGGAAGAGCCCCCTCCTTCACTACTCCCGGGGCCCAGAAGAAAGAGAAGGGAGGCGGGAGACTGGGCTAACAGCTTGCTCTGCGAATCCGAATCCGCCCAAGTGAAACCTGATTTCATCTCACTGGAACCCAAATCGCGTTGCCTGGGCTCCAGCGGTCTAGGCAAAGCCTGGGAGTCTCTTCACTCTCTCCCTTTTGAGAGACCAATCATTGGCTATGTGCCTGCTCCCTCAGAAGGGTCCGTCCCGCCGGCCGGGTCTGGAGCTTTCACGCGCCTCAGGGCACACAGCTTGCTGACAAAGCTCGGACCGCACCTTAGGGCAGCGGTCTCTGCGGACCAGCAGCGAGCGCGGGCTCTTATACTGAAGTCGAGCACTCCCCTGCCTCATCTTTTTCGCTCCGCTGGCCAGAGACCAATTCAGTCGGAGGTCGGGGATCAGTGCCTCGAGCGCCCCGAGCGCCAGGGGTAGGGACCCCGGGCCGTGCGTACCCGATTCGCAGGGCCCCGGGTGCGCCACAGTGAGGTTGGCGTCGGGCCGAGCGCGGGCCGCCTCCTGCAGCCGGCAGATCTGAGCGTAGGTGCGGCCGTCGGATCCGCAGAGCGGGCGCTGCGAGCGGCAGGCGCACAGCGGCTCCGGCACCTCCCCGCGGCTCAGGTCCCCGCCTGCGTCCAACCGGCACTCAAGCTGCTCGCCGCAGCGCCCGTAGAAGTGGGCGCTGGGGTCCAGGTCGCAGAGCTGGCCCTCGAGGTTGGCGCATTCCCAGCAGCAGCCGCACGCGTCGCGCACCCGGCCGGCCAGGCAGCCCCGTGGCGCGGCGCACTCTTCTGGCCGGCAGGGAGCGCAGCCCTCGCCCTCCGCCAGCAGCCGCAGCCAGCCGCGCCGCAGGTAATCGGGGCCTGGGGACGGTCGCGCGCCTGTCGGGGGCGGCGTCCGCACCACCAGCAGTAGCAGTAGCGAGGGCAGCGCCAGGGCAGCTGCCGGCGGCCGTGGCATGGTTAGCTGGAAGCCCTGCGAGCGCTCTGGGCATCAGCGCGTTCGTGGCACCCTGCCAGGGAGGGAAGCCAGGTCAGGAGGTCAGAAGCAACCTCACTGTTACTTGTACCAAAGTTTGACCCACGCACTGCCCCCTTCCCTGCTGCCTTGGAGTCAAGGAGACCCTCAACACAGAAGCATAGTGACTCTCTAGGAGTCATCCAGTTATTGATCGGACCGGGTTTCTGGGGTTGGGGACAGATGAGAGGAAAGGATGGTAAAACTCAGGCGCCAGCATACACGCGCGCGCACACACACACACACACGCACACACACGCACACACCCAGCAGCAGCACCACAGACCATCCAACTCTGAAGCTTCCTGTCCTAGAGGTAGATGGGAATGGATGGCCCCAGAGCTAAGGAGTTGTTAACAAGGGAGGAAACGCGGAAAGAGTAGATGCCCCGGGGCCCAGAGTGCTCACCTACTGTCTAGGACTAAGCCCTTCAGAGCAGCGGTGATTCCGGTCCGAAAAAGCAGGCAGTGGAAAGAAAGCAGAGGCCAACAAACGGCTGGGCCTGCCAGCCACCTCTGCTCCGGCTTGAGGATCTCTGAGAGAGCCCAAGGGCTTGGACTCGGAGAGCAACTCCTCCGCCCCCTCTCCCCGCCTCTCGACGTCGCACACAACCCCCTCCCTCCAGTTTTGAAGCTGCCAATTTTATGCAGCCGCACAGGACCCTCCTGGGCCACTTCCCCTAGCTGGGCCAAAGTCACAGTGAGAAGTGAGGAGTCGTAACCGGACACCGAAGCTGGGAGAAGACAGGGGGCAGGATGGGGTGGGGGGTTGGGAGTAGGGGCTATGAGGGTGGCTGGGAAGCTCGAAAGAGCCGAGTGAAGGTCTAAGTCTTGTCCCATCCTACTCTACAGTCCCTGGGGTCTGCTAGAGCAGCTGCATAACGCGGAGGCGGTAGGAGCTCTGGTGCCTTGGCTCCTGGAGGGCAGAGCCAACCAATGTAGTCTCCCCGCAGCCCAGGGCTGGCTTCCCAGGGACTACTGCAGTCTCGTCCACCCAGCTTCCCCACTAAGGCGCCGGTCAGAGATTCGGTGCTTACATCTGCCTCACCACATCTGGCCTCGTCCTCCCTCCCCACATCCGGCAGGTGCTTCAGCCCGCGGATGAGCCTGGAGATTAGAGGTCCCAGCCGACCAGCAGCCGCAGGGAGAGGTGGGCGGGGCGCCTCCCCCGCGGACCTCGCTCCGGGTCGGGATTATAGGTTATAGTTAGTTCCAAGGCCGGCAGGGCCGGAGGCATTTGGTTTCGCGGCCGCCACCGGCGCCACCGTGGCACTTTGGGCTGGGGGCGGGGAGGAGAGCGTTCCTGGAGGCCCGCCCGCCTTACAGGGGGTCGGCCAGGCCCCGCCCTAGCCTGCCCCTAGCGGCTTACAGAAGCCGCGCAGCAGTTCAGCGTGTAGGGGGCGAAAACTGCGCTTTGCAGCGGGGGAGGTGACAGTATTTAGTCAGTCTCGGGCCAGAAGGACCTGGCCCCCAGCCTAGCGGCCTCCGAGGCCTCCTGACTAACCTCGAAGTTCAGGGCTGGCGGCAGCCTGCCGACCGCCCAGGGGGATCCGCTCCGCATGCGTACTGGAGGCCCGGAGAGTCCAACTCCCTGATGCGGTCCAGGACTGTCAGTCCGGACCTCAACTTGGACAAGCCCTTCCACTTAGGGGTTCCCTAGCCGCGGGCACGTCACTCCTGGCCGGAGGAGGCTCTGATGAGGTGGGCGAAAACAGATACACAGTCACCGTGGTCCCCCAAACTGGGGAGGGACAGGGAGCAAACTTCGCGCGAGCTCTCACAACTATCGCGAGAACCTGAACAGGAAGCCTAGGAATTCGGAGCAGGAAAGGCCCGCGGGTTTTAAACCGGAAAAAGAATGGGCGGGGCCGGCGATGGCTGATATTTGTGGGTAAACCCCTGTCTTTTGCCCTGGGGTCAACTGAAATGTTGACCTGGGGCAGATGTGAACTGTAAGAAAACTGCAGGAAGTCCTGAGAAAAACAGGAGAGTGGGTAGGAAGGGACTTGAAATTGCGGAACTGACTAATGGAGCCACTCAGGGAAGTCTGACTCTGAATTACAAAATGCCTTGAGGGTGATCACTCCCAGTATACAGAGGGGAAGCAGTCGGGGATCTCAAAATGAATTGTTACCGGCTTCTAAGACTTGGAGCCAGTATTTAAACAGCAAACTCCCCGGACCTACACACTCTTTACTTACCCCACTTTACTGTAGCCGGTTGTTTACTTTCAGTATTTGCTATGCTCTAAGCGTTTGACATTAGGAATCGTGTCTGACTCTTCACTGTATCTTGCGCACCTAGCCCTGCGCCTAGCAGCACAGTAAATTCTTGGTAAATATTTGGGGATTAAATGTGAAAGACTTCCTGTGTGTGAAAGTCAAGTTTAATTTAGACTTTCGGAGTCGCTGAAGGCTGGATAGACGGGGAACGAGCGCCCTCTGGTGGGCATGCGGTTGGCGATGAGAACAAGATCGTGCATACAGTAGGCACCAAAGATGTTGACGGTACAGATCGGCTTTTATTAAGTAAAGATGTGTTCCTGGAAAAACACCACATATTGTAAAAAATATTTTTAGAAGGGTTTTTTTTTTTTGCAAAAGACAATTTGAAAGTCTAGCTATGTTCCCAGAGCCTCATCATCTGACACTAATCCAATTCAGACTGCAAAACACATTCAATAACATCTATTCCCATTCAGTGTCTTGAAGAATACATAGTACTGCCTCTTTCTCTTCCCCACCCTTGACTGTAGACGCTTGTACTGAGAGGAGGAGGCATAGAATGTAGTTTGCTTTCCACCGTGATTCATAGCCTGGAGTTCACAGGCTATCGTATCTTCACTTTCAGCCACTGACCCATGAAATAGTTGTTAGATATAATGATAGAATGAAATGGGTCTTGTACAGATGAACAGCAGAAGAAGAAACAAGGGTAAAAGATCAGTGTGTAACCGGGTAAGAAATTACTTGGGAGGGATCACACCTTCCAACCTGACACCAGCCTCTTTTGACATGGCTGGTGAAAATAGGGGGGTTGCCACTTTGATGAAGAGGCAGAAGTGAAACAAATGGTCCAAACTGGCCCATGAGAGACAGATACAGAGGAATTGTGTTTTCTGAGAACATTAGAACCAGTTAAGTCAAAGAAGGCTCAACAGATAATTAAGATGGAATACCTTGTAGATACCAATGATGACAAATAGGTGAACTTAGTCAAAATATGTGTAGGAAAACAAGGTTAAGTGAAAAGGAGAAGGATCTGGATACTAATCATTACTGTGTAAATATTTGCCATGTATATCAGTAAACACCTTAAGACAATTCAGAATGAGGCAAATCGTTGAGTATACAGCTCACTATTCCTTTATTTTGTAAAATGTATTTTCCATAATAAAAAATTAGAGGCTATTTTTTCTAGGTAGATTTAGGATGTTGAGATAAATTTAGAAAGTTGGGACAGCCAGGTGGGCAGATACACATTATAATGTGGCTACAAATAATATTACCAAATGAAAGTTGGGATACTCAGGAGACGAGCTGTCTGGAATACATAGGCATTAAGTCAAGTAAAATGAGCTTTAAGACATGCAGAGAGAGATCAGGCGAGAATTTCTTTAGTTTACTCTTCCTATATCCCAGGAGGCAATTCTCTCTGTCCCACCCTCAGTGTCCCATCCACCTTTGAGATGGAGACTGTAGCTCCATCTGACCTGATGACTTGGCCATATTTTGAATTAATAAACTTAGAAAGGATGTTTAAGTCATTTAGATTCTACATTTCTTGTTCTTGTTTTTAACTTTTTTTCCCCATTTTAAAGTATAAAAGACAAACAGAAAAAGTGCACAAAATAGAGATATAGGTCAATTAATCATTACAAAATTAATACTCATGTGATCATCATCCAGGTCAAGAAATAGAACATTGTTAAAACCGCCAGAAACCCTCATGTCCCATCACAACCATTAATCCCTCCTTTCCCCACTAGGTAACCATTTCTAACTTCATATTTTAATTTTACCTGCTTTCGATTTATATATAAATTGCAATACACCTAGGAATGGAGTAGCTGCTTCATGTGATATACACACATTCAACATTAGCAGTTATTGCCAAACCATTTTCCCAAAGTGACTCTATCAATTTACATAGTCACCAGCAATTAATGAGAGCTCCCATTGTGCCACATCCTTGCCAACACTTGGTATTGGCAGTCTTTTCAATTTTAGCCATTAAGTAAATATTGTAGAGCCTAAGATCTAAGATGGCCAGTCCACAAGGATTTCCTCCCCTGGATTAAAAAAAAAAAAAAACACTTTATTTTGAAATAATTTAACATTTGCATAGAAGTTTCAAAAATAGCACAGGGGTGCCTGGGTGGCTTGGTCAGTTAAGCATCTGACTTTTCAGCTCAGGTCATGAACTCACGGTTTCTGAGCTTGAAACCCCCCAGTCCGGCTCTGTGCTAAGAATGCAGAGCCTGGGGCGCCTGGGTGGCTCAGTCGGTTAGGCATCCGACTTCGGCTCAGGTCATGATCTCGCAGTCTGTGAGTTCGAGCCCCGCGTCAGGCTCTGTGCTGACAGCTCAGAGCCTGGAGCCTGTTTCAGATTCTGTGTCTCCCTCTCTCTCCAACCCTCCCCCGTTCATGCTGTCTCTCCCTGTCTCAAAAATAAATAAACGTTAAAAAAAAAATAAAAAAAAAAAAAGAATGCAGAGCCTGCTTGGGATTCTCTCTCTCTCTCTCTCTCTCTCTCTCTCTCTCTCTCTCTCCCTCCCCAGCTGGCTCTCTTTCTCTCTCTCTCAAAATAAATAAATACACATAAAAAAATAGCACAGAAAGTTCCCATGTACCCTCACCCACCCGACCCCAATGAAACCGTATTATATAACCATAGTATAATTAACAGAACCCAGACATTGACATTGCTACAATACTATTAACTGCTAACCAAACTATGGACCTTATTCAGATTTCACTAATTTTTACATACATTCATGTGGGGTGTGTGTGTGTGTGTGTGTGTGTGTGTGTATGTGTTTATAATTGAAATTTTATTACATGTATAGGTTTGTGTACTATGAGGTGAATAAGTGGGTCTTCCAGGGTATGGGAGACTAAAGCACATGCCAGGGGAACAACTTGTAGAATCTATAACACTAAACCAAATGTCATTTAGTATATAAGTTGCTTTTTAAGTTACTATCGAAAGTCATTGAAGGAAGGGGCACCTGGCTGGCTCAGTCGGTGCCACATGCGGGTTTTGATCTTGGGGTTGTGAGTTTGAGCCCCACATTGGGTTTAGAGATGACTTAAAAAATAAAATCTAAAAAAAAAAATCATTGAAGGGAAAGGAGGCTAGTTGTCAAGAAAGCTAAATATACATTTTCACACTCAACATCTACCTGTTGGGGCAGCTGGGGGCAAAGGCGGAGTCCCAGGGTCACTGGTGGAGGTCAACTGTTCATTATGGCATACTCTGAAGGAAAGACCTGGTAATGACAAGTGATGTTCTCCAAAGTGGCAGGCTCTTCAGTCTTGCCTTGCTTTTTACTTGAAGACAATTTTCTGTAAGTGAGGCCAACGAGATAACTTCCTGCTGAGACATCTACAGTGATTCTTTATTCATTCTACCATTATTTTATATGTCCAGATGATACCCAAATTTCCACCGCTGGCCCAGACCTCTCTCCTGAATGTCATACCAGTACAACCAAACTGATGAATCCACTTCTAGCATTTTCTTTTTTAAAAAAAAAATTTTTTAACGTTTACTTATTTTTGAGACAGAGAGAGACAGAGCATGAACCGGGGAGGGGCAGAGAGAGAGGGAGACACAGAGTCCGAAGCAGGCTCCAGGCTCTGAGCCATCAGCTCAGAGCCCGACGCGGGGCTCGAACTCACGGGCCGCGAGATCGTGACCTGAGTTGAAGTCGGACGTTTAACTGACTGAGCCACCCAGGCGCCCCTAGCATTTTCTTCCAAGCAGTCAGAGAAGAAGGCCAGAAACAGCTTCAGCCTGCATCATATTTATGGCTCCCAGAAAAAAAAGCATCAATATGTCAAATCACAGGGTAACATTTCATTGACTCTGCTTGAGTGATATGCTCAACGAGAATTAATCAGATGGCCAAGGCCTGGCCAGCCTGGAGCACAAGTCTCCCCCTGCTGCAGATGCAGTCCCTGCCCCACGCATTTACTCTTGGCCACCCCAAAGTTTACCTGCAGACAGTTCATTCCTGTACAGTCTCGTGGGTCTGAGCCCCTAGAGTGAGCTCAGGTAGCAGGGCAGGCTAAAAATGCCAGAGTTAACCCAAGAGCAAGCCATATCAGGTGAGGGGCAGGAGTTGAAGGGTAAATACCTCTGCTTCATTTCCTTTCAGTGGGATAATTCTGAGGTGTATTCTGTCTGGTCTTCCAGAAGGGCTCCAGTGGGACTGAGCCCCAGTTACCCTCAGTGGTAACTCACTCACTGATGCACCCTCTATTTGTTTCCGCCCCCCCCCCTTCCCTCACTTCCCTTTTCCCTCACTGTGTTCTCTGGGGGGTTTGCCAAATAAACAACTTCCACTCAAACCTTGTCTCAGGATGTGATTTCTGAGGAACCAAAACTAAGATGACCCCTGTAAGGCCATCTGTCTGGAAGCCCCATCAAGACCATTTGACCAGGAAAAGATTTTGGACCCCAAACTACATTTGTTTGTGACCGTATCCTTCGCTCATACCCCACTTTCAACCTTTGCTTTTTTTTTTAATTTTTTTTAACGTTTTTATTTATTCAACCTTTGCTTTTAACGTATAACAGTTCAGTGTTGGCTTCTGTGGGGAGTTGGGCAATAGGTTAATAACATCCGAGACTTCTCCGAACTGAAACCAAGGTTTCCCTGAAACCAAGGAAGAATCTGGGAAATGTATGCTCAGAACTCCAAAGAAGAAATGGTAGGATGTTTTCTCAAGGGCTGATGGAAGACAGAAAGAACACTATTAGGAACTACTTGGCTTTTAGGCAACCGCACCACGTAGAAACCTCTTGACCCCGGGCAAGAATCAGAATAAGGTGAGTATAATCCTAGGCAAAGAGTAACCGCCATCTCTGCTCAGTGTGGACAACTCAGCACTAACAGAACAAACATGTTAGAAAGGATGGGCGGTAAAGAACAAACACGGGGCTCTCCCAACCGAGGTCGGGAGTCAGACTGCGGATTTGGGCTCAGGTCATGTTCTCATGGTTCGGTTCATGGCGGGCTCCATGTTGACAGCACCGAGCCTGCTTGGGATTCTCTCTCTCCCTCTCCCTCTGCTTCTCTCCCTCTCAAAATAAATAAATGGACTTAAAAAAATAAAAAAAGAACAAACACGAGACTCAGCATGAACCTCTGAGCATGTCCAAAAGTCCATAAGCCTTACATGTCAGTATGAAGCCACATGAAACCCCGGACACACTTGTACACTTTCTCTCCTCTTCCCCAGTGGTTAAGGTGCGGGAAGAGAGGTACCAAGAGAGGGCACAGGAGAACCATGGCTAGCGAACCTCCTGCTGGCTCGGTCCCCCCATTGAGGGAGACCCAAGTGGGGAATTCGTTGAGTAGAATCACACTGCGGTTGAGTTCAAGAAATGGGTACAAAATGGTGCTTTAAGCTAAAAGCGGAGATCTCCAAGGGTCCCGAGACGTGACTTCGCGCCGGCTGTCTACAACGTTTCTAAAGAATTTGGATTTAGTCCAAGAGCGAAGGCTACCGTGCCACTGGTCCAGCCACTGGCAGCATCTGCAGCGTGCGGCAGCTGAAAAGGCCGACAGTGTGGGAAGGGCCTCACAGAAGTTCCTACTTGAACTTAGCATCCAGGCTTCCCGTCAGCTTTGCCAGCAGCTGCGACCCATCTGAACCTCAGTTTCCTCTGAGAGACGAGGGTGAATTCAGCCTTCGGACATGTTGTATTCGGCACAGGGTTTTTGGGTTTCTAACTAATTGCCAATATTTCAGCATAAAAATCCAGAATGTGGGGGGCAGCGTCGGCAGGCCAGGATGCTCAGGGAGGCCTGGGGGAGAACTCCCCGCTGCTCTTAGTGCTGAGATAGGGAGGTAAGAAAAGTCAAGCTAATATCAAGTTATCAAGCTGCTGGTGCTGCTAAAAAAGAGGGAGTGGGGCGGGGGGAGAGAGAAAAGAAAACCTGGGGAATCTGGTCCACTTAGTAACCACTGAGCATAAGTAGTGGCTGCTGTTTTAGGTGGGTCTGGCCCTCTCTAGCTCACCCTAGTCCTGATGGTGGGACCAGTTTGCCTCATTGAAGACTCCTGCCTGCCCCTGTAACCTTTGCGGATATGATCCTTGAACTAGATTGGTCTTTGGCTCCAAAAGGCAATAGCAATGACAACAACAACAGCTACCGCTGAGCAAAGGTTCCAGTGTGCCAGGCACTGTGGCCGGCAATTTACATACATTAGCTTGTTGCAGACTTACAATGCCTTGTAAGGTAGGCTTATTAAACTTACTTATTTTTTTAATGCTTATTTTTGAGAGAGAGAGAGCACAAGCAGGAGAGGGGCAGAGAGAGAGGGAGACAGAATCTGAAGCAGGCTCCAGGCTCTGAGCTGTCAGCACAGAGCCCGATGCAGGGCTCGAACTTACAAACTGTGAGATCATGACCTGAGCTGAAACTTACTTTTTAAATAAGGAAACTGAGGGGCGCCTGGGTGGCTCAGTTGTTTAAGCATCTGAGACTTTGGCTCAGGTCATGATCTCACGGTTTGTGGGTTCAAGCCCCGTGACAGGCTCTGTGCTGACAGCTCAGAGCCTGGAGCCTGCTTTGGATTCTGTGTCTCCCTCTCTCTCTGCCCCTCCTCTGCTCATGCTGTCTCTCTGTCTCTGTCTCAAACGAATAAACATTGGGGCTCCTGGGTGGCTCAGTCCAACGCTTGGTTTCAGCTCAGGTCATGATTTCGCGGTTCGTGAGATGGAGTTGTGCGCTTGAGAGCACAGAGCCTGCCTGAGATTCTCTGCCCCTCCTCTGCTCTGTCTCTAAAAACAAATACACTTTAAAAAAAGTTTAAATGAATGAACATTAAAAGAATAAATAAGGAAACTGGGGTTCAGACCGGTAGGTAAGTTTGCCCACTGCCACACTGACCAGTAGGCAACAGAGTCAAGACTTGAACCTGGGGCTGCGCGGGCATGATTCTACCATCACACTGTCCTGACACTATCACTCTTATCTTTATCTGCTACCTTCAGGGCAGCTAGAGCAGAACTCCAGCTGGTGGTTTATAAGTTTAAATGCCCCATATTCAAGAGCCAACCAGTAGAGATGCAGGTGAGTATATGTCCAGTCAGCAGAAAATCGGGAGGCGGGGAGGTGATGGGGCACATCTTCGGTTAAAGCATTTGGGCACCTGAGGCCAAAGTGCCCCGGGGTTGGTATTAATAGAAGACGAGAGCTATGAGCTCGGGGGAGGGGGGAGATGGGATCAGTCTCCTGAGATGCCAGGACCTTCGAGAGGCCTTGGGGAAGGCCTCTCCAGGTGCTCCTAGTGCTGAGACAGGTAGGTAGAAGGTGAGAGAGTGATGGCTGAGCTGCTGGTATTGACAGGAACTCTCCTGGCTATGGGGGGTTGGGGTGGGGGGTTCTGGCGAATGGAAAGCGGGTGGCCGTCTGAGCTGGGGGACAATGTGAGCCTCTGAGCCATGAGGCCTAGGGGTCCCACCCATGCCTTCCTCCCTTCTTGCCCCTCCCCGCTCCTGGTCTGAGGGGTCTGTGGTAACCAACCAGCTTCCTGTGCAGGACTAGCCCAGCTAGCTCACAGGGGAAAATTGGATGGGAGCCTTTCTTAGGTGCAGCATTTTACCGAAAGCCTCGCGGACACGGCGCCCCACAGTGCAAGGACGGGAGAAGGACAAGGAGGAAAGGACTTGTTCAGAGGCCCTTCACCTCGGCGGGGGGGCTCAGCCTCCACTTGCCTGGCCCGGTGGGTAGCAGGGAGGATGAGGCTAGGTCTGGGGGAGCGAGGGCACCGCGCGGTTCCGTGTCCCAGTCAGGTGAATGGCCCGGAGCCTAGAACTGGGCGCCCTGCCTGGGATCCCGCAGCCAAGGCCTGGAGCGCCCCCTGCGGAGGCCGAGAACACCGCAGGCAGGTGGCAGCACCCGGCGAGGAGGCCGGAGGAGGGAGCTCCAGCCCCGCCCGGGAGCCGGGTGCGCCCCCATCCCACCTGCACGAGGGCACCCCGCCCGGGGGAGGGGGGCGGGAGTCCGAGGCGGGTCGGATTCCCAGCCAGCTCTCTCCTCACAGGAGGCGGCCCATTATCCGGCGTCGTTAAAGAGCAATTAGATGGAAATTAAGCCGAGAACAAGTATTGATTATCTCATTAAGGCCGGGGGAGCCCGCTCTGTCGGTGAGAGTTTACCGCCGCTCACCCCATTATCTGCAAGGTGAAAGCCTGCGGTCATCAAAACCCAGTGAAGTATTGATCTTACCCCTATCCCCAAACCCAGTCCCGCGCCCTCCCCGTAGAGTGTATGGGGTCTGGAGAGGTGACACGGGGTGTGGGGGGGGGGATGATGGGGGGAGGAAAATCTCAGGCCCCCACTCTCTGTGTCTTAGCACTTCCTCTGTATTCCTTTCATTTTCTGCTTCCAAATCATTATTTTTCCCCATGCTACTTTGGTGGGGGGGAGGGGGGAAAGGAGACCAGAGATAATTCACATCCCTCCAGGGCAGTAGAGGGGGATCCCCTAGTTTTACCTCCAGAGAAGATAAACTAAAGTTGAAACTTAACTGAAACTATTTTCCCCTGTTGACACAGCATATTGGGTGTCTCTGGACCTCGAACCCCATACCCTGCAGGGAGGGGGATGGGTTTAGTTCTGGATCACCACCATCTCCAAAACAAGAGATACCTAGGATCACCCCCAAGGCCCCCCAAGGCTTAGAGACCTTAGAGTTAAGAAGGGGCTTCCCCAGAGTCCCCGATGATGAGACCTTGGGAGAAAAATCAGAGCGTGTTAGAGAGAAAAGTTGTTTTCATCCTAGTTTTGCTTCTAGCTAGCTGTGTAACCTCAGGCAAGTCACGTTGCCTCTTCAGGCCACAGAGTCTGCAAAGAATGGGGTTGGAAGCACTCTAGAGCTCCTGCGCCCTCAGACACAACCATCTGTCAGACAAAGTGCGGAGTCCGGCTGGCAGGCCTGGGGGTGCAGCTGTGTGCCCAGCCCCTGCCTGACCCTGGGGGAGCTTATGGCCTCAAGGGGAAGAAGACATTGAATGGATAATCATGGAAATAATTAATAAGTCGCAATTATGATAGGAACTAGAAGGAAGAGTGCAGGTGCTAAGACGGTGTTGGAGAAGCGAACGGAGGGGGCTTGCGCAGGAAGCAGATGTTTCAGTAAAGACACAGGGAACGTCTGTTGCCCACTAACTCGTTCAACACACGGTTACTGAAGGTGCTCCAGAGCCCAAGGTGAGCAAAACCACGGTACTTCTCCCTGGAGCCCATAGTCCAGTGGGGGGAGACAGACAGCAATGATCTAACCACACAAATGAAAGCAAAAGCACACATACGGTACACCTACTGAAAAATACGACGAGTAATGAGCGAGAATAAGAGGAGGGATTCACTTGGAGAAGAGAGGGTCCAGGAAGCCTCTCTGAGAGCGCGATGGTCAGTCCATCATTGAAGACCAGAAGCCCTTCAGTGGAGTCTTTGGGAAAACGGGGTGGGGGAGGGAGTCTCCTGGAGAGGGCGCACCTTCCTCCCCAACGCGCCTTGCCTTGGAGCGCGCCCAGGACGGAGACCCAGCAGAGACTAGGGTTCCGGCCTCTGACACTCCGGACCCCACCGTGGGGCTCACCTGAGAGTTTCAGGCGAGCCTAGGGGGCGGAGGGCGGGCCGGCGGCGGCAGGTGGTACGCCGGGCGCACACCAAGTTGGCCCGAGCGGAGTGCGCGGCGCCGCCGCGGTATCTGGGCTCATCTCCCTGCCCCGGAGCCGGGCAACGATTAATCTTGGTTGACGGTTTCTAATGTCCTAATTGGGAGGTGGGGAGAGCGGCCCAGTCCGCCCTAAAGGTAGAAGCGGCTAATGGGCCTCTTCATCACCGCCAGGAGCGGGTCCCCGGTGGAGCGCGAGGGGCGCTGCAGCAGGTGAGACGCGGAGCTGGCGGCGGCCCTTAATGAAGCTGCCCGGCCTGCGCGGACCGAGAGGAGAGCTCCGGGGAGGGAGGCGGTTCCAGGGGTGGAGGGCGGTTAGCTCAGCCCAGCGCGGGGTCTCACCTGGGTGCCCTTTCCCTGAGGAGGCCTCCCGGGGGCGCAGGGCTGGGTGGGTGGGGGTGCTGGGTTAGACCTGAGTAGAGAATGGATCTTTTCGGAGGTGACAGGAGTGGGACGGGATATGGCCCTGCATAAGGGGTCGCCCTGCAGTAAGGAAGGGCCTGGCACTAGGTGGGCTCTCCGAGATGTTGCTGACCCACAAGGCCTGTGCCCGACGTGTGCAGGGCAGAGATGTGAGAAGCAAGTGTGGATTCTCAGGCTTTCGGGGACCCTAACGACTCCAGAGCGCCTTGTCTTTCACAGCTGCGCCCCTTGCCCTCTGCGACTCAGTTTCCCTTCTGGAGCGGGTTTGTGAGCTCCCAGCCCCTCCAGCTCTCAAGCCCACCCCACCCCCACCCCCTCCAGCATATACTAGCGGGACCTGTAGCTAACCTAGTCCTACCGATACAGTTTCCCTCACCCATCCCCATGTGGCCCAAACTGCGGGGGCTGGGGGGTGCGGGTCACGCTTGTGCCCCACTCCCACCCCCCGCCAGCCCCGGACGCGGTCCGCGCCGCTCTTGTCCTCCCCTGGGAACCTCTGCTTTCTGGAACCGCGTCTTCTCCGCGGGCTTCGCTGTCTCTCGCTCGCTCGCTGGAAGCCTCTCTCCCGCCCCCTTCCCCCTCCAGCCGCCCCAGAAATATATTGTATTCTCACCTAATCCTGTTCAATTACAGCATAATAAAACACATAATAAAAACCTAATTCATTTTTCTCCCGCGCCCCCCATCTCCCAGCATCTTCTTGCTCGGGATTAAAAATTTGTCTTCATGCTTGTGGCACCGCAGTCCCGGCGCCTCGGCATCTTTAATGTATGAGCCGGGGAGCCAGGGACCCGCCGGCTCCGCCGTCTCCGCTCCGGAAAGGCGTCCGCTAGTCACCTGAGGATGCGGGTGGGGACGGAGGGAGGAGCGCATCCCTGAGTGGGGCCCCATTGGCAGCCACCCCTCCTTTCCACGGGACGATTTGGGGCTCAAAGGTCCTCAGATTCCCAGTGGTGAGGCGATAGCTTGTCCGTCAGAGCCAACGGACCCAGTGTGGCCTCCAGGGGACGCAATGTGGGGCAGGTCTCCGGGAGGGAGTGTCCTAAGGGAGGCTTGGCTCCCCACCCCCTAATGCAGAGCAGAGCCGGGCAAGCAGCGGCCCCAGTTTCCTCGGCCTTCATTCTCTCCTCTGCTTCGGCACAACCTGGATCGCTGAAACAAGGTTAGAACTTCCTACAAAGAATTATCAAGAATTCGATACGAGAAAATTTCCTACAAAGGCACGGTGCCTGGAGATTGTAGAGGGCAGGTCTGAGACCTAGTACAACCTAGTGGTACTCCCTCATGCCTTCATTTCTTCCTTCATGCATTTAGGGCAAGGGTTCTCAAACTTTCTATGGGTTCCAATGGGACCTTTAGTTTCCCACTTTTCTTCACAGTACCCTAGGCCAAGAGAGATATCTAACAGTTCTGTGTAAGTACTTAGGTCCAAGCAATTCAGTACATATTTCTGTCCTAACTCCTTTGTACCTGTTTGAAAAACAAATCCACATACATTGCGGGAGGGGGGAGAATATTTTTATATAATTCGTAACCTTGATTACTTACTAACAGGATGTGTGCACCTGTTGAGATCTGCAAAACTTGTCCACACTTGGAACCAGCTTGGCTGCTGTCACCCTCATTGCCTGTGCCCCATTGATTTTTGTGTACTTCTTGCTTTTTGGCACATCAGAAACCCAGTTTTGCAAAGGCATTGAAAGTAATACAGCACAATCTAATTTTGAAACCACGAACTTGAGTTAGCAGTTTGTGCAGTGTCCAGCGTATGTGGAGTATGCTGGGCTTCTCTTGAAAACTGAAAATATCGGGGCGCCTGGGTGGCTCGGTCGGTTAGGCGTCCGACTTCAGCTCAGGTCATGATCTCGCGGTCCGTGAGTTCGAGCCCCACGTCGGGCTCTGTGCTGACAGCTCAGAGCCTGGAGCCTGTTTCAGATTCTGTGTCTCCCTCTCTCTGACCCTCCCCTGTTCATGCTCTGTCTCTCTCTGTCTCAAAAATAAATAAACGTTAAAAAAATTAAAAAAAAAAAAGAAAACTGAAAATATCTTGCCACAGTCCTAACTAATTCACTGTAGTGCTCTGGGGTGCCTAAGTACATGGTTGGGAAACCACAGATTTAGGGAGTCTGTCTGTTTCCTTTACACAGCAAGCCTCTAGTGGTCTTGGAAAGTTTGGGACAAGTGAATGGAAGTCATCTGATTCGGCCAAAGAAAAAGAACTTGAATCTTATCCACAACTCAGAGATCAGATAGCAGCAGGGTAGTCTGACAGCCTGGGGCTTTAGGTGTCAGAAGCCAGCTTGCAGAAATGGGGCGCTGGAAGAAAATCACTAGCAGTGAAAGCAAATCCAGCAGGAAGAATCTGACCCAGCAGAGGGCTTGAGTATCATAAAAAGGAATGCTTCCAGGTATATTGTAGGGTGATGCTTAATCTTACATCACTGCTACCCAGCACCTCCCCCACCCCACTGTGCCTTGGTGCCCTGGAAAAGAGAGGGGGCTGAGCCCCTCCTCTCACTGGCCATCACGTGTAAGGACACAGCTAGAGCAAGCTTCACCTTGCCTGAGGGACCTTTCAAGCCCCAAGGTTCTGATATGCCTCCCGGGGAGGATAGGCTCCCCCATCGTCCAGGCTGAAAGTCACTAAAGATGCGAACCATTGTATGTTTTGTGAATCTGTGACGTATTTTAGGTTTGCTGAGGAGTAATAAAATAGAGAGACACTGCTGGTGATCTTACCTAGGACCAACCTATGAGTGAGCTTTAGGGCTCTTTTGCATTCCACATTCATTTATTCAGCAAACATGTATCGAGTACTTACTGTGAGTCAGGCGGTACTAGGGGTGGTGTGGGCATAAAAAAGTGAATATACGAGCTGTTGTTTAATGGGTACAGAGTTTCAGATGCGCAAGATGAAAAAGTTATGAAGACCTGTCTCACAACAATGTGCATATATTTAACACTACCAATTATACACTGAAAAACGGTTAAGATGGTAAATTTTGTGTTATGTGTGTTTTATCACAATTTGTTCTAAAAAAGTGAAGATAATGGGGCCCCTGGGTGGCTCAGTCGGTTGAGCGTCCGACTTCGGCTCAGGTCATGATCTCGCGGTCCGTGAGTTCGAGCCCCGCGTCGGGCTCTGTGCTGACAGCTCAAAGGCTGGAGCCTGTTTCAGATTCTGTGTCTCCCTCTCTCTGCCCCTCCCCCGCTGTCTCTCTCTGTCTCAAAAATAGATGAACACTAAAAAAAATATATTGAAAAAAAAAGGGGGGGACGGGTTTACTTCCCTGTTGGATGTATGGGGTTGGGGAGGGAGGGGCTGTGTTTGTAGCCCAAGCTATGCAGGGTTCCTCCCCTGCTCTAAGGGTTGTTATTCAGTTTTCAGAATCTTGCTGGTTTCAGATTGGAAGGAGGAAAGAAAAAGCTGGAGGAGGCTGGGGCCCAAAACTGGGGCCTGCGGTTATCCTTCTGGCAGCCTGAGTTGGGAGGACTGCCCGTGAGGAAAAAGGTGTGTATATTTAGAAAGAAAGGAGGGAGCTGTCCAGGAAGTTCCCTTGGAGGGTATGATGCAACTGGGCCAAGATTCCTCCACAATTCCTAGCAAAAGAATGCCTCCGCAGCAGCATCAAAACCGAGATCGCTGTAACAGGCAGGGAGATTGACGTAGAGGGGAGGAGGGAGAGACATCTTAATGACTGCTGGGCACAGGCTGTGTCCCTGCAGATGGGGAAGGACTCTGTTCACCCAACAGGCCATTTCTACCCAGCACCGAGCATAGAGCCACTCTTAGCAGTTCAGTAAACGTTTCCTGAACTGTGGGATGCAAGCGCAAGTGGCAGGGCCAATAGTCGGGTAGGCCGCGGAAAAATCGGGGCTTGGGACCCAGGAGAGGCATCGCGCTATTCCTCGAAAACGTCGCGGATTTCCGGGCAGGAAGTCAAAGGGCGGGCGCTGGGGCGCTCGTGAACTTCGAAACTGGAAAGGAGGGAGGCGATCTGGCGGCTGTAACGGTCCGCGACCGAGGACACCCGGAAAGCGGACCTGACAGTAGGTTCCTAGCTCAGGTAGGGATGAACAATTGCATTTCCGGCCAGCGGCGGTAAAGCCGTTGCCTGGGAAACGGAAAGGAGGTGGAGCCCAGCCTAACTTTGATTGACAAGGGCCAGAGGAGGGGCGGGACTCTGCGCTGACTGGCTTCGCCCCCCAGGGGGCGTGACTTACCGATGACTGACAGCCCCCCCCCAGGGCGGGGCTGGCTTGAGACTGACAAGCTTGACTGAGAGGAAAGGGGCTTGGCTGTGACTTGCAGGGCGCCGCAAGGGGGTTGGCGGGAGAGCGAGGGGGAGGGGGGACTAGCCTACTCTGATTGGCCTGCGCCCACAGAGCGGAGCTGAAGCTGGCCCTAACCAGTGTCCCTGAGATGCCAGCCTCAGTGACCCTAGAAAAGGGCAGGCTAAATCTACTCCTGAAATCATTGTTGCACTATATGCTAACTGACTTGGATGTAATTTTAAAAAATAAATTAAATTTAAAAGAAAGAAAGAAAGAAAGAAAGAAAGAAAGAAAGAAAGAAAGAAA
>NC_064818.1:57516242-57536045 GCF_023721935.1 Panthera uncia | reverse complement strand
AAAGAAAGAAAGAAAGAAAGAAAGAAAGAAAGAAAGAAAGAAAGAAAGGGATATGCCCATTTGGCTCCCTCCCTATGGCCAGCCTAACCCAGACCTGAGCCATTTTTCTCCTCAGAACGTGGGTTGGGAGAGAGGGACGGTTGTGGTCTTTCTTAATAATGGGCAAGATGGGAGTTCTGGAGCAGATGAAACCAGGCCAGGGGAAAAAGGCTGGAGAGGAAGACCTAAGACGCAGATGTAGGCTCCCAAAGAAGGTTCCCAGAGTCTGGCTGCGCATGAGGAGGAAGAAGGGAGGCCCAAGAATGGGGGAGATTATTTTCCAGCGAGAAAAGTGCTACCTCTGTCCAAATGCTGACTTCCCAGGAAAATTGCAAGTACGTGGAAGCAGTTTGGAAAAGGCACCTGGCTAGGATTTGCCCCTAGAGAGCCTGTGAAGTTAGCCTACAGCCAACTTTTGCTCTGAGAAGCTGGTGTGGAATTAGGAAGGAAAGATGGCAGGAAAGCATTCCTTCCTAACTGGACTCACTGGTGCCTTGGCCAGTCCGCTCCCTGATAGGGTTAGTGTTATCTACAGAACACAGTAAGTTATAAAGTGTTCTTAATGATTTTGTTTAACAGAGGTTCCTGCACCTCCCTCCCCAAATAGGTTTGTTTTACATGGATTTTCCAGTAAGAGTGCAAGGCCTCTTTTCAAGGAGGTTACCAAAGACCAAAGCAGTACCTGCAGAAAGAGGTTTCAAGAGTTGACCCAGAGCCCCCTGGGCTTGGTAGGAGGCACGGGTCAAGACTGGCAGAACAGGATGGAATTGAAACTGGTTTTTGAAATGTTACCCCATATTTAAAAACATTTTTTAAAGTAAACTCTAGGCCCAACATGGGCTCAAACTCACAACCCCAAGACCAGGAGTCACATGCTGTACTGACTGAGCCAGCCAGGCACCCCATCGAAGTATTGCCCTGTATTTAAACAATTTTTTTTTAATGTTTGTTTATTTTTGGAAGAGAGACAGAGTGTGAGTGGGGGTGGGGAAGAGAGAGAGGAAGACACAGAATCTGAAGCCGGCTCCACACTCTCAGCTGTCAGCACAGAGCCCGACCCAGAGCTTGGTCTCACGAGCCGGGAGATCATGAGCCGAAGCCAGACGCTTAACCGATTTGAGCCACCCAGGCGCCCCATGTTGCCCCATCTTTAATCAAGAAGAGAAATCTTTGCTTATGCTCCTTCAGCTGTAAAACTCTCAAGCTTGGAAACTCCACGGGCTTTAGTAAAAGGTCTGAGTACACCTGTGGGCCTATCAGTTTTGTGGGCCTATAAACAAACTGGGCCCAGGGAGGAGAGGCCCTGGAGCGTCAGAGAGACGAGGAGAATGATCTCAAGTTTGGCTGGTGGCTGGCAGGTGAGGAAGAAGCTTAGCCCAGTGGCTTCAGAGTCACGCGACTCGACTTGAATCCTGGTTCTACCACTTCCTAGTTGTGGAACCACGGGCAACTTTTTAAATGTCTTCAAGCCTGTGTTTTTTGCTAAGAATGGACATAACATGTCTGGTCCCCCAGTGGGTTGTGAAGATCAAAAGGTGGGCTTAAAGCACTTGGCCCAGCACCACACGTACGGCTCAATGAGCAGTAGCTGGTATCACCCCCACTGCCCATACAAGGAAACTTCCATTTCCCAAGAGGAGTGAGAGAGCCCAGGCCAAGGTACTAGGTTCACTTCAGGTTGTTGTGGGACCATACAGTCCCAAAGATTGTCTCCCACCACCTAGTGTGAGAGTTTGGAGCTGAAAAAGGGGAGATGAGGGGTATGTCCTGCAGGGAGTAGGCAATGGATTTTATCATAGATTCATACATGTTTATTCTTTTGAATCTTCCAAAGCCAAGACTTGGGGTAAGAGAGGCAACTAACTATAAACTGTTTAATAGTAGCTCTCACCATCTGTTCAGAGGCATGAACTTTTGGCCTCATTTCTCCCAGGGGGGGAAAAAAGGGTTACATAAGGGGGGAGTGGAGGATCCTGGGATGGGGGGGCAGGAAGGGGTGCTAACTAGCAAATGGTCCCTGCCAGGCTTGTTCCTGTGCTGTACTGGTGGGGGCATGGAGGGGTATGGAGGGTGTGCTGGTGCTCTAACTTCTCTCTGATGGAGCTGGACAGTCCCTAGCCTTCCTCTCTCCAGAGGCTTCCCTGGGAACCAGAGGCCCACCGACCCATGCCAAATGCCTGAAGGGAACCAAGAAGCCCAGAGCCTGAGCTGGTAGGTAGGTGGGATCAGCCTTCCTAGCCAAGAACGAAATGAAGCCAGGACTCTATCTGCAAAGGGAATAGAAGGCATCTACATCCCCTTAGTTAGCACTCTGGGTGCTGATGGAGGACTGATTTTCTAATCTCAGAGTGCCCTCTGCTGGGGCCTGAGGTTCCATACAGAAGGGAGGGAAGAGCTAGAACCTAGATTTTGTGGGGGAGGGAAGGCTGAAGGCAGAAGACTGGTTCTTCCTGAGCACTCAGAACACAGAATCAAGTGAAGATCAAGAAGTAGATCGGTTTTTAGTTTATTGAGTAACAATGGCATCATAGTTTTAGTCACTGGTAGCAGATAGTTGGGGGAGCACAAAAATGCTCTTAGAGGATCCCACTGGGGCCTTCCTCCGCACCACCCACTGCTTCAGCTAGAGCTCATGGGAGTTGGAGTCAAGGTCAAGCTCTGCATCCTGTGAGCGTAACACCATACCTTCCATTCCCAAGCCTACCTGCCCTTTGGACCAGCTATGGATGCCTGGGCCCTTCTTCCTCGTGGGAGATGGGGGTGGGAGTGGAGGTAGGAGCAGGGCCAAGCCTCAAAAAAGAGGAGCTAAGGTCAGGGTTCTGCTGAATGTCTAACAAGAGTCAAGAGAAGACAGAATTTCCTAAGATTGTACACTCAGGGCCTAGTTGCCCTTGAGGGTGTGCTAGTTGTCTCCACTCAGATACCTGTGGTATCTGAGGTTAAGCACCATTCCCACGGCTGTGTCCCTCTGCAAGAGGGGGCGCTGGGAGCTCTTAAAGGGGGAATGCTTGCTCTGCCTCCATGGCTTTTTGGTTTGGGTTGGGACTATAGGTGTAGATTTGAGTCTATGATGTCAGAGCAGACCAAGAACTCCTAAGAATGTACCTAAAGATGTCCACACTGCAGTGTGGGGGCGAGGGGAGGATGGCAAGAGTTGTACAGGATACCACCCCTTTGTTCTGACAGAGGAGAGGAGAGGAGAGGAAATGAGCTCTTTCAGGATGTGGGGGGTGCACAAACTCCCCGTCTCCCTTACCCTGATAGGTCTTTCTCTGCCAGCCCAGTTCCTGGGAGCCAGGAAGCAAAAGTCGGAAGGAGTCGGGCCCGTTTGGCCTGCTAGTATCCCTCAGTCTCTGTTCTGAGATCCTGGCTACTCCTGTGTCCAGAAGGGGCCCTCGAGGTGCTGTCAGAAATGACTTGGCCAGTGGAACTGTTTAGGCAGGGAAGTCCTGTAGCCTGGCTGGCTGACAGGTGGCAAGAGGCCGAGAGGAGAAGCCAGATTATCAGGACATCCTAGGACAGCACGTCCGTTCCTAGTTTCTAGGACAGCATGTACACACACACATACACACGTATCATGTGTGTACATACATAAACATAGGAGCACAGGAGAAAGGGATTATGTGGCCCTGCTCTTTGAAACCAGAGAGGAGAGAAAAAGGCTTAACGGGGGCACCTCTCAGCCTATGGATTGCTGGTCTCAATGGCTGCTTCCCCACCAAGCCCCCCCCTCCGCCCCAGTACCAGGAAGAGGGGCAAATGGCAGGGACAGCAAGGCTCCACTAAAGCAGCAGCCCAAGGAGGTGAGGGAGGGGTCCAGGGGCTGACCCTCCCTCAAAGCCCCTTGTTGTAGTAAACCACTTCGATGCTGGGGTTTTGCTCACGGACCCGAGCTCTCAGCTCTGGCTCCAGCCTGCTCACATGTAAGGAGCTGCAACAGAACAGCACAGGCAGGCTGAGGATCCCCTCAACCCAACCTGCATCAGCCTAAGGGCTCACCACCTCTCCTCCTCCCAGGCTGGACAGTCTCCTTCAACTGCCAGAAGGCCCAGCTCACCATCAAGTCCCCACCCCCAGAATAAGTCTAGTGCCTGCCAAGCCTCCTCCTGGAACACACTAAAGGACCCTAAGGTCAGTGGGTTCCAGAGATGTGGAGACCTATTCAGAGCCCCCAACCAAGCCCGGGGGCAGCACTTACCTTCTCTGGGGGAAGAGTGCACAGCACAAGGGGGTGGCAAATACCAGGCTGGGGGGAGAAGAGTGTTGGGAAGGTTTGTGAAGTTTTGACCTATGGTTGTTGCCTCCCTGCATCCCACCCCATCCCTGGAGACAGCCTCGAGGGGTAGAGATTGATTAAGGCCAACGCTGACATCAGGTTCTGGCTAAGGAAAGAGCCTCCAGGGCAATGACCCAGAGCTCCACAGCCAGTGAGTGCCTGAATCAGAAATTAAACGTGCATGAAACTCCTGGATGATACCAAAAGGTATATTTCCACGCTTTCCTCTTGTACACAAAGACTAGAATGTCTTCAACTAGACTGTTGACCTTCAAGGATGGTGATCACCTGCTAACACACACAACATGCCCTACAAGTGTCTAAGAGCCCTACCAGCTGAATGGATGAATGAATGATGTACATAAACATCTTAAAATCCGCAAATACCCACCCACATCCACCAGGGAAAGGGCACTCCCACACACCCTAGCTAAGTCCCCACACACTTACCAGAAGCCCACCAGTCCCACCTGCAGGGGCGCTCCCAGCCAGGGGCGACGCTGTAGGGAGACAGAGGCAATGGGATGGCTTGTGTCCCCTCCTCCCCTAGCCCCCACCGCATTTCCCCTACCACAGCTCTATCCCACCAACCCTGCCTTTGAGTCTTTTCTTTCTCCCAAGACCATAACAGGCTTGGAATTTCCAAATCACCAGCCTCCAGTCCAGCCACGCCTACTTGCGACACCCTCCCTAGTGTCCCTTCACCCACTCTCCCCTCACAGGATTGGTTCCGCACTTCCTCCAGGAGCTGCTTTCTTCAGGAAGCCTCCTCTAACACTCCGCTCTGCTCCCGTCCCAGTAGCATGCATGAATCTGTCCCTTTCCTGTTCTGCACGCCCTTCTCCATTCCCTCCAGCCACAGGGACCAGCGTTCGGTTCCTCCAGTGGGCACAGCTGGTGCTCAAGATATATTGGTGAATAAATGATTCAATAAATGAGCTTGTAGTCCTGTGCCTTCTCTGTTCTGTTCGTGCATGTGTGAGCCTGTGTGTCTCATTGTTGTCGGTAGGTGACAGCATGAATATAGTGGCCAGTGTGATGGTGGTGGTCCATCCCCATGTGTGTCAAGAGGCCTCTGGAGTGATACCAGCTCTCTTCAGGACAGAAACCATTTCCTTCCTTTCCTTATCTTCTCCTCCTGCTCCCTCAGTGTTCCTTCACCCCAGCCCACTTCCTTCCTGCTGAATGCATGAATGAAGGTGGAGGGGGCAGCCCAGGGGTGGGGCCAACAGGGAGCAAGTCTCAGACTCCTGGGCCAAGCTGGAAAGAGGGTTGGGGACTGGTCACTTCTGCTCCCAGCCGTCACCTCTTCCAGGGTGGGAAAGGTGGGCGTGGCCTACCTTTAGGAAGTCTTTCTTCTCCAGAGTGTCCATGATCACGGGGGGAATGGCTGCAGGGAGAGCAGGGCAGAAGAGGAGGTAAGAGTTAGTGGAATGAAAGTCAGAATCCTGAGGAGGGGTGGATCCCCTTCACAACTCTTCCCACTCCCCCGGGAGTGCTCAAAACCCCTGGAGAATGCACCCTGTTCTCTTAGAGCCTCCCGTGCCCCACCCAGGCACCCCTGCCTCACCCATGGCAGGAATGGCCATGCAGATTCTCGATATCACCACCTGGAAGATTCCCTGCTTGGCAGCGGCCACTGAGTGGCCAAGTCTCTGACCTTCCTCATCAGTCACTGGGATGCCCACCTGCAGTTCCCTGAAAAGGGAAGGGGGTGGGGGTCAGATCACAGGCCCGCATCCTACCTGCACTGCCCTCACGGGCAGCTATTCCCTGGGGTCCCGTCAGATATCACAGATTCAGATATCATTCCAGGATCCCAGAGTCAGACTGAGACTGTGCCCAGAAGCTTCTGTTTGGAGAGGGAGAGGACGGTCCCCACCTGGGCCAGTCGGCATGGCGGGATGGTGTGCCTGCCTGCACGCTGGGCCTGCATGCCAGGAGCTGGAGCCACTCACCTCTGCCTCATCAGGGGGATGTTGATGCAGTTGGCAGCTGCCACAGCTGCAAAGGGGACAAATCTGCCCACCAGGGGGGGCAGGTGCTGGGGGGAGGAAATATATCGTTTAGTGGCCCTAAGGGCCATGGAGTGGTGAAGAACTCTGGGGAGGGATGTGGGGAGCCTGTAGGTTGGTGTGGACGAGTGATGGGGAAGAGGGAGACAGGTAAAGGGTAAGTGAGGGGGCAGTACAATGGGGGGGGGCATTTACCTTGGTGAGGGATTTGAGTCCCAGGGCTGTGGCCACGGCCCCAGTGGTGGCACTCACATAAGCTGTTCCCAGCTGCCTGTGGGTGGAAGAGGCAGGACACAAGGCTGGAGGTGAACAGTCCAGCGTGTGGTTCTTTCCTTCAGGGACACGTCAAAATCCTCAATACGTGAGGCGTGACGGGCAGAGAAATTCCTCCCCTGCTACAGCATAGACTTGCCTGGAAGCTCCAGTCCCTCGGACAGGGCCTCCCTTAGCACAGGCAAGAGGACCCCAAGCCCTCAGGCCAGGAGAGTGGGGAGAGGGGCGGACTGAGGGGAGGGAGTTGAGTCACTGGCTGCAGGAGCACTGAGGAACAGGAGCAGACAAGAGGGAGCAATGGTAGGCCTGGGGAGGCCAGGGCAGGGAGAGAGTGGGGGCGGGGGAGTCCCGGTGAGGGGATGAGCTCTCACCCCACAGTGATGGGAGCGTCGCCACTGCGATTGGAGTAATTAACAACAGCATTGAAGGACTGATTCACCCACTGCCAGAACACCACGGTCGGGGTCTTCCTGAGGGAACAGAGACACTTACTGCTGCTCCTGCTACAGTGTCCCTTATCCTCAAACCCTAATAAAGAAACCCTAAAGGTTATTCCCAAACCCTCAGGAGGGACCCAGCTGATGACCTTAGAACTTGCTTCGGTGACCTCTACACGACCCTCCCCACTGACACGACCACATACACTTGTCTCTGGGGTGGGAGGAGCCCTGGGGCTGAGTTCTGAGGAATGCGAGGGATTCTAACACAAGCTCTCATTCACCCACTATTTTCTGCCCAAACTGGCCTCACCTAGTCATCAGGCTACACTCTAGCTTGGACAGAGTGCTCAGGGAGGGGACACACGGGGCAGGACCTGCCTGTAGAAGGTGAGCATGCAGCCAGTGATGGTCATGTTCATGGGCACCTGGGCTGACATACGGCCAATCAGGACCACCTTCTCCCCCGTGTCCGGATGGAAAGCAGAATCATATACATACTTGGCCCTCCACAGCTGGTCCTCAGTGAGCCCTGGCGTCACCACGCCGGCCCTGCAGAGAATGTCAGGGAACAGACAGGCAATTCTAGGGGCAGATCTGCCCCCACCAGCCCTGACCACTTAGCTCAGGGAAAGTCTGGCCAGAGGACCAGGAACTTTGGCCCTGAGTCTCAGAATAAAGGAGCTCCTTGTCTCTGGGGGAGTCAAATCTTCCAGAAGGGCAGGGGGCTCCTATTTCCATTTTCCTTCTAGCCACATAAAGAAGGGTGCCCTTCTGTTTCTGCCTAAATGCCTGGTCATGGGTAATGGTAGTTTGCAGTGGGTCAAAAATGGCTGGGGGCATCTCAAAGGTATTTCCTCTTGGGGACAAGGGGGTGCTCTCCTATCTCCAGGGGGCTCAACTCTGAGCCCCATCTGTCCTTGAAGAGGGTGGGCCTAGCAGTGGGACAGGACCCTGTGGAGGGTTGTGAAACATACAGCAGCCCCCCACCCACAAATATCAATGCCACCTCCTCAACCCAAACACCCTGAAATTCTCTGGGTTGAAGCGCTGTGCCATGGTTGCCTGTGATTCCAACATATAGAGCTAGGGAGTAAGGGGGTCAAGGAGTGGGACAAGGTCACTCTCAAACTTGAGGAGATAGATGCAAAAGGTACCATATTAATGGCAGGGAATGAGTACCCCAGGGTCTCATTCGGACGGGGCAGCGGGCTACCTGTAGTTCTGCACGATGTTCCGGGAAGCTTCCAGCTGTGCTCCAGACAGCAGCAGATTTCGGGGGTCAGTAACGGTGAAGAAGTGCCGGGCTCTGCCCAGGAAAGTGCTTTGGTCCCAGCGAGGTTCCTGGATATTGATATCTAAGGGCAACTCCCCCATTTTCTGCAGAGCAAAGATCAGGATCAGAAGGGCTCCAAGGAGGGAGTCCAGGAGCTCAACCTGCGGGAGGCTCTGGTGGCTCTGCCCTGGTCCCTGGGCCTATCACCAACCCCTTCTAGAGCTCAAGGTGACTCCAGATAGGTAAGCAAGGGTTGGGGGGAGGAGTTGTTTTCCAGGCAAGGCCCTGGCTCAGAGACCTGCAGCCATTGGAGGAGGGGGCAGGGGAAAACAGAACCAGAAAAAACAGATCTCTTTTGCACTCTGGCCCCGTGCAGCTTTTCATCAGTGAGGATTTACACGTGTATGGTTGATGCAACAGCAGCAACTAATCCTGTGCAGCTACTCTTGTGCTCTGTGTGCACAAAAGTGTGTATTATATGCATTATACATGCATGCTCAGGTCAGCTTCAGGGCCCAGCTGCCTTAAGACCTAGATACAAACCCCCAAGGCTGTCTGGGAAGATGGCATAAGCCGTCCCACACCCCAGCCCCTGATTGGAGGAGAACAAGGGCTCACTGGCTACTTCGGGGCTTATCTATTCCAGATCTCAAATAGGGGACTCTGATGCCAGCCAAGCATGCGTGCTCGCAGTCATGCACAAGTCCCCCTCTCCAGGGGCATTTTTCTCAACCCACACTGAATGGCCCAAGGCCCTCCTTGTTCCCCAGCTGGGCAGGGCTGGCACAGACACCCATCCACCTCTCCCCAAGCCACCTACGTCTAGAAAGGAGGAGTCAGTAAGTGCCCTCTCCACCCAGTACCAAGAGGAAAGCCTGAAGCAGCCGGCTGGCTGTGTTAGGCAAAATCCTACAATATGACTAATCCTCTCCAACCGCACTTCCTCCCGCACTGGAGGAGACACCCTCCCCTCTCTCACAAACTCACACTCACATACCCACATACAAAGATGCGTACATGCCCTACACAGATATACAAACGGCGGACACGCACTGCATACACCAGCCCACAAAGACCGTTACTTGCACACTCACACATACGCGCACACACACCCCCCCCATATCCATCAACTGCAGACACGTGAATGTGTGACCACATAAGGCCCCACCCTGACATTCCTCCCACCAGCCAACCTCCCCTCGTGCCCCAAGCACCTCCCTAGAACCGAAGATACTGAATCCGGATAGGAT
Source organism: Panthera uncia (assembly GCF_023721935.1). Lineage (NCBI taxonomy): Eukaryota > Metazoa > Chordata > Mammalia > Carnivora > Felidae > Panthera > Panthera uncia. The sequence continues at coordinate 57,526,479 of NC_064818.1, read as the reverse complement.
AGAGAGCACACCCAAGGCAGGCTTCCCTCCCTCTTAGCCCTCAACCTCCTACTCCCCTGAACCCCGCGAACCCCGCCCCGGACAGCCAGCACTCACGCTTTGCTGAGCTCCTGGGCTTCTGGCCTCTGCAGCTCCCGGACCCGCCTTTCTCTCGGCGCGTCGCCCCTGCCTCCGCCCCCCCAACCCATCACGCGTAACGTCACGCGTGACGCTAACAGGCAGGAGGGGCGGGGGCAACCCCCCGCGCGTCCGCCGGGCGTGCCCAGGGATTGGCAGAGCCTGGGGGCGGTGGGTGCCATTTGGGGCGACGCCCCCAGCCCCGGCTGCAGGGAGCTGGCTCTACGCCGCCTCCCAAAGCCAATCAGGGCTCGGGGAATAGGTTCTGGCCCGTCCCCAGGCCTAGAGAGGAGGGGAGGAGCCGTGGGCGCTGCCCCCTTTGCTTGCAGTCCCCTGACTGGCCTCGGGAGGCACCCGGCTTCGGCAGCAACGCGTCTAGGTGCCCAGGGCGAAGGCTCGCTGGGCGCAGGACGAAGGCTGGCGGCGTGGAGGGGCCATCCTCTGATGGTGCGCCCGGAGGGACTCGGGTTACCGCCTGGGTTGTTTACTAGATGGCCGCCTTGGCAGTGGCCTTTGCCTACTCGGCCCCCTGGGCTCCTACCCCAGTTCTCACAACCTCTTCTCGCAGCACTTGGGCATTCGCAGTCCTCCACAATCTCGTTCTACTCGTGCCTGTGCCCCCTTCTATGTCCCCACCCTTTTCCTCCTCCAGCCCCCTCCTTACCTAGCTCCACTAGGTCCCAGTTTCCTTACGTCCCCGATCCCTATCCCGGCACCACAGACCTAGCCCCAGTCCCTGCCCTGGGAGGTGTAGGGGAAGAAGGCTCAAGGTAGCTCTGTCTGCATCAAGCAAGTGGCTCAGAAAGATTCTTCCTCCCCCTAGTGTCCTGGAACCAGTGATCCACTCTGTCCCCTTTCCAGAACTGAGGGGCCAGAGAGACACTTTGTGACGTAGAAGGAAGACGCATGAGAAGGAAGTCAACACTCAAACACACACCCACACCCACCCACACACACATATACTTCACAACTCATCCAGTCACCTTACAGGGCACGCCTGCCGCACGCCCAGGCGCCAGCCCACGCTCCTGCCCACCTCATGCTCACGCCCCCACTGCCCAGGTGACATTCCTTCACTGAGGCCTCACAGGTGACGCGAAGGGGTGACAATTCCGAGCCCTAGCATCTAGCTTGGCCTGGAGAAGACGCTGTTCTGGGCTCCCCTGCGCTGAGCCGGTAGCGGGAGGGGGCGGCGAGGCGTGACCCAAACCCTAAATTCGTGGGGGCGTGGTGGGGCATCAGAACTCGAACTGCAGGGGTCTCAGCCCAGGTGACAAACGCCTGACCCGAGCGCCAGAAACAGGGGGCGGAGAGAGTGACTGGCGGCCCTCGCAGCCAATGGGAGCCCGGGGCTACGTAGGCCAGCCCTGTTCCAGCAGCTAGGCGGAGCGTGGGCGGGGTTCCCCGGACGCTGCAAGAGCTCGCGCCCGCGCCCACCGGCTGGCTGGCGAGGCCGGCGGCCGCCGCACCAACAAGCAGGTGAGGGGGGCCAAGCTCAAGAGGCGGGGGCCGAGGGTGGGATGCTGCGTTCTGAGTCCCAGAGCTGCTCTGGGGGACTTAGCTCCGGGTTTGGGACGCGATGTTGTGGGACTCTAGCCAGCAGGTCCTCCCCGCAAGCCTGGGAGATGTTGAGGCAACCCCTTTCGACGGGAGAGGGGGTGGGAGGGACAGCAGCCTGGAGCCAAGGGATCTGTGGCGGTCGGGAAATCTCCGGGGCCATTGGCTGCAGCTGTCCCAGGTCCTGACGCCCTGCCTCGAGACATGAGCCCCCTGCCCACAAACACAAGGAAAGGCGTGCAGTGACTGGTCCTGCCCCCAATTTCTCTCACACCACTTGAAGCCCTAGGGCCCGCAAGAATCCATCTCCACTCTCTCAGCCTCTACTGAGAACTGGTCACTGGGGTGGATGACTCAGCTGAGAGCAGGAATGAGGGGTGAATGAGAGGTTCCCACTGGCGTTGTATAAATGACTCCGAAAATCCACGATGGTGCCTGGACTGGGCCAGGGGTGGGAGACGTGAGGGGCCTAGGGCATGGGAGGGCAGGAAGCTCAAATCAGGGCGAGGGGTGGAAGTTCTGGGAGGCAGCAAGGGCAACATTCACACCCTTGTCCCAACCCCTGCTCTCCCTCCGCAGGCCTGGAGCGCACACTGCTGTGAGGCAACGGAGGTGGGGGGCTCCCAGTCCCTGAGACCCCAGTCCCGCACGGAAGGCTCATGGAGCCCGGGGCACGCGGGGCCCTTTGCTCCAGGGCTAGCAGATTCTTTCTGGACCTGTAGGGCGCCACCCCAGTCTAGCCACAATGGCGCACAGTTTTGCGGTGGGCTTCGACCCACTGGGCCTTGCAGACCTAAGCTCGGGCTCTCTGAGCTCCCTCTCCTCCCGAGGCCACCTGGGCAGCGACTCGGGCTCCGCAACGCGATACCTGCTGAGGAAGCAGCAGCAGCGGCTGTTGAATGGGCCCCCCCGCGGAATCCGAGCCTCATCGCCCATGGGCCGTGTCATCCTCATCAACTCTCCCATCGAAGGTGGGGGCGGGGCCCAGCTTGGGCCGGGGAGCTAAGGGTGGGGGTAAGGGACAGCAGCACTAAGCAGGAGGAGGCAGAGCCAATATGGGTGGAGGAACCCAAGTGATGGGAGTCTTAAGGATGTGGGAGGTGGAGGGTCTCTGTTTACCCTTATACTCTACCTTATCAGCCCTTTCCTTATGTTTAGGCCAATCCTTTAGTGTTGCAGGGCTGTAGAGAGGTCAGAGGTGGGAGATAGGAGCCCGGAGGCACGGAAAAGTGTGTGTGGTATGCTAGCCCCAAGTGAGCAATATAGGGTATTGAATTGGCCCCTCCATCCTATGGGCTCTGCCTTTCTCCAATCCCTTTGTGTATGCCTTTGGTGGGGGGGGGCAGGATAGAGAATGATATAATCCCATCAACCAGCCCATTGTGTGACCAGCTCAGTGCAGGGCTGTGAGGAGTCAGTGCCCAACTGAGCAGACAGAATTTAAGATTTCAGGTGCAGAGGCCCCTGACCAGTTCATTCAGGAGAGCGTGCGGCTCTTGATCTCAGGTCATGAGTTTAAGCCCCATAGTGTGTGTACAGATGATTTCAAATAAGTAAATAATAGGGGCGCCTGGGTGGCTTGGTCGGTTAAGCGTCCGACTTCAGCTCAGGTCATGATCTCACGGTCCGTGAGTTCAAGCCCTGCGTCGGGCTCTGTGCTGACCGCTCAGAGCCTGGAGCCTGTTTCAGATTCTGTGTCTCCCTCTCTCTCTGCCCCTCCCCTGTTCATGCTCTGTCTCTCTCTGTCTCAAAAATAAATAAACGTTAAAAAAATTATTAAAAAAACAAGTAAATAATAATAATAATAATAATAATAATAATAATAAAAAGATTTCAGATGCAGAAGAAAAGAAATAGAGGTAGAGCAGCAAATGTTCCAAAAAGTGGGGAGAAGAGGAGGGTTGAGGATCAGGAAGGGAGTCCCAGGACTGAGCCCTGGTACCTAATCAGGGGGTACCTAATCTTCTGTAGTTGCCCAATGCTGTTTCATTGCACTCCTGTTCTATACCAGCCCTGCTTAGGTCCTGTAGGGGACCTAGAGAAAAATAAAGGTCAATCTTCACCTTCCAGAAATTTACAGGGTAGCAGAGCTTAGAGACAGAGCAATGAGAACAGCTGCTGCTGGGGTAGAGGTATCCCAGATAAGGCTGGAAGTGGAAAACAAGAGTACAAGTTGCGGGGGTGGGGGGGATGCAATTAGGAGACAGCCAGGCTGCAGTGACAGATGTGAGGCGACACAGAGCTAGTGAGTAAGGCAGGACCTTGAATGCCCATGGGGAATGGGGACCCCCCGCCCCGGGGTTGGGCTCTCTGCGGGCCAGATGCCATTAATGTCTCCAGCTCCCCTTTTGTCTCTCAGCGAGCAGAACTCCCCTGGCTGGATCCCAGAGTGGGCTTTTCAGACCCTCTTCCTCCCCTCTGACCCAGCTGGGCATCTCTGTTCTCCTCCCTGGGCCACTGGGGCAGGGATAGCCATGTTGCTCAGGCAGCAGGCTTTCCTGCCTCAGTGGCCCAGCATGCCCACCCCCATCATCTAGTATGATGGGCCTCACCCCTAGGTGAGCTGTAGGGCACTGCTGAGGGTCAGCACTGTCATTCGGGTCATGGAGCAGAAGTCCTGAGAGGAGCTAGGAGACATGGTAGGGGACAGGGAAGGCACTGGGGCAGGACCCTTGTAAGTCCCATTGTATTAAAATAACTATGTTTTACCTCCCCTTCACAACCACGCACACCATGCCCAGCTACAATGTAACAGCTCTGTCCACTGTCCTGCTAAAGATCCTCTTGCAGAAGTTCCAGGATTGCTCTCTCTCTTTCTACCTCACCCTAGAGCCCCAGTGCAGCCAGGAGAGCAGGTCTCCCAGCAATGGGAGGACTGGGGCATTGCTCTGACCTGCCAGCCCCTACCCTGTCTGGGCTGGGAAGCTCTGAGCCCAGAATCTTCCCCCTCTGCCAGAGCACAAACATCTCCCAATTCACCGAAGCCTGGAACCTCTCCCCCTTGTTACTATTCAGACCATTCCAGAGGCCTAAAATAGCTGATAAGGGAGAGACAGTGGGAAGGGAGAAAGTGCTACCCCCATCACCCCCACGAGTTCCCACCAGCTCCGCAAACTCAGCTGGTCCCAAAGGAAATGCATCCTCTAATCCAAACCAGCCCTTTCTCTTCACTCTCCTTGTTCATTGGTCTATTCACTCATTCATCCATTTATTCTTTTACTCATTCAAAAAAGACTTAGCAGATATCAAGTGCTGAGCAACACATTGGAGATATATTGGCAGAAAAGAATTACAAAGTCCCTACCACGATTGAGTTTACAATCTAGTGGAAGGAGACAGACAATAAAATAATATATGAATAAGCAGTGTATGAATAAATAATATATGAATAAGCAAATAATGAGAAAGGATGGTAAGAATCTTGGAGGTACTAATTTGGACGGCACGACAGAGTAGCGGTTCTCAAACTTTGGAATACATCAGAATTGCCTGGGGTGGGGGGGCTTGTTAAAAGACAAGTTGCTGGGTCCTACACCCAGAGCTTCTGATTCATTGTGTCTGTAGCGAAGAGCAAGAGCACACATTGTTGTTATATAATGTTTTAAGACTTTATTTTGAAGTGATCTCTATACCCAACCTGGGGCTCGAACTCATAACCCCAAGACCAAGAGTTGCATGTCGTACCAACAGAGCTAGCCAGGTGCCCCAGGTATACATCTTTTTTGAATAAGTTCCTGGGTGCCGCTGCTGCTGTTGGTCTGGGGAGCATGCTTTGAGAACCGCTCTAATAGAGACCATCTGGGAAGAAGGGAAGGGACTTCTTTAGGTAGGGTAGTCCAGGAAGGCTTCTCCGAGAAAGCGGTGTCTGAGCCAGGAGGGGCTGCAGAATGGATGCTGGCTTTACAAAAGTCTGGACAAGAGTATCAAGGATTGAGGGAACACTGAAATGATTGGCCCGTGAGAGGAACAGGAAGGAGGTCAGTTTGGCCAAAGCTCAGTGAGGCTAGGGATGGTGGCCAGAGGTGAGGGTAGGGAGGTGGGCAGAGGACAGCCCATGGAGGGCCTTACTGGGCAGGGGGGCTGTGGAGTTCCTTCTAGAAGCCGGAGCAGGCATTGAAGTTCTCAATAAGCAGTCTACTGTAAAAGCTGGCTCTGGCCACTGTAGAGAATGGTCTAAACGAGGCAAGAATGGAGGTGGGGAGACAGTGAGGAGGCTGTGAGTGCCTAGAGGGAGAGGTCGGTGGCCCAGGCTAGGGTAGTGGAGGTAGAGAAGTTTCCATCCTCAGAGGCCCCAAGCTCCTATGCTCAAAACCCCAGTGTGGCATCCCTCTGGCTCAGGGCCCTAGGAAGGCCCCAGGGAGGGCCTGAGAAGAAAGAGGGTTGGGGGGCAGGAAAGCAATAGACTCCTTGGCTGGGTTGAGACCTATACAGTCAGAATCAGCCAGGAAGCCTTAGAATATCGCACATCTCTGTCCTGCACCATCCATGCCCACAGGCTGCCCTTGGAGATTTCTTCCTGAGCTGTTCTGCTCATGTATTGTAACCTGATTTCTCTTAGATCACAGAGAGAGAGAGAGAGAGAGAGAGAGAGAGAGAGAGAGAGAGATTTGTCCCCCAGAAACACCTCTAGAGTAAGCCTTGTTCAAGAGGAAATCTCATCTTCTCACCTTCTCACCTGAGACCTAGCTTCCCTCTGCAGTCTTCTTATTTTTCTCTAACCAAAGGCCTTCTCAAGGACTCACTCCATCCCCTTCTTCAATAGTGCCCTCCCTTTCTGCTCCCCCCCTCCAACCAAATTCCACTCATCTCAGGCTTCCAAATCATTTTCCCTGACAGCCCCAGCCCCTAGGGACCCTGCTTCTCTGACTTTTCCCAACACTGATGGAGGGGACCCCTCTGGGCTCTGGGCAAACCCTGCAACATAGTGGTGTTTTGGGTTTCTCTCCTCATATAGTCAAGTAGCTCCTAGAGCCCTTACCTCCAGAATCACAGAGTTGAAGAGATAGAAGGAGCCTCGGGGATCCGTCCACAATATCCCAGACAAGGATTTATCAGGGGTCAGCTTGTATGCCTCCAAAGATGGGGAACTCATTATCTCTCCAAAACTCATTCCGTTGTCTGACAGCTGAAGGTTTTAGATAGATAGCCTCTATCTCAGGCTTGGTTCTGTCCTCTGGGTTACACAAACAAAAACATCCAATGTCTTTCACAGAATAGCTCTTCAACTGTTTGAAGATTAGCATACTCATTTCTGTGCAAGCTGAAGAGCCCAAATTTGCTCAACTCTGCCCTATCGAATGGAATCTTGAACCTCTTCTCTATCCATCTGACCCTTAGAGTGACAGGATTTGTAGGAATTTGTCCTATCTCAGGCCTGTGGGTGTGAGAAGCTGAGTAAGCATTAGAAACACACACACACACCTGCACACACGAACACGCGCACACACACATATGCACACACACTCACCTATATAAGGGAAGGAGAGCAGTGGCTTCTACTGTGGAGTCCTGTCCTGCCTATTCCCACACTCTCCCTGGCCCATGGCCTCAAAACCACCAATAGGGAACTCAGAAATTGGCTGCCCTCAGGCCTTAGAGCTTTAGGTATCTTTGCCTAGAAACCCAGCCTTTGCAGGCCCCAACCTGTGCCCAGAAAGGACATGGGAGTCATGCCTATGTCCCTCCCACCCACACCACCACACAGCCAACAGTGATGAGAGCGACATCATCCATGCGGTCCGGGTGGAGAAGAGTCCAGCAGGGAGACTGGGTTTCAGTGTGCGGGGCGGCTCGGAGCATGGCCTGGGCATCTTCGTCAGCAAGGTGGAGGAGGGGAGCAGTGCAGGTGAGCAGGGCTCCCAGGAGCGAGGTTCTGGCTTAGGATGGTGCTCTTATCAGGGATGGGAGGAAAGGGTCCTCAGCTTTGGAGGGCCCGATCCAGTGGGGACATGGGGCCCCCTCCCAGGGTGGAGTGGGCTAATGGACAGGTCCCTAGTCTCATAAGGACTACTCAGACCTCACCTGGGGATCCCCAATTTCACGGAAGAAGTTTTATCCCAGGGAGCCTTGTGTGGTGGCGGGAGGCTTAGCTTCACCCTGGAGGACTTCTCCCAAGTGGCCCCTGCCAGCCACGCCCCTCCCCTGGTGCAGAGCGGGCCGGCCTGTGCGTGGGGGACAAGATCACGGAGGTGAATGGGCTGAGCCTGGAGAGCACCACCATGGGCAGCGCCGTGAAGGTGCTGACTGGCAGCAGCCGCCTGCACATGATGGTGAGGCGCATGGGCCGAGTGCCGGGCATCAAATTCTCCAAAGAGAAGACCACGTGGTGAGAACGCCTGGCCCCAGCCCTGGCTTTTCCCCTCCCCATCCAGTCCCCCCCCCCCACCCCCCGCAGGAGAGGCCGAGGTCACAGGGCTCTGCGTGGAACTTGACTAGTATGGCTTCTACTCTTCCCTCCACCCAGGGCACCGGAAACACAGGGATCCCAAGGCCTGACCTTGAAATAAGACAAGGCCGTGTCTCTCCCCAGCCCTCCTCCCAACCCTGCCATCCCAGAGGCCAGCGGCCCTGCCCCCAACACCGCCCGGCCTCTGCTGTGAGCCTGGGGGTGGTAACAGCATCTCCCCCTCAGGGCTCTTGTAGGGAGTTGGGCACGATGGAGCTGCTCCGTAAAAAAGAGGAGATCCAGGTCGTTTTCCAAATTTGGCAAAATCTACATCCCACTGAACGTCCCTGGGCTGGGGAGTCCCCCAAGGCAACCTCTCCTTTCCCGTGCGGTTGTCAAGGATCCTGGGAGGAGGGGGGTGGTGGTGGTGGATGGGGGGCCCAGGTCGAGGGCCCCTTGCTGTTGTCCCAGGGTGGATGTGGTGAACCGGCGGCTGGTGGTGGAGAAGTGCCGGTCAACGCCGTCTGACAGCGGCTCGGAGGATGGCGTGCGGCGCATCGTCCACCTGTACACCACGTCAGACGACTTCTGTCTGGGCTTCAACATCCGCGGGGGCAAGGAGTTCGGCCTGGGCATCTATGTGTCCAAGTGAGGGCTGGGCGGGGCATGCAGTGGGCGGGGATCAACAAGCGAGGCCTGGCCAATGACATGTCCAAAGGAGGGCCTGGGTCAGGGGTGGGGTCTGGAGAGGGGTGGGGGGCTCCGGGAGAAGAGCCAAGGAGTCTGGCTGGGGCATCCCTGTATCGAGGGAGGAGAGTCTGGACTAGGGTGAGAGAGGGCAGGCTAGGCAGCCGACCAGACCGCCTCCTGTCTGACCCCAGAGTGGACCACGGTGGGCTGGCCGAGGAGAATGGCATCAAGGTGGGGGACCAGGTCCTGGCGGCCAACGGCGTCAGGTTCGACGACATCAGCCACAGCCAGGCCGTGGAGGTGCTGAAGGGCCAAACACACATCATGCTGACCATCAAGGTGGGCAGGACTGTGGGTATCAGGGAGAGGCCAGACTATAGAAGGACTTCCCTGACCGCTCTAGTACATCATTATGCCCATCGCTCTACAGTCTATGGTTTTGCCATAGCCATCGGAGAGGGAGGGCAGGCATTGCGCTCGTCCCTATTTCTCAGAAGAAGAAACTGAGGCTCAGAGAGGCAGAGTAACTCAGGAATCCCAGTCCATTACTCAGCTGGTCAGTAGCAGGGCCTGGGTCCAGTCCTGCTCTTCAGATGCCTAGGGCAGTGCCCCTTCATATGAGTGGTGGAGGACCTGGGCTGAAAGGAGAAAATGTCCCACCCAGAGGGTGGGGTGGTAGCTGTGGCTTTGGGCAGGACGTGGGCACAGGGCAAAGAGGCTGGCCTGGGGCCAGAGATTGGATTTCAGGGGAGGCACCTGCATTCATTATTCATGTGGGTCTCACACTTGCCTGAGGATCAGGTCTTTCTCACTCTGTCTCCAGAGGAGGTGACGTCTCGCTCTCCGCTAGTGCCCAGTCCCAGCCCCTGCCCTGCTCTCTTCCCTTTCCCAAGCTTTCACCCACATTGCCCTTCAGGGCCTCCTCTGCCATTCCTCTCCTTCTGCAACCTTATTTCCCATCCCACGATCCACCCCCCATCCCATTTCTCCCTTTCCTTCCTCTCACATGACCCCAAACACTCCTCCTCTCTCCCGCTCTGCCCCTCATTCATCCACTGAACATTTTCGAGTATGTTCTACATGATGGCCACTATGACAGGTACCGGGGCTGCCACGGTGAACAAGACAGGCAAGGTCTCTGCTCCTCGGGGGAGACGGACACACTAGATGCGGGCCAACTGTGACGAGTGCTACACTGTAATTAACAGAGAGGTGGGAGGGGTAACTTGGGAAGGCCCTTTTAGCCAGAGCGGTCAGGGCAGGTCTCTCTGGGGAAGTGACACCCGAAGAGGGAGGAGCTGGCCAGAAGGTGAGTTGAAGGAAGAGAATCAAGGCAGAAGGAACAGCAAGTACCAGGGTCTGAGGTACAGAGGAGTTTGGCATGTTGAGAAATAAAGCAGCTTGTTTGTCTAGAGCATGATGAACTTGGAGGAGAGAGAGAGATGGGGTTGAAAAGTTTACTCCTGTCCCATCACTCCCCCTTCTTAA
>NC_064818.1:57116980-57181980 GCF_023721935.1 Panthera uncia | reverse complement strand
TCTCGGAATTCTAAAGCCTCAAGAGCCCTTGGTGGGGATTCCACGGGTCGCTGGGAGGCTCTGGTGGGTGGGACCACCTTTTCCTCTCCTCAACTCCACCTCACCCCCTTCCCAACTCTCTTGTAGCTGATCCAAATAAGGGCAATCTGCAACGCTGTTTTAGTCTCCAGGCCAAAGCGACCCTCTTGCAGGGGCCATGTGGCACTAGGAAGGGGTGGAGCTCTGAGAGCCCTGAGGGGTCCCCTGCCAGCCCATCCAGCAGCACCTTTGTTCAAGCGTCATACGGGAGCTAGCGCCGGAAGGTCAGTCGTCTCACTGGTCCCCACAGGGCCACACAGCGCTGTCACATATGGAGTGGAAGCAATGATTCCTCTGATCCTGCGGGGCCCCAGTGCAGCCAACTATGGGGCGGGTGAGGAGTTGACCATGTGCCTCTCAGAAAGCGGTGGGCCCTAGGCGACAAAGCTGAGCCTCCCTCTGGGCACCCAGAGACACTACACAAACACCCACCATCTCCTCTCTCCCTTTAGCTACATCATTCGTATACCCATCCATCTCAGATACAACACGCCAAACACACAAAGCTAGATGCATACACAGATCCACATACATATACGGGCAGGGCTGTATCCATAAACACACGTACTCATTTGTGTTTTGTTGATACCCGGTGTGTTTGTGTGAATCATTGTGTTTCGGTGGTCACAGTGTATACTGTATATCACAGCTTCACAAGTATATAGATGACCATGTATATAAATGCTTATAGGAGTGCATTTACATATACATGAGCAAACCTCTTGCCCCAGTCCCTGTACCCTAGGGGTTCATTTAAAGAAGGGGGAGGCAAAGGAGAGCAAGAACCTGATAGGGGCAAGTAGGGGTGGGGAACATGGCGGGGGGAGCACTTGAAATTGCGAGAACTGCAGGGAGGCAATGAGCTGAAAACCCAGGCCCGGCTCCTGCCTGCCCCCCACCCCTCCACAGGCCCTCCCAGAAGGGCCCAGTGCTGCCGTCCCCTCACCTCCCTTGGAGCCCGACTTTTAATTTGGGCGGTGTAATTTTGGTGCGAACGGTTGGGCGCCTTTCGTTGGGAAATTGGGAGGAATGCAAACAAGATTTCACTTCATTAAACAGGGGCAAACAGTAGAGAAATTGCACTTACTTATGGAAATGACTTTTAAACATGCACAGCATTTACTGGCACTGCCCGCGCTGAAATTCTGCGAGGATTATACATGTGAATAATTCACCGCGGGCCAATTAGAGCTCACTCTGTCCCTAACCTCCACCAGCCCCCATCTCATCCCGTCTTGATTATGACCCAGCCTCCTTCCTTCTCCAGCTCTCCTTCTTTCCCTCTCCTTTTCAGTCTCTCACTTTCGAACCCATGCCGTGAGGCAGGTTGTCAGACGCATTTTAAGAGACACCTCAAACATGGCAACACACAGGTATTGTGACACCTCAAACATGTTCAGATACACAAGTGTGCAAAGCCACAGGATAAAACACTGCAATGCCTCAACACGGCAACACGTGGACACGTTCCGACAACCCAAACATGTTAATGCACTCAACAGTTGTGACAAACAGGCTTTGTAACACCTCCCACGTGGCAATACACGTTGTGACAACTTAATCACGACAGTCCCAGACACATAGTATAACACTGCACCATAAATACAGATGCGTTACACATACATGGTGATATATAAGCATACATTGTGACAATTGAAACACAACGATTCACACAGACACACATTGTAACAATGTCAACATTTGATGACACGATGCTCCAATGTCACGGCATCTGCATTGTGCCAACTCAGAGAGATACACACCCTGTTGTTAAAATGCAAATACAGGGGCGCCTGGGTGGCTCAGTCGGTTAAGCGTCCGACTTCAGCTCAGGTCATGATCTCACGGTCCGTGAGTTCGAGCCCCGCGTCGGGCTCTGTGCTGACAGCTCAGAGCCTGGAGCCTGTTTCACATTCTGTGTCTCCCTCTCTCTGACCCTCCCCTGTTCATGCTCTGTCTCTCTCTGTCTCAAAAATAAATAAACGTTTAAAAAAAAAATTAAAAAAAATAAAAATAAAAAAAAATGCAAATACATTGCCACACAAAGATAACCCATGACAATTCAAAGTTTGAGTCATACAAAGAGACACACAAGGATCATTCAAACCTGGAGATATCCTCACAATTGGGGGACAATTAAAAGAAAGGTGAAATAATTACACGGATTGTGTAATATGTGATACATAGTGTATCAACTCAAAACCAATTATGCACGGTGACGCAGGGGCCACAGTGAGGGCCTGATAACTCAAACCTGGCAACACATAGAGCCTTACCTTGCAACAATGCAAATACAGTGATATACTCGTGGACGATTTAAACATAATGACTCACACTCTGCTCGCTGAAACATGCTTGCTCACAAGAACACATGATGACAATTCAGGCATGGAAACACACACTGGGGCCATTCAGACACAGCGAGATAGATTTAGGCACACATTATATCAACTCAGACACCCTCATACCACCCGGATACAGTGTGATGACATCCATATTTTGGCAACTCGACATTGTAAAAATCCCAACATATCAAGTATGCATTTACTCACATGTTGTGTGAAATAGAGCATAGGAACACACACTCGGTGACAATTTGAACACGCTGGCTCACGGACAGGGTGAGACACATCCATGGTATATGTCACACATGAAGACAGTGTGTTGGAACAAAATATTCTGGTGAGTCGATACAGAAATGAAAAACTGAAACAGTAAACATGAACCTACTCTAATTCATGGACGTGCAAATAAGCCAATGACACATGAGTGACAGGGAAAAACACTTTAAGACACAATGACACATGACAGATAAGTAGAAACACTTAAGCACAAGTATACTGCCACCATCACACCCTTATTGTTAGATATGCGCTGACCCCTGGCCCTTCCGAGCCCCACTAAACCCCTGGTCACTCCATTCAATTAATAGTACGCAGGATGCTTCGGTAGGAATAGGCCTCTAGACTCTAAGCATGAGGGTAGGGCTGAAAAAGGAATAGAGAGAATTTTTTTTTTAACATTTTATTTATTTTTGAGACAGAGACAGAGCATGAACGGGGGAGGGGCAGAGAGCGAGGGAGACACAGAATCGGAAGCAGGCTCCAGGCTCTGAGCCATCAGCCCAGAGCCCGACGCGGGGCTCGAACTCACGGACCGTGAGATCGTGACCTGAGCTGAAGTCGGCCGCTTAACCGACTGAACCACCCAGGTGCCCCAGGAATAGAGAGAATTAAGACATCATCTGTAAACCCAAGACAGAACTTACACGGGAAAGGAAAATAGCATGAACACTGATTATGGTGACTCTTGACTATAGAGTGTGTGTCCTGTGCTCTTCACTAGAGCCCTTGAGGATTCATGTTGACGTCTCAGGGAACAGATCTCTTCTCTTCTTCCACTGCCCAGGGAAGAGGGACCCACCATTGCTCTGTCCCCCTCACACAGACAGGGCCCTGGGCCAGTCTGTGATGACCTTAGTGGTGAGTGGGGGCTGTGGAATAGGTGAGGGTCTGGGGGGAGCTGGTCCACACCTCGGACCTTGACGGAACCTCCTGAGGTGTCCCTTTGCAGCTTGAACCAGCATTCAGAGTTTGGGGAACAGTTTCGTGGCTTGGGTGGTCTTTCCCTCTCACTTTGGCCCATCTCACTGCAGAATCACTTCTGCTAGTGTCATGATCTTCGCCCTGTTCCAGACAACATCGAAGGCAGGGCCACATAAACATCAGACAGAGCCTCACAGTAAAGAGGGACACTGTTGCAGCTAGGAGCTTCCTGGACCACTTGGTTTGCTTTAGGAGTCGGTGAAGGTGTGCCATCATCAGGGAATGTGCCTCGTACGTTCACATGTCAGCATCAGTATGTGTTGGCCACGAGCATCAGCATGTGTTGGGGTAGGTATACCACTAGGAATCAATGTCTCTTGGGCCCAGGTGTGTCCGGGTGACATTTTAAATGCCCAGGTATTAAAGGGCTCACCTGACTGTTTGTGTATCTTCGTAGCCTTTACGTGGGTTTCTGGGAGCAACTGGGTCCAAGCTTGATTGTCTTGTATGTTTACACATACTGTTTGCATGGGGTGTTTGTGGCTGTGTTATCTTGGATATAAATGCATGTGTCAACACAAGTGTATTGTCACCATGTTAAGGTTGTCATGATACGTGCCTGGGAGTAGATCGGCGGGTTTTTATCATCACGTGGTAGATGGTGCAGTTCTTTCCACCAGGACCTCAAGACCATGAAGAACAAAAAAGGCAATCATATTGCCTAGTGCCACAACAGGTCACCTTGCCATGGGGGCTGGGGGTTGAGACACTGACCTCTGAGAGGATCAAGCTGTATCAGGAGCCTTGGTCCGATGAGTGGCCAGCACTTTTTGGTCACTCCCATTTCACAGAAGGAGACATTGAGGACAAATGGTCAGCAAGGTCGTGCTGTGCGTGGATAGGGGAGAGGGAATACTAGAGCTGGAGAGGGGAATCTCAGGGGGAAGGTGGAGGTTTTCGAGCTGTCCACCCCTTTCCATCCATGACGGAGAGCACCTGGGCCACAGCTGCCTTCCTCTCCCCCAGTCCCAAGTCTCAGCCCACCCCCATCCTCCTCCCTCTCTTAGCTCCTCCCCACTTTCTCCCTTGCATGCTCTCTCTCTCTTCTCTCTTCTCTCTCTCTCTCTCCAACGGGCACATGTCAGAGAACATTATGTGCACCGAGGATTTGCATAATTCAAGAAGCATCAAATTAAATTTGCATAATTCCTTTGATTACACTTGTTATTAAATGTAAGTGACATTGATTTACAAAATGGCCCAATATAAGGTTAATAGCAAATGTCACCTTCCAACAGGGTGAGTGTGTGTGAGTGTGTGTGTGTGAGTGTGTGTGGCGGGGCAGGGGGATTGCAGGATGGACCTGAGTCCTAACGTTTCTTTCCTGCCGGGCTCAGCCCCGCCCTGCCTCCTCCTCCCTATCCCTCCCCTCAGCTGCCCCAGGCCCCCAGGCTCCCCTCCCCAGGTTCTGCGTCCTGACAGGGGAACTGGCCTCTGAGTCCCTCTCTCCTTCCCCTTTCTTCCAGGGCAGGATCCAGTGAAGTTAGATTGGGGGGCAGAAGCTGAAAGTCACAGGGGAGAGGGTCAAAGTTGCGGGCTTAATGGTTAGGGTGGTTAGGGATCAGAAGCTACAAAGTGTGGAATTTGCCTCCAGAGACATTTATGTCATAGGGCCAGTCACTACATGGGTATGGGGTAGCTTCCGATCTGAGTGGGACTGGGGTTGAGGACCCAGAACAGGATGGGTAGAAGGCCTCCTCTGACAACTGAAGGGCAGAGACAGAAGTACACATGGCAGGATGCAGGTGCTCCCATCCACACACACACATCTGTGTGTGCACATCCACACCCACACCCACACGACACAGATGTATTGCCTGTGGGTACCGGTGTGGGCATGCACATAGTCATGGGCATATACAGCCACATATGAACATGGAGGGACACCAGGAACCACATATGCTTATGCACTGTTACACGTTTGGCTACATAGATGACCAGTCACCAAAGCACAGGAAGGTGGAAACTCCCAAAGACACGGGAACATACCTACACCATACCTACTTTCCAGTCATGAGAAAGAGAATCATAAGGAAGAGAAGGAGAATCATAAGGAAAGGTCCTTCCAAGATCCCTGCAGAGCTTCTCTGGAGCTGTCCTCCCCCAGATCTCCTTGCTGAAGGGTCCCTTCCCTCATCCTTAATCTGCCACAGAATGGGTGTGTGTGTGTGTGTGTGTGTGTGTGTGTGTGTGTGAGGGGCGGGGGCAGCCTCAACATTCATCCTCTCGCTGGGTGAGAATATCGACAAGGCAGTAACTAATCATTAAACCCACTGGCCCCTTTAAACAAGAAAGGAGAATTATGGGCAGAACCGTGGGGGGCAGAGACCCCCCATGGGCCCTCTGAAGGGGGAACCAGGCCCAGGACTGAGCTCTGAACACACCCGAGAGCTAAATCCAACCATTACTGCCTCAAGCAGAAAGAAACTGGAAGCTCAAACCTGGGGGTGGGATGTACTCACAAAACCACGAGAACACACAACTGAATACAGGCACCCCCTTCACACAGGGACACACGCATGCACAAGGACCTACCAGTGCATGCACCTGTGGACACCACAAGTACACGCAGAATAGCACAGAACACAGACACAGGTTACCTCCATGACAGACTCATACGTTCCTGCAGTGTGATAATCATCATGGTCAAGAGTGAGAGTCCCGGGGTCACACAGATTTGGGTTCAAATCCTGCTCCTACCATTTCCTAGTGGAAATGGATAATAACAGTACCTACCTGTGAGGTACTATGAGTATCAAATGAGGTAAATGCCATGCAGAGTGCCTGGCACACAGTAGGTGCTTTGCTGATCTTTGTTCGCGGTCCTTGTTATTCCCAGCCACAAGTATTTACTGAGCGCCTGTGTATGTGCCAGACATGAATTCAGGCCTTAGCGATACTGTGATAAATGAGACCTTGAGTAGTAGGACTCCATATGGACTAAGGGACTGAGGACAAGGCCCCGGTCCCCACCCCCCACCGAAGGGCAGGTTCCACAGAAACCTCAACCAACAAGCCGCCTCAGGGATCTGAGGGCTGGGCTGGGCTGGGCTGGGCGTTGTTTTCTCACCTGCCTGGGCCGTCCTTGTCCTCAACCATCACAGAAGATTCTCCTGGCAAGAAGGATTACTCTCCCTTTTCCGGGGCCATCTCTCTTCTACCCCGTATCGAGTCATCTCCCCACTTGTGAACCCTAACGTGCCAACCTCTCCCCCAGCTTTTTGGCTTTGTTGTTGTTATTGTTGCTGTTCTTTGTTTGTTTAAAGATTTTATTTTTAAGTAATCTCTACACCCAACGTGGGGCTCGAACTCACAACTCTGAGCTAAAAAGTTGCCTGCTCCGCCTACTGAGCCAGCCAGGCGCCCCGTTTTTGTTTTTATTCTGTCTCTTGGAGCCCGACCAGGTCCACACAGCTGTGAGGAGTGCAAGAGCATATGCGCACACGCACACACGCACACACGTACACACGTGCACCGACTCCTTCCCTTCTTAGGTTCTTTGCCCCCGAGTAGGCTCCCCTCACCTCCTGCCCTAACCAGGTGGGGACACTGCTGCTAGTCTCTTAATTAGCAAATCCACAGGCTCCTCTCAGTATTTCTTCTCTGCGACCTCTGCGTTTGGCAGAAGTTCCACCCCTCCTCCTTGAAACAGTCTCCTTTCTTGATTTCCATGACATTGCACCTTCCCACTGCCCCTCCTCCATCCCTGAACTTCCTTTGCTGGCCTCCTACCAGCTCCTCTGCCTTCTCCCATCCCCTAAGTGTGACAGGGCCCCACGGATTCAGCCCTCCCACCCCTTCTCTCCCCTCTCTGCATTTTCATAGGCTCTATCAATTGCAACTTGACCGTAATCGGTCTGGAAATAGATGCCCAGTTGAGGTTTCTAACCCCCAAATTCTACCTACCGAATGACCAGCTTGAATTTCCACCTGCCTGCGTCAAACTGGTATGTCGAATTCACCACGTGCAAAACTGAACACATCCATTTCTTTCACAAACATTCGGCAAGCACTGAGTATGCCCAGACTCTGTGCCAGGCACTGAGGACACGAAGTGGAGGACACGGTTCCTGCCCTCCAAGAGTTTAGAGTTTACTGGACCACCCACCCCCCGCCCCCGGCTCAT
Organism: Panthera uncia; assembly: GCF_023721935.1. Classification (NCBI taxonomy): domain Eukaryota; kingdom Metazoa; phylum Chordata; class Mammalia; order Carnivora; family Felidae; genus Panthera; species Panthera uncia. The sequence continues at coordinate 57,174,171 of NC_064818.1, read as the reverse complement.
GCCTTCATCCTTCTGCTGGTAGAGCCTTTTCTCTCCACTTCCTCATCCCTCCCCACCCCAGCAATGTCAGGTCCTAGAAAATCTTCATCCCCCATTGTCACTGGCCCAAAGCAGATCGCCTTATTTCCTGTTTCCCCGAGCAGTCTCCTCGCCACCTGTCTAGGATGTAGTTTGGGCTGGTCACCTCTATAAAAGCAGTCTATCCAAAGCACAGCTCTGACTGTGTCTGTTATGGGTTGATCGCTGTCCCTCCCCTCCAAGAAAAAAATGTGTCCAAATAAATCCTAACCCCTTGTACATGTGAATGTGATCTTATTGGGACGTAACGCCATCTGGCCCATCTCTGACCGCCCCACACAGCTTAGCACACTGCCTGGCATACAGCTGGCCTGCCAGAAATATATTTCACATTGATGTGCTGTGTGCTATTTCCTTTCTTCAAGAAAATCAGCATTATACCTGTCAAGGGCATGGGTTTTTGGAGTCAAACAGACTTGGCTTTGGATCTGGGTTCTAGGCTAACCAGTCTGTGTCCCAAGTCTCAATTTACTCACCTGAAAAATGGGATGATAACAATTCTTACCTCACAGACTTGTGAAGATGAGAAGAACCCACCTACTGTAGTAGACGTCCAGTACTAATGGCCAAGCTCCACTGAGCATGGTGGTTCTCTTCTTCTGGAAACCAACGTGTAGTCTCAGGGTCTTCTGACCCTATCCTATCCCCGGCCAGCGTCACCTGGTCCTAGACTATACACTTGACCTGTGGGGACCAATCAGGTCCCTCTTTGGGATCCTTCGCCCCGGAAGAGAGGAGAGTTGATCCTCCCCTTGTGGTGGGAGCTGCAGGTGAGAGTTCAGACACAGAGCATCCTGGTGTCCATCCAGGTCCCCTTCTGAGGGTTCCTGAGGTTCTGTACCAACTCTGCCCTTCCGGCTCTTTGATTATTTGAACCTTGCTTTTATTACCTGGGGTGTCCATATCACTTCCCGTACATTCCCCTCTTCGCCTACACTGGTTCAAACTGGGTTTCTATCACCTGCAGCCCAGCAGGTCCTGACTGGCACAGCACATGAAGGGTCTGACACAGAGTAAGAACACAATCATTGCTAGTTCCCTCCTCCAGGGAAGAGACGAGTGTACTTCCGAGTCCCAGAGAGGGTGTCCCAGAAAGGAACAGAACCTTCGTTCAATTTTCAGATTTTCACATCTGGGAGATGAGGGGGCAGCCTGGCTGGGGCCCCATGCTGAAAACGCTTCAGCCCTCAGCTGAGTGTGGAATTCTAAAAATTTCATTCCTACCTCCTGATTATGAGCACAAATAATTCATGAGCAAAAAACAAACAAGCCGAATGAAAACTTAAAGACAGGGAGACACAGAACTAAGAAGGGAGCTTGGCGTTCATAAAGACAGAAGATTTTTAAAATTCTCCAGAGACGGTAAAGTTGGGTAGCAACAGAACCACTCCAGATGATTTACAGCCGGGGATCTCGGGCAGGCAGGCCTGTGTGCGCATCATCTTGCCCCTGCCGCCCTCCACGGGGCTCTGCTCCAAGGGGGGCCCCCGCTTGACGAGAATGTGACCGGCCACAGACTCACCCGGATTTACACCAGAAAGTGGCCTTTGCCTGAAGGCACGTATTCCAAATAATTGCTTCTGAAGAAGGAAGTCAGCGGGGTTGCAGGCTACAGGGGAGTTTCACCTTTCACTCCGCACACTTCTGTATTGTTTACTCTTCCACTTTGGGCCCGGATTAACGGTTTACTTCACAAGTATTTAGGAAAGCGGGAACGTGGTTGCCGTGTGCGTGTGTGCACGTGAGTGCTGTGCGCTCCTGGCTCTCCGTCCTCCTGCAGAGTCCTCCGTGGGGCTCTTGCTAAACCGAGAGTTTCCCTCCTTCTCCTTTTCCTGCCGCAGCCCCGTGGGCTCATCTTCCTCGGGCACAAACTACCCAGGCCCCGACATTTAGCTGAGAGGCTGCCTGCCGCTGCCGAGGCCCCAGGACCGAGGGGGGCGGGGCGGCTCCGTCTGCTTCCCATATGGGGACTTTGTCTGTCCCTGCCTGAGGGCCGCCCCCCTCCTGCCTCACATTGTCCCCTTGCTGTCGCCTGCTGGCCCAAGCCCTGGCCTGCCTCTTCCCTTTTCATTAGCCTCCTAGTGGCAGCCCCAGGCAGGACACAGGGGGCTGGGAGGGGGGCTGGGTTTGGCTTGTTCTTCTCCAGCCTTGGAGCCCCTGGCCAGCTCACCCTGGACTCTTCCCAGCGCAGAGTCTCAGCCTCGAGTGCGCACATGGGGGTCGTGGAAGGAGCGCCAGGCCGCCAGGCCTCCTAATGTGCTGGTGACTCTGCTGGCGGCCCTGGCTCGGCCCCGGAAGAGAAGCGGGGAGAAGGCCACAGCTGCCCCCCCATCTCCCTTGCAAAACACTCCCTCACTTTATGATTCCTGGCCCAATGGGAGTGAGGCTGGGAGCCCCGGCAGCCATTCAGGTCTGGAGCTGTCACACTGGGGGCAAATCTAGGGAGTGAGGTAAGGGGAGGGAATACTTCAGCAATGCTCTGACTCTGTGGGAGAAGGGTCACTGGGGTTTGTCTATAGAGGATACATTCTCACAAAGCCTCTTTCTAAGTATTCAAGACAGATCACATAACTGGGTGTAGCGTCTAGGAGAGACCAAAAGACACACATCCAATGGCTTCAGCCTCAGCCCCCAGCACCCTCAACCCTCAACCCTCACTCCAACAAGCCACACTCCACCCCTTCTCTCCCCAGATGGTGTTCGTCCAGACCTCTTCAGAGTTTTCTCCTCTATCCATCATTTGAGGCCCAGGTTGAGGTTCTTTTCTTCCAGAAGCTTCCCCCAGCCCTCCTCACCTCCTTACCCGCCTCCCCCCCCCCCCACCGCCCATGTGATTCAGTTGTCGAAGGGGGTCTGAGAATTTGCATGGGCAACAAGCTCCCGGATGATGCTGATGCTGTAGGTACAGGAGAACAGCTGACTTGAATCATTCCCTAGGCATGGGACTCTTACGGGGGGAGATGGGAAGGGTGAAGAGGGTTGAGAAGCCCGTTACAAAGGCAGAGAAAGCCTCTTCGGTAAACACACTCACACACACACTCACGGCGTGTTGCTTAGTACAAAGATCACGGAACTTAAAGCCGAGAGACTTGGATTACCCACCACCTGCCCGTTCGCAGGCTGCCAGGCTTTGTACAAACCTCTTGTAGCCTCAGTTTCCTCCTCTGTAAATAAGGATGATAATAATCCTGACTGCGAGTTTATTGGGTGGATCTAATAAGATTATTATGCCTGTGAAAGCGCTTTGTAAACTCTAGGAGCTAGACAGGTATTAGCTTTCGAGGTTGTGAGATTTATTGTGTTTATCAGACCCGCAGTGTTTACTATGTGTCACACAGTGTTTTAAGTGCTTTATAAATATTAACTCATTTGTCCGTCACCATAATCCTATCAAGGAGGAACTTATTATTAGGATGATGATTCTCAGCTTATAGATGTGAAAACCGAGGTTGAGTAACTTGCTCCAAATCACGCAGCCAGAAAACGGCCGAGCTTGGGTTCGAACTGTGGCTCCTGAGTGTACTGCTCACCCCCACCCTGTGCCACCTCTGCGTGTCGGCCTATATTTCTGTCAGTGTGTGTGCCTTTGCCTGCGTGTGTGTTATCTGACTTTGAGAGAGGTTCTGCTTCCCATGAGTGGTTACGTGTGTGCGCCAAGTGTGTGCAACGTGATGATAAGAGTGACAGTGATGAGTTAGTGCGCATTTACTCCTCTCTGCTGGGCACTGTGCTGACCAAAGCTATCGCCGAGTTCCTACCGCCCCACACGGTAGACCCTACTATTACTCCCATCTTCTGTTGAGGCATGCTGAGTGAGGTCAACTAACTTATCCAAGGTCACACGCCTCAAGACGAGCGGGGCAGGTAGATTTAAATGGACGCCTTCAGAGCCTTTACTCTTAACTCCTATGCTGCACTGAATGTGTCTCTATGATTGGTGTGCGGATGTGTATGTCAGGGTGTGTTTGCATGTACGTGTCTGTCTTTCTGTCCATCATTTGTCTGCCTCTTCTGCTGCCAATCCATCCATCCATCCATCCATCCATCCCTACTTATCTGTTATTGTCACCTGGGGTCATTGCCCAGGATGGAATTTTCTGGAAACCAATGTATGGGGCCCTGGAGGAGAGGTAAGAGAGAGAGCTGTGGTCTCTTTCAGCTGGCTCAAAAAATACCCAGGTTCCTGTCATGCATACCCTTGACTCTAGAGTCCCTCTAAGGGACAAAGCCCTGCCGAGGCTTGCAGGGGGAGAGGTCTTATCTAAAAGGGTGGGTGCACCCCTTTTCTCATCGCCATCACCCCAGGCCAGTGGGCAGGCATTAGGCGGGCACAGTGGGGCCCTCATCACACTCTCCGAAGGCAAATAGGGACTGACCGTACATCTGTCTGTGTCAGTGCTCATTCAAGGGACCAGAATCTGTGCATTGGGTCCAAACTAGGTTGTCTCTTCAAGGGTGATTTGCTTCATGCTTCTCCTTAACATTTACTAACTTGGGGGAGGGGGTGCTAAATCTGGTTTTAAACAGAGAGAAAGCTGAAAGGCAGAACTGAGGTAATGCTTCCAGGAAAGTGGGATTGGTGGACAAAAGAATAGAAAGATTTGGGAGACGAGAAGGGAATAGACCAGTGTGACCAATAAGTTTTCTTGGTGGGGTGGGGACCACATTACCCGGATGTGATGGGGTAAGTATTATTTTCTATTTTGAAGAAAAATGTGTGATGTTTATACTGTCTCAGAACAAATAGGCCTGTGACTGATGGATAGTTTACCATTCATGTGGCTGGTTTCATGTACTTTTGACAGCTCAATCAGGATTCCAACGGTTACAAAAAATGATTTTCTTCTAGGAAATCGTAGGAGGGGAGCACGTACCCCTCGCCCCCGCCCTGTGCCCACTCAGCGCCATAGTGCGGAATGAGGAGAGACGTGGATGTATAGGGGAGCATGGGCATGGGCAGAGGCCCCCAGAGTCTTCCTGGGTTGGGCACATGGTGTCTCACTTCTTGGGGCTACCTTGAGACTCTGGTCGAACTGACGCCTAGAGGGCCATTCAGGAAGGTCCGTGAGCCTTCACTGTCTCCAGAACTGAGATTGGGAAGGGGCCGTGGAACGTGGAGGAAGAGAGAAGCCCTTCAGAAGCCCAGGAGAGTCAGACCCAGATAAAGACTGGCCTTGAGGCCATGTGGAAGATTTGTGGCTTCTCCAACCTGAATCCAGCCTGGGACCAAACCACTGTCTCAGCTGTCTCACTCCCTGGGCAAGAAGGGGACCATGAGGACAAGGAGAAGAGCTGTGGTGGTTCTCCTGGCCTCCAAGTGGTGGTGGCAAATGTGGCAGTGGCCAAAGCAGGAAGGTGGAAGGTAGAAGGCAGTATTTGGCCACGTGCATGTGCCCAGGGCCATTTTGGGTTTGGGTTCACCCACTTTACACATATTTCAAAATTGAGCCGTCCAGACTGGCACCAGAGATCAGTTAGAGCCAGAGGAGGTGGCGAAGCTGAAAGCACAGAAAAACTCTAGCCGGGCGACAGGTCTGAGAGCCACCCAGAGCCAGCATCACTCATTTACCTGCCGCAGACCCGCCACCAGAGATGACTCCAAGCCTCTGGCCTACAGCTTGGAGGGGATTAGTGGGAGCTTCAAGGTGACTTCCAAGGAGGCAGTCTCCATGCGTATCCGGTTCTGCCCCAAGCACACATGGGTCCCCCCCAAAGAGCAAGGCTGTTCCTGAAATTTTTTTTTTTTTCAACATCACTCATAACGCAAGCAGACTCTGGAGTCTGGCTACCTGGGTTCAAATCCCTTCTTCTCCATTTACCAGCTATGCGACCTTGGGCAAGCCACTTAACTTCTCGGGGCCCAGCTTCGTCATTTGCAACTGGGTACATATTAGAATAATCTCAAAGGCTGGCTGAGAGGGTTCAATTCACTCACTAAGTGATCATGTTACTGCACCTCTCTCTTTCTCATACTTACCTTTCCATTAATATCAACGATGTGTGAGGGATAATTTAACATAACTCTACTTTAAGATGTATACCAAGCACTGTAGTAGGTGTTGAGGATCCCGTAGAGGGTGACGAGTATGCTATTAGCTAGCATTTACCAAGCACCTACCCTATGCCAAAGTTCTAAATACTCGACATATATTACTTCACTCGCAAATGTTATTGTCTTCATGAAGGTAACAATTCAAAAAATTGTCTTGATTTTATTTATTTATTTATTTATTTATTTATTTTGAGGGAGAGGGTGTGTGTGCATGCATATGTACACGTGAGCAGAGGAGGGGCAGAGAGGGGCGGGGCGGAGAGAGAGAATCCTAAGCAGTCTCCGTGTAGTCAGCACAGAGCCTGATGCAAGGCTCGATCTCACAGACCAAATTGTGAGGTCATGACCTGAGCCAAAATCAAGAGTTGGACGCTTAACCGACTGAGCCACACAAGCGCCCCACAATTTAAACGTTTTTGAAGTTTTTAAAAAAAAAATGTATTAAAGGAATCACGACACCCAACATGGGGCTCAAACTCACAACCCCAAGATCAAGAGTTTCGTGCTTTTCCAACTGAGCCAGCCAGGTGCCCCCAGGAAGCTACCAATTTACGTAATAATAAAATTGTATATCGACAACTTTACATGCGATACATAATGTCACCCTCACAAGAACCCCATGAGGGAGATGTTGCTCTAGTTCCGCAGATGAGGAGATCAAGATTGAGAAAGGCCTAGCGGATTGGAAATAACGGGACTTCGATTCAAATCCTGCTCTATGGCTCAAAGCCCATGGAGTCCCTACCACGCCATGCCACTACCTCTGCATTGCCAAATATTCCCAAATGCATTGTCGTGCCTGTAGAAATGCAGGTCTTCTGTCCAGAGTATGTGCTCCCGTGTGGCTGGATGTCCAGGCCTGGAGGCAGTTCTACGGATGCTTATGATAATAAGTAGAGGGGGTCTGTGTAACTCTATTTCTGCTTCTTCTACCTGAAGGAAGACCATTTATGTGACGTTGAGGATTGTGCAGTTAAGCGCAGCCGTGGTCTGATGATGGCTCAGTGAAACCATGCGTGTGGATATGGCGGTACATCTGCTCGGCTGATTGTGGGTCCGTGTGGTTTGGTTTGTATCGGTTTGAGGGGCTCTTCTGATTCCCTCCTAAGAGGAAGGGAAAGAGGTGCTAGGAGCCGGGAGCTGGTGGCCTGCTACCCGGACCCGTCAGGTTGGGGGCATCTACTGTGCCTGGGCCTTGCCTGCTGGCTCCGGTGCCTGGTGCTGGGTTTCAGGCCAAAAGATGGAGAAGCTCATTTCCCCTTAAACACCGCAGATTAAAGGCCCGCAGTGGGCACGGGCGGGAGGGCGCCGTGTCGCTCACGTTACAAATCAATTCATTACCGGCACTCGCAGTCGCCTCCGATCTTCAAGGATCGGGGGTTTGATGAAGAGGGTTCATTTCAAGAAATAAACCTTTTAAATTAACCACGAGATGAGGGAAATTTCTTTATTTAAAAAATGCTCAGGCCCTGCTGGCTTTGTTTTCTCTCTCTTATTAGCGCCGTTATTAATAATCCCACCCTTTCTCTCCAGGGGATGGTCCACCCTGCCTGCGGAGGCAGAGTGAGCCACTCAGACGTGGGGACAGGCCCCCAGCCCTGGGCTCCTCTGGCCAGGCCTGTCTGCTCCATCAGGCCTCCAAGGTCCAAAAATGGACCCCACCCAGGCTCCTACGCCCCAGGTAGATTCTCAGGCAGATGGCCATGAACCTGCTGTGTGACCTTGGGCATGTCACCCGACCTCTTTTTTCTCAACAGCAAAATGAACATAGAATCACCACTTTCTACAACTGCACCTTAAAGTTAGGAGTTCAGGCCTCGCATGTTGTCAGTGAGAAATCGGACCCCGAGAGGCAAAATGAGTCATCCAAAGGCACACAAGATCTTCACAGCAGAGGTGGTTTTGACATCAGCCTAATTCTTGGTCTCGTTTTCTACCTGGAGACATGCGTTCGGATGTGGGATCTAAAAATCGCAAAGCCCCTTGGTACACATGATCTCCCTGGATGTGTACTAGTAATTTGTCAGCTGTATCTTACCATCCCTGTTTTACAGATGAGGAGGTTGAGGGGCTCTGGGGACGTCCCAATCAGAGCTTCAACAGGAAACATAAGAAGTATACTCTGTTGGTTCATCTGAGGAGAGTTTAATAAAACAACTATTTACAAAAGTAGGGGCGAGGATTAGAAAAAGTGGAAGTAGTGATGCAGTGTCACAGGGCCGGTAACAGCGGGAAGCCGTGCCCAACCCGGGTGACCAGAACCAGGAGGGAGGGCCGCAGGGAGAGGCAGCAGCAGCAGCCAGCACAGAAGGGATTCAAGGAGTAAACTCCAATTCCCTCTCATCTCCCGCTGGCGCCCCCTTTTGGTCAGACCCAAGGGAGCCTGCAGATGCGGATTGTAGGCCAGCCTCCCAAGTCCACAACAGGGTGGAGAAGGGTGGACACCCAGCATGGGGGCCGGAGAGGGGACTTGCCAGTAAATGGCAGAGGAGATGACCTCAGGTCTTCTTAGTCCAAAGCCACAGTCTTTTCCGCCACCCTGCTCTGCCCCGGCGATACCCGGCCCCTGTCTCAAAGTTGTTTGGCACAACCCGAAGGAAGTGCTGGGCCTGGAGGTATAGCCAAGCATGAGGAATGGCTGTCCCTTCCTGTGGCCACTCTAGGAAGAACCAAATACTGGCATCATGTGATGGCAGGTGATATACCATCTTGTCTCCCGTGGAGCTTGTTTGCATTGGAACAGGGGCCTTCCGGAAACCAAAGGCTTTCACCTAGCAGGGAAGCCCGTGGGAAGATCTTGGGCTCCCTTCCACGGAACCACACCGCAAAGGTCTGCCCTAAGAGTCTGCACACCACAGAGCTTGCACAGGGGTCAGTAGAGTAGATGCCATACACGCACATGTACACACACAGACACACACTGGCAAAGAGAAAATTGGGGCCCACGTATGACATCACCCACCACTTCTTTCGGGGCTTACTCCCCACTGGTGTAGGATGTGTTAGGGCATCCCAGGGAAACCCAGATTAGAGCCCCGCTTTCCTGGCCACTTCGCAAAAATGAAAGCGAGGCTGACAGATTAAGGTTGTAGGGAAAATCGAGACAATGGGACCTGGAGGGATGTAGGGCTCAGAGCTCTGGAGCACTGAGTGACTGGAGGACACCAGGGAATCTGGGAGGAGGGAGAGAGGGGGCTGGATAAGGTGGGGCACAACCACACTGTTTAACCCCTACTTTCCAGGTCCCATCCAACTGGTATTTACAGAGCCATTTCTACGGTGGGGCTCTGTCTTTCTCCTTAGAATGGGGGCTTCCCAAGGCCAAGATCATGTTTTTCACGACTAGGCATGTTTGGGGGTGGGGCTTAACTCATCCTCTGTGTCGCCTCCTAAATGCAGCCCAGAGCTCCGATCTTAGGTGGGAGTTTCAGCTCAGCAAGACCTCCCCATCGAGAAATACAAACCCAGGCACACTCACCCTTTCCCAGCCCCCTGCCACCTGCACCCCTGCGGACTGGGAGAAGGAAGGAGAGGAGGAGAAAAAGGCCTTCCCAGTCTAGGCGTTAGACCTGCCCAGGTGTGTGGGGGGGACCAGCTCACCATCTCATTAATGTGGAATTGTTTTTAGGTTAATAATCTTGCGTTAATTTTCCCTTAAAATATTGTCTTTGACCGTTAAATGCTCACACTGTTATAAAAAGAACGTAATAAATGATCTTGAAGCAAATTCTCCTGCCAAATGTCATAATTTATTTGCATAATTAGCTCTTAATTTTAATTCAATATGCAAATCCATGCTTCCTTTCCATTGCAGCCGCCTGTTTCCCAGCCGGGCGGCCATGAATTTACTGTGTAGCTCTCTCCACGGCTGTCAGAGGCGGGGGTGGGGAGGCAGGCGCCTTCTGGGGCTGGTGCCTGCGGGAGGGGTTCAGACACACAGACTCAGATGGACAGGCCCATGGGCCCCTGCCACATAGGTGCAAACGCCCACAGATGGACCTGTGTGGACGCCAGCATACCAACATGTGGATGGACATGTGTACAGATGCACTGACACATTAACACATATCACAGGCAGAGCCCCAGAGGTGAAGGCATACGAGCCCAGACTCGTAGGCTGACGCATTTAGAAATCCACGGGCGCCCACTGAGACACATTACACAGGTAGAAACACTGCCATGCAAGAACACATGAACACAGACTCCCATGAAGTCCCCTGGCTTCGTGGGCCCAGACGCATGCGCTGACATTCAGAGACTTGGGCGCAACCTGATATATACCTGCAAATGCAAACACCCCAAGACACGGTGCGCCAGCGAGCAGAAGTTCATGGGCACAGACAACGCTCACAATCGAGAGATCCACGGGCCTACACGCAGATGTGCAGAGCCATGCTTGGTGAGGCCCACACAGTTGTGAGACCACAAATCTTTATGCGCACACGCATAACAAGTCGCACTCTCAGAGACAGAAATTTGACAACCCCACAGAAAAGCCGAGATGTGATGTGGACACCCCTGCACATATAGGATTTGGCCTTCGAGTCTCCATGGCAGGATTTTTGAGGCACTGTAGGGCTCGTGGAAAGAGCACCGAGCTTAGGGTCAAGAGACCACATTCTAGTACCAGTGCCACCTCCCAGTTGCTGGGAGACCCTAAGCAAGTCATGTTACTTTTTAAAAATAACAGCTTTATCAAGATATAATTCGCATATCATGCAATTCATCTATCTAAAGTGTTCAAGTCAATGGTTTTTAGTAGATCTATAGGGTCGTGCAACCATCACCGTAAGCCATTTAAGATTTTTTGGAAAATGTTTCTTTATTTTTGAGACAGAGACAGAGAGAGAGAGTGGAGGGGCAAAGAGAGAGGGAGACAGGCTCTGAAGCAGCAGAGCCCAACGTGGGGCTGAAACCCACAAAACCATGAGATTGTGACCCGAGCCGAAGTGAGACGCTTAATCAAACCAGCACCCCTCACTGTGAGACATTTTAGGACATTTGAACCATCTCCCCCCAACCCCATACCCATTGGCAGTCTCTCCTCTTCCCCCAATACTCCCCACCCCCAGATCTAAGCAACTCTTTTTTTTTTTTAATTTTTTTTTTAACGTTTATTTATTTTTGAGACAGAGAGAGACAGAGCATGAACAGGGGAGGGGCAGAGAGAGAGGGAGACACAGAATCCGAAACAGGCTCCAGGCTCTGAGCTGTCAGCACAGAGCCTGACGCGGGGCTCGAACTCACAGACCGCGAGATCGTGACCTGAGCCGAAGTCGGACGCCTAACTGACCGAGCCACCCAGGCGCCCCTAAGCAACTCTTAATCTATTTTCTTTTTCTGTATATTTGCTGACTCTGGACACGTTGTGTAAAGGAACTAAAAGAATGCATGGTGTTTGGGGTTTTTTGGTGATTGGCTTCTTTTACTTAACATAGAGTCTTCAATATTCATCCATGTTGTAACATGAATCAGTACTTCATTACTTTTCATGACCAAATAATATCCCATTGTATGGATATACTACATTTTATTTACGTATTCACCAGTTGATGGACATTTGGGTTCTTTCCACTTTTGGGCCATTATGAAAAATACTGCTCCAACCATTGTTGTACAAGTTTTTGTGTAGGCCCACGTTTTCATTTCTCTTGAGGAGGACTTCATCTTCCCAGAGTTTGGCTCTCCCACCTATAAAACGAGAGGGAATTCATTCCATTAGAATCGGAAGGCTGTCCAGGTGTACTTGTTTATGATTAATACGGAGTTCTCCAGCTGAGACTATGGTTCTCCTCATGTAACCAGACCCACACACACTCACACACACAATTACCAACACGGCCATCAGACACATACCATAGCCACAAAGGCACAGGTGCACCCAAGGCAGCCTAGACCCCTTCAGGGACTTGGTCCTGAGTTTGGGGCCTAGAGAAAAAAACAGAAATGCAGTCAGAGAGATTGTGATAGCCACAGGGAACATTGTCCTGACTCAAGGAGGGTCCTTTCATGGTGAAGGGGGTAAAGTATGGCACTGGGGAGGAAGGGGTTTAGCCAACATGGTGGGCGAAAAGGCAGGGTGAAAGGGTGAGGTTAGCGATGGGTGACTGAGTGAGGATCCACTCTGAAGACCAGGACACTTGGGTGCCACTTCCCCAGCTGTTTCTGCCTTCTCCTCTCCCCACCCATGTTACCCTTTGTCTCCTTGTTCCTTCTCCCAGAGGTAACGTGACTCTTCCCCCCTCCCCAACAAGCTAAGGAGACAAAGGGGATCCTTTTCCAGGATAATTAAGCTTCAAAGTCAGCAGCTCCTCCCAGGAAACTGATCAGGTTTGCCCTGAGAGAGCCCTTTAGTGCGGGAGGGATGGCGAAGGGAGGGGAGACAGGGACAGACAGACAAGACCAGGAGACAGGAAAGTGAACTCGGACACCACTGAGCTGACACTGATTCTTATGACCTTGCACTGTCTGTCAGGAAAGTTTGATCTTTAATTCTCCTTCTTAGGAGAGGGATTTATGGAGTTGTGACCCGATTAGCTACAGACCCCAAAACACTGTCTCCCCACAATCACAGAAGTCCTGGGTATGGATGAGTGAAAATATCTGAGTGTGCGTGTATCCATGTGTGGATGCCCACCGATATTATGGACGTGTGTTTATGGAGCTGTTGTGTATCAGTGTGTAAGTGTGTGAGCGCCTGTCTGTCCCCAACCCTCTCGGCCCCCACCCCCACCCATGCCCCCTGCAGAAGGCTCACTGTGCGGCCTCAGCGGAGTTTCTAACCTGGAGTGATCGCTTTCCTGATTTGCCACTTTAGTACTCTTGTTAATGAATTTTTAATCTTCTTAATGACATTAAACACGGAAAGTAATTAAGGAAAACAAGTTTGAAACTGCTGACTTCAACCCTTTATTCACAACTATTTAATGTAGAATTAATTTGATTTTGCCCATTATTCAAATGAACGCGCTACCTTCTCCTCGGCCCCAGGCCTGTCCCCTTGCCCCCTCCCCACATGCCCAGGGACCCCCTCTCTCACCGCCACCCAGTTATCACTGACCCTAGTGGGTGATGGTTTCCGTGTGACATGTCTGTGCTTGGGGCCTGGGTGTGAGGCCTGAGCCCAACTCCTGGAGGGTAAGGATCAAAGAACGGCCTCTCTGGGTTGGGAGACAGCACAAGGAAGGTGGGGGTGGGGCTGAAGATCTGAGGCTGGAATGATGCAGACTCTTCCATCTCGGATTTCCCACCTAGACGCTCATTATCAGCCCTAGGTCCCACCTATGCACTCAAATGCTTGGTTGTTGGGGACATTCAGATCACAGGGATTTGGTATTAGACTATTTAAATCTATAGACCTCAAGATAGTCAGGTATCTGGAAGCTCAAATGCTGAGGTCCCATGAAGTCCAATTTCAGACCATTTTTCAAAATTTCACTTTTATAATTTCAGAGAAAAAGCTTCTCTCCCTAAACCCTGAGCCTTGGGCCACTATCTGGGTAAGGCTAAAATGGGCAGGTCATAGCTGTTTGAAACTGGTCCTGGGTGGAGAAACCAGGCCCCAAGCAGTCAGCCAGTCCAAGCCTAAGTGGGTTTTGGCCTCCACCTTCTGGAAGGGGTCTTTTCTTTCTTTCTTTTATTTTTTTAAAATGTTTATTTTTTGAGAAGTGGGGGGAGGGGCAGAGAAAGAGGGAGACACAGAATCCAAAGCAGGCTCCAGGTTCCAAGCTGTCGGCACAGAGCCCGATGCGGGGCTTGAACTCACGAACTGTGAGATCATGACCTGAGCCGAAGTCAGCCAACTGAGCCACCCAGGCGCCCCCTGGAAGGGATCCTTAAGGGGACTCTGACCCTTGGATGAGAGGAAAGACAGGGTCCATATGAGCCCTGGGGGCACTCAGGTCCTGGGCTTCAATGTCCTCACAGCTGGGGGTAGCTGGGCTAAGGCTATAGTAGGTCACCCCCCCCAGCCTCCTGACTCCTGCCCCCAAAAGGCCACCTCCTTTACCCTTGGGTCCCAGATATTGTTTTGTGTGTGTGTCATACCTGTATAGTGGTGAGAAAGGAAGGTTTGGGGTGGACACGACCCTAGGAGGCAGCTGAGGGAGGGGAAAAATCTCAGCATGTGCCCTTAGGCAGATATGCCATAAATCCTGGCTCTGGACCTCCTCTGGACTTTGGATAAGCTCTGACCTCTCCTCTCCTCCTCTCTGAAGTGGGGAGACCGACTCTTACCTCAAGTTGTTACAAAGATTCAGTGAGATGTCATGGTGACCTTACCATTAGCTCCTGGCAGTTCCAAAAACATGCCAGAGAAGGAAAACTGAGGGGTTCAGGGGCTAGGAACGAAAAGAGGGTCTTAGGAAGCCATGGATTTGCCCAGATATACTGAGGGTAGAGAGGGGAGCTAGCATCTGGGAGCTTCCTCCCTTTTATCCCTTCAACAACACTGGAATTTTTCCTTGGCTTCATTCCCCTGAGTTATATCACCAAGGGGGGCTTTCTCTCTTCCCCCCTCTCCCTTACCCCTTCCTCTTGCCTCTTCTCTCCAAACAAGCCTCCCCCAAGCCACTCCACTCATCTCAGCTCCTGGGAGCAACCAGTCCTCCCCCCCCCACCCCCCCCCCCCCCCCGCCCCCCATCACTGCACTGAGCCATGACTGGGCCTGAGCTGAGGCGGGAGTCTCGCGCCCCTTCCTCCCATTCCAGGGACTTTATGGGCTGAGACGCTGCCGGCTTGCTCACTTCTCCCTCTCTCCTGCGTCTCTCTCCATCATTCTCCATGTTTCTTTCCCCCTCTTTCTTTCCTCCTTTGCCGTGGCCGGCCTTTCTCTCATCTGTCTGTCTCTCCCTATCTCTGTGTGTTTCCACCTCTCTCAGTTCTCTTTCTTCAGAGACCAGGGATTCTAGAACATTTCTAGCTACAACTGTCCAGGGCACACTCTCAAGAAAGGAAAGCTGACCGGGGGTACTGGGAGGACCCCACCTCGAGTGTGCCCCACTTCCCCTTCTTGCTGACATCCTACGAAGGACCAGGAGAAAGAGGACCTGATCAATGTAGCACACTCACACCACCCTCCCACACCTCCTCCCCACCCCGACCCTCTCACACTCAAAACCCTCTCACAAAGACCCACACACTCTCTCACACCCACACGACAAACTTGCACCTCACTCACACACAGACACAAGTGTGAGCAGGCACAGATACACACGGACGCAGATGCACACTCGCACACAGAGCCCCCCCCCCACAGATGTGTATGCGCACACACACATACACACGCAGAGATCCCACAGGCGCCCAAAAGCACAGGGCAATGATTAATGTCCCCTCAGAAAAAGAAATTATATCGAATAAATTAAACTACTGTGGCAGCAAATTGAAAAATAAGGATGTAAATGAGGTTTGAATACTTAATATCGAAGACAAGGGGGGGGAACAAAAAGGGATCGCTGGGTCCCCTGAGAGGGGAAGAGGATGTTCCCTCCTGCTCCCCGGTTCAAATCTGGCTCCTGTCCAGAGACCTCAGAGCTGGGGGCTGGGGTAGTATGGGGCTTCAGTCAGCACTGGGGACCCTCTCTTTGGTGGCCATGGCAGAGAGTCCCAGAGCCTCTAGAAAGACCCAGAGAGGGAGGATGAGGAAGAGGTGATGTAACCACCTGGTAGCATGTCATATCTCACCCCTGACAGACCCCAACACACAAGTGGGTACTTGCTTCCAGACCCAACACATGCTCCTTTGAAGGTCCACCCTGGCTTACTTGAGCTCACGACTCATCTCCCCCTAGATCCCCACACACCTCAAGACACCCAAACACATTTGATCACATATGCTTGCTCAGCCCTCAACTCAACGTCAAAGCTGCACACGTTCTCCGAACTCGCCTGCCTCATCGCCACCCCCAATATGTCCTAAACCCGCTTCGCACCCTGACCACACCACAGGCATTCTTCCCCCCCAAAAGCCCAGTGCCCACTGGGCACAGTCCTACCCACACCAAACACCCCAAACACACATCACACACATCTGCACATACATGGGTTCACACACACAAACATAAACTCTTTCCTTGGAGCACATCATGACATACTCCTGTCACACACACACACACACACCTCTCTCTCTCTCTCTCTCTCTTTCACACACACACACACACACACACACACGGATGGTAATACCATCCCTGAGCCCCAACCCCTCAGAAATTGTGGGAAGGAGAGAGGCAGGGTTGGAAGAGCCTTCTCTTTCTCCCTAGGCTTTAAGGGAGTCCTCCGTGTACACACACACACACACACACACACACACACACACACCCCGGAGCACTTCCAGCCAGCCTCCATCTTTCCATTTCTCTCTGCCTCCCTCTCTGGCGCTGTCTCAGTTTCCCTCACTTTGCCTGTCAAGTGCTTTTTCCTTGTCGCCTTTGTCTCGGACACCCCAATATGTCCTGCCCCCCTCCTCCCCGTCGGTCGCCAGGCCCTGAGCCGCCACCCGCACCCCCACCCTGCGGCACCCCCGCCCCTCCCCCTCCTCCGCGGCTCTCGCTGTCGTCTCTGTTCATATATATTTAGTATTTATTTACAAGGCTGGGTTTTTTCCCTGGGCGGGAAGCCAGCCGTGCACAGAAATCCTTAAGATGCTATAAAGCTGGTGAGGTATAAAATGGAAAGTGGTTAGTGCGCTGTTTGGAGATATCTCACCGGCGGCCGGGGGCCCGCGCCGCCCAGCCGCCCGCTGTAAATCTCCCGGAGTTTAGCGCGCTTGTTTGTATCAGGCCGCGAGGGGAGGGACCGGCCGCCGGGGCGGGGGGCCGGCGGGAGGGGGCGCCCCCCAGCGCCGGGGACCCCTCGGGAGAGGGCGCTCCCTCTTGCAATGGAGGTGGGTGAAGGGGGGCTGGGAAGCCGCCTTTTGGGAAACAGAGGCTCCTCGGCTGTGCCTCTTCTGAACTCCGCCTAATCTCACAGGGGGACGGAGAGAAAACGTGGGGCCCAGAGCTCCCCCCACCCCGCCCCAACCCCAGCGCGCGCGGGACGGAGACCCCACAATACCCCCCACCACCTGTGAGCCTCCTCCCCAGGAGCTTCACTTCCCCGCCCCTTCTCCGAGGGCCTGTGGTCTGTGGTCTGGGGAGGGAGCAGATGACCCCCGCCCCCTGCCAGGAAGAGTTTGGGGCAGGAGACCAAGGTTCCTCCCTGCAGAGCTAGGGCCTCTCACACTTTATTTCACTCCCCTGAGCAGCAGTTGCCTCTCCCTTGCAGGGTCCTGATAGCTCCTACCCCAAGGGCTGAAGGGAAGATGAAATGCATCAATGCAGCTGAAGGATTTAGCACCGTGCCTGGTACATAGTAGATGCTCAGTGAATGCCGACTGTGTGATTTGTGCCAATCTGCCCAGCACTTTGTTCATCCGTGTGTTTAGCTAGTTGCTCATTTACTCATTTATTTTGTCAACTATTCACAGCACCCATCCACCCATCCATTCAGCAGCTTCAAGCTGTGTGGTTCTGGCCTCTGTGGTGGAGAATTCTGCAGAAGGCAAGAGACCTCCCAGGGGAGCTCCAGTTGGGATGGGGCACTAAGATCTACACCAAGAGGGTAAAAGAGCCACTTCTGGATTAAGTAGCATTTCAGGGCAGCTTGGAGGAAAGGGCTCACCCCACCCATCAGCATGACATCCCTGTCCGCAGTCCCTGGTGGAGCCCTTTGACTTCCTGTGGCCTGAAAGTCCCAGGAGGGGTGAAGGAGCAACTAGACTGTGAACTTCCAGAGGGCAGGCCTCATCCCCCACCCGTCCCGCCCCCAACCCCAGCAGAGCCTGGAGCCAGCTCTCAAGAGCTGTCAGTAAGTGCCCTTTGATTGATGAGTTGGGAAGGCTGAACTCTGCCACACTCCTCTCTCTCTTTAGAGCGGTGACACACCTGTCATATAACCTGCACACGCATGTCCCAGCTCACCTGGACACATGTCAGGAGGGCCAGGAGTAATGACTGGGAAATTTTAGGTGGTCACTGCCCAGAAATGGAGGCTCAGAAGAGCCAAGTCTGTGTCACACAGTCATGTCCAAGCCAGTCTTTCTGTCTTGGTTCATTCATTCCATCATTCATTCACTCATTCATTTATTTATTCAACAGGCGTTTACTGAGCCTCCTGGGCCAGGGGCTGAGGACAATTCAAATGAACGTTACTTATGGGGCGCCTGGGTGGCTCAGTGGGTTAAGCGGCCGACTTCGGCTCAGGTCATGATCTCGCGGTCAGTGAGTTCGAGCCCCGCGTCGGGCTCTGTGCTGACAGCTCAGAGCCTGGAGCCTGTTTCGGATTCTGTGTCTCCCTCTCTCTGACCCTCCCCCGTTCATGCTCTGTCTCTCTCTGTCTCAAAAATAAATAAACATTAAAAAAAAATTTTTTTTTAAATTAAAAAAAAAAAAAAAACAAATGAACGTTACTTAGGCCTGGCTCTCAAGAGGTTTATAGTCCAGGACAGCTGTAGGGCAAACATTCTAGTAATGACTATTGGGAAAATAAGAGCCAAGAAAGCTGTAGAGGACTAGAAATTTCACAGGGAAGAGAAACCACTGCTGGTGGTGGTGGTGAACAACAACAACAACAACAACAACAACAACAAAACCAGCAGGCACCTTGCTAAGCAATTTATAGGGAGTATTCAGAAGATGGCTTTACTTGAATCAGGTCTTGCAGAAAATTAGGATATTGATGGGCAGAGATAAGCTGGGTGTTGGGCAGTGATACCATCCCAGAAGGACAGCATCGCAGGCAGAAGAAGAGAATGGACCAGCCCACAGAGGTGGGAAGTTGCTGGGTGGGGAGTGTGCAAGGGAACCACTCAGAGTCCAATTTGGCTGGCAAGTATGAGCATGAAGGAGAGTAATGGGAAGTCTTGGAGAGAGGGGGAGGAAGGGGCCAGGTCACAAAGGGCCATGAATATAGGAGTCAGGAGTTTGTACTTTATTTAGTATGCAGTGGGGAACCATTGAAGGTTTTTGAGCAGGAGAGTGGCACGATCAGAGCTGTGCTTTAGGAAAATGAATCTGGCAGCAGTGTGTAGAACAACCGGAGACATGGAACTCAGAGGCAGAGAGCCCCGCTGGGAGAAAGAAGCCACACTTGGAGACTTGGTGCATGGCTTGCACTCAACAGGGTTTGTTGGTTGAAGTGAAGAGGCTTGGGAGAGCTGTGACAAGGGCCTTCCTGGAGACAGTGGTGATGGCGAGGCAAAGATGGGTACCAAAGAAATAAGGAAGCATCTCTGAATTTGTACCCTAATTGAAAGTAGAGATGAGGACGGCAGGGGACTAGGGGCTCCAAGGCTTCTGTGAGGGTAAGTGGGTGGGCAACAGGGCTACCAACAAAGTCGGGAGTCACATGCTGTTGCTGGCTTTAGGAGAGGCATGCAGGCTGCTTTTTGAGTATGAGCCTTGCGCTGCCCGGGTTGTGGGCTTGGATCTCAAGAGAAGCTTGGGGGTTAGAGATCAGTGCTCCCATTACCTGCTCGGGGGTGACAGCTGCAAGTTTCCAAGTGACTA
The DNA here is from genome assembly GCF_023721935.1 of Panthera uncia. Classification (NCBI taxonomy): domain Eukaryota; kingdom Metazoa; phylum Chordata; class Mammalia; order Carnivora; family Felidae; genus Panthera; species Panthera uncia. The sequence goes on along the minus strand of NC_064818.1, from coordinate 57,154,496 downwards.
AGATCTCCTGAGAGACTGGAGAGAACAGTGGAGAGCTTTGCACTGTGGCTACATTTGGGAGAGACTGTAGGGGAAGAAAGAGACAGAGAAGGAGGGTTAGAGACGCCGGAGGAGAGTGCAGTGGACAAGGCAGCCAGGAGATGGGTAGTTCTCCTCGAGTGACTGGTATTCCAAGGCTTCCCAGGGGATGGGGCCTGAGAATCAGAAGTGGGGCCTGGTGGTCAAGAGGTTGGACGGGAGGCCGGGAGCAACCTTGTCGGGGGAGAAGTGAGGCTGGAGGGTGCTCCTGGGAGCAAGGGCTACTCCGGGGCACAGCATGCAGGGTAGTCTATCACCTGCCCACTGCTCACACCAAGCCCCCAGATTTGAGGTTTCACCAGAGGCCCTCTTGTCCCTCTCCTGGATGGAGCAAAGGTGGGAGTCAATGGGCAGGAAAGTGGGAGCCACTGGGACCGAATGCCCCCTGACTTGGGATTCCTGAGACCCTTAGATCTCAGCACACTCAGGGGTTTCTAAGGTTCATGCTGTTTACTTGGCTACAAACCACACAGCCATGCTCTTCTTTTTGATGTAGGTGACACCCTCGTCGGGTCATCCCCTGGACAGGGTTGACCACCCTCTTCCTTGGCACTAGAGCGCACTCTGTTCCACAGCTGGCTACCTCTATCTTGGGCCATACCCCAGCACCCGGGCCAGCGATGCCCAGGTCCCCCAGCATCCCCGGAACCGTGGGGTTTAGGAAGTAGAGGGGACAGGACCCAGAACCTCATTTCCCATTTAGGAGGAGCAAAGCATGGGAGGTGGTGTGGGCCCCCACCCTCCCGGAGGGGACCCACAGTCCTAAATGCCCCCGCGCCTTCTCCATATTGTGGGAAAAGCTGCTGCATCCATCACTGTCAGGCGCCGAGTTTGAATAAATTTGAATGCACTGAGCCGTGGGCTGCAGTTTCTATAATATCACTTTCCAGTTTGAATATTTCACTTACTTTTTTTTTTTGAATTTCTTTTTATCCAACAGTTTCTCCTCCTTTTCATCTCCCCCCGCTGCAGCTGAGCTCTGGATGTAGAGAGGACAGTGCCTTGAGGGTGTCTGAGATGGGAAGAGACTAGGCCTTTAGTAGCTTTGGCATCTCTGTCCTCCCGCCCGCCACCCTCACCCAACACATGTGCTCCCTGGGCCAGGAGCTCCATCTCCCCACTATTTGTATAGATGGAGAAACAGTAGTTGGAGCATGAGCCACCCTTGAACTCCCACCCTTCTAGATGGGCAGACCAAGTGTGCCAGCGTTCTGCTTCTTCCCTACAGGGACCTTAACCCCTCACCTACTGACCCTCCATCATATGCGGGTGTGTGTGTGTGTGTGCGCGCGCGTGCATGTGCGCACGCGCGCGCACACACACACACACACACACACACTCCCTCAGATATATTAACTTGTACCTAAACGCTAATGGCAGCTTGCAATTTCCCACTAGGAAGCTTGCTCCTAAGTCCCTCCGGCCACTGTCCTGCCTTCCCCTATAAATGAGGACCCCTGGCTATGGATTCCTTCTCCATCTCCCTGTATCTCTTCACTCTCCATCCATCAGTGTGGTGTCAGTACAGCCATGCCTCCGGATAGGGGCTGCTGGGAGGGAGAAAGGAATAGAGTCCTGGCAATGCATTCCAGAGAACCGTCTCCCAACAAGCCCCATGATTTGCTGGACTATGGTTAGTGCCATCCCCACTCCTTGCCCACAGCTCAGGGACCAGGAAGAACTGAGGTGCAAGGAGGGAAAGAGACCATCCTCAAATAAAATGAGTCAGGATTGCATTCAAGCTTGGGTCCAGATAGGGATGGGGAAGTGAGCAGATTGAGAAGGGTATTCTGGGGACCCTCTGAGTCTGTATTTTTCTATGGCAGCATCTGGTCACACTGCCCCTTGGACCATACATAAGGTACCCTGGCTACATAGATAATCTCGAGAGGGCAGTGACCATCCAGGAGGCCCAGTGATACTGACATCAATGAGGACATTCTGCTTTATGGGGCACACTAAGTGGCTAGAGGGCCACTGAGTGCTCCAACCATCTAAAAAGGACCCACATTGGCCATCTCCCATGGAAACATTATTCATAGAGCACATGCTCCTCTTTCCTGCCAGAAATGGCACTTCCTTTGGCTACTAATAGTCCCCCAACTATGCCTACATCTGTCACATAGTAGGTATGTATTGGGGGTTATGTATGAGGGGAAGCAGGAAGCAGAAAGCTTCCGTGAATCTCTGACTTCTGGAGGCAATGCACAGCTCCCCACTCTGTGCCTGATCCTGTGTGCTTACAGTTAGTGGAAAAGGCAGGATACAGGGAAGAAATGGTCAGACTTTGGGAGCACAAGATGTGACTGGGGAGGTGAAATTATCATTCAGAGTAATATTTATTTCTACTTTACATTTTGCTATGCTCAAAAAGGGTTTGAGCAGATTTAGGACACACACACACACACACACACACACACACACACACACACCCCAAAACAGTTTAGAAAAAGAGAGAGGACAACTGGAAATCATCTGAAGGCAGGAGAAAGATAAATGGAGCGGGGTCTTGTGGGAGGAGTGTCGGCAGTCAGCGCGGCCATCGCCAGATGGGGGCCTGTGTTGTAATTGTCCACCTCTCGAGGAGCTCACCTGTGTGGGTTCAGGTAGTCAGGGAAGGCTTTCTGGAGGAGGTAGAACCAGTCCAGGGACTCGACAGATGGCAGAACAAGGCGGATTGGTGGTCCAGCGGCAGGACTGGAGGAAGGAAAGTCGGAGACCAGGAGCTGAACTTGTGGCAAGTGTTGGTCAGGGAGGGGTTGGCAATGGGAGCAGTGAGTTTGAGGGACAGTGAGCAGGTGGCAGAGATACAATATGTCCAGGGGACAGTAAAGAGAGGAGAGTCGCTGTGAGCCATTGATAGGAGGTGGGGTGGTCAGTGTACTGAGAGGATTTAGGAGGTGCCCCAGACTAGCTTGGCCTCACCTCAATATTTCCTAATTCTAATACAGGCCTCTCAGGCCCCTCTTCCTGCAGCCCCTCTCTCCACCCCCATGAGCTGAAACTCAGCACCCAGCAAAGACAGCCCTCACCAATGGAGGGTTGGCTATACCAAACAGCACCCCCTCCCCAGAAGGAGGCACAGACCCCTACGAGGGCGGAAGTCTGAGCCTCCCCTCCCCCAGTGTGCCTGGGCTGGCCCCGTGGCGGGAGGGGTGCGGTGTGAAGGGAGAGGCTCTCCTGCCGCACCATGACAGATGATTGACTCGAAACAATATCTAAGGCGATCAGGATAAAGTGCTGGCCATTTCAAGGCTCAGCAGAATTCAGATTCTAATTAGACTTCTCACCACATTCCAAATAAAAATGGTTCCCCTGGTATCCTCTTTGCCTATCAGGTGTCTCTCCCTGATCGCTGGAACAAAACGCATAAAGAAAGTGATTAAAGCCATAACAAAGGCATAAAATTGGAATTATCGCTGCCACCACATCTGGGAGCATGGAGTGTCACCACACCGCCCCCTCCTCCCCAAACCTGCACACACACAGAGATGCTGTCCCACCCCAGCTCCTGGCTGGGCACCCTGCAATGATAGCCATCAGATAGGTGAGGAGCTGGAGGGAGGAGTGTTCAGGGGAAGGGGTGGAACTGGGAGGTGGGGGGGGGGGTCCAAGGAGCCAGAGACTGGAGATTAGGAGGGAGTAAACTGGGCAAATGAAGGGCTCCAGGCCTGGGGAGCAAGGAGTGAGTGGTCCAAGGAGTGAGGGATGGGCAGACAATGGTCACTGTTTCAAGTGTCTAAATATTTGCCAGTAGAGAGGGCCCTTGGGGCTCTTGCCTTGATGACCTCACCACCCCCAGGACATATACGCTCATGTGCACACATTGTAATCAGGGCTCACAATGCGCTATCAATTGTTTCATGCCTTGCACGTGTTGTCCATTTCTGTTGGGAGATACCTCAAGTCCCCCAGCTGACCCACTGCCCAAGCCACTGGACCCAGTGCTGGTTTCCAGTTCTCTTTCCCCACCTGCGTCCAACAGAGGGCACCCACCTATAGAGACTACTAAGTCCCCATTGGTCCCTAGCATGTGTGTGCACAGCCAGCATGCAGTCCAGAGACCCCAGTCCCCTGCACTGCACATTTGCACACATGCACACACGCACACATGTACCATGCCTATAACAATACCCTCACACAGTACACCACATTCTGGGAATTTAGCAAAGGCCCCCATCTCTTTGGGGCCCTGGCCTCTCTAGCTCTTCTGCCTCCCCTCCTGCAGCCCCTGTCTGCCCCTCACAGCTAGCCTGGTACCTGGTATGGGGCAGCCTTGTTCCCTGCGTGGGGTGGGTAGGCAGGCGGGAGGTCCAGAGGAGGGTGAGGGAGTGGGAGCGGGGCTCTGAGCGGGGACGATATAAAATTAAAAGGTAAAAAGCAGGAACGCAAATGGAGGGTGCTTTCAGCTTTCACATTATTAATGACTCTTCAAAAAATCGGCGAGTTTTCCAATCTTCTCTGAGAAGCGCTTGAAGGAGCTCACAGATGAAACTGACCTTCAAAATGTTCTTTGGTCTTTAGTTAAGAAATTCGCTCGCCATTATGGCATCATTAGGGAAACAAGGATAAAATTACTCCATGGTTAATGACCTATAGTATCTCCCCACCAAAATTTGTTTCAGATCTAATAAAACTGTGCTTAACACACTCGGATGAGTTATGAGGACTGTTCTGCAGGGTATTAAAATGTGGAAAATAGATTTTCCGAAGCTGGGGGGACTGGACTTTTTGAATCAGATAGCAGAATGGAATTTTCTGGGCAATAAATTCTTCCATGTCTCAATTTCATCTCGCGCTCTCTCTCTCCTGCCTGCCTCTGCCCCTCTCTCTCTCCCTCACTCTCTCTCTCCCCCACTCTCTGTCTCCCTCTCTCTGTCTTTCATCTTTTCCTAAAATACTGAAGCAACACAGAAACCTTTCCAATTTGAAGCCTACATAAACTTTGAAAAAAGCAGAGTGACAAAGGCCATCTGTGTGTGGTCGTGGGAGCCTGCGTATGCATGCACGCGTATGTTTGTGGCTCCTGCCTGCCACACAAGAGTGGAAGCAACTCTCTCCATCACTTCACCCAGTGGAATGGAGGTGACACCCTCCATTTCTCTATTGCCGGCCAAGCTGCCAGATCTCGCCCTCTGCACCGAAATCACAGGGCACGCCCAAGCTAATAACCCTTCCTAGTGTCTCCCCCATCCGCCCCCGCCCAGGGCCACCATACACACCAATGCCAGGAGTCAGCCTATGAGAACACACCTGCCCTGTCCACCCCAAACTTCTCGGGGATGGGAGGGGGGCTGCACTGGCCTTGCAGAGCTGCCCTGTTTTGCACACGTGCGTGCACATCAGCACATGCTAGCCTTCTTGGTGAGGCACACCCAGATGCCCCAGCCAGCCAGGCTGGAGGCTGAGACCCGAGCCCCGGCCCAAGCACTGGCCGAAGGTTTTCGGGGGCTGGAGACTGCCGCGGAGAGAGGTGGCTGGCGAGGTAATGGCATTTTGCTCTCTTTAAACTTTAATCTTTCCTATTAATTCCCTGCAACTGGAGAATGTGTGAGAGTTAATGTTCCGTGAACGTGTTTCGCACTCGGCAGTCTCTTCGAGCTAATTACCTTCAGGTGCTAAATGGAGGGAAATTGCAATCCATTTGGATGTGAAAAAATTTCGCCTTCCCGTCCCCTGTGAGACATCCTTTTTCCTGAGTGCTGCAGAAAGAATGCTCTCTGGGTGGGAGTTTTTTTCCTAATGTTTTTTTTCTTCGGCCCCTTCCCCCGCCCCCTTTCTCCAAGAGTCTGGGTTTTGCAGGACGGTGGTGGTTGGAGACTGGAGGAGACCTGGGCCTTGGCACAAGGTCCAAGTCTGGGGTGGAGGCCAGGTGGGGAGGGACTTACAAGCAGGGGAGATGCCCAGCCTGAGAATCCAGCCCTTGCCCCTTAGAGGCCTTGGAGTGGAAGTGTATTTACACGCTTAATAACACGCTTATTACCAGTGTTTCTCAGCTGCTAGGTTTTGAATACAGATATAATAGAATTTTACAAGCCACATAAAAGCTGTCCTTCTCCTGGACCCTGAACTGGGGTGTCTGGCAGGGTGGAGGACAGGGAATGGCAAATGGAGATGAGGAAGGGGCTTGAGGAAGGAGAGAATGGAAATGGATCAGAGAACTGGACAGAGAAGAGAGGAGAATGGTGTGGGAGGGAGATGGGCAGGGGGGTTGAGGGGGAGATGGGTAGGAGCTCTGTCTCCATCCCAGAGAACTGGCACCAAGGAGAAAGGCATGAAGGCCAGGAAGGTCAGCTCCCGAAGCCTCTTAGGTCTTGGCACAGCACACTCACCTTAGTGACACGCCCATCCCTCCAGCCCCATCCTTGCCCTCTGGTCTCAGACCTCAACCTCATCCAAGCCTCACAAAAAGAGACATCTAATTTTACCTCCTCCCTCTGCCTTGGATCCAACCTACTAGTCTTTACAAATCCCATTTCTTAACCTAGGTTGGGGCAGGGAGCTGTCCAGGTGTAATATGTTGCTTCCACCCAACAGGGAACAGTCTGGTTTAAGACACACAAGACAGAGCCCCTCACCCCCTAAGTAAATAGCACTCCATTTGAAAGAGGGTTTGGCCCCCCATGATGGCCTGGGGTTTTACCCTCCACTTGGAATTCTTTCTCTGGTCTCAACCTGTGTACTACTTGTGAGGGAACAACCATTCTAACACTGAAGAGCCTTCTTTGGGAGAATATACTGGGAAAATATTGGAGTGACTTGGGTTTACTTATTTGTTAAAAGTTATTCTGAAGGGTTTCAAATATAAATATACATAGATACATAGATAGATAGGTAGATTTAAATGTTTATTTATTCATTTATTTAGAGAGAAAGCATGGTGCACGGGCGGGGGAGGGGCAGAGAGAGAGAGAGAGAGAGAGAGAGAGAGAGGGAGAGAGAGAATCCCTCTGCTATCAGCGCAGAGCCTGATGTGGAGTTCAAACTCAGGAACCATGAGATCATGACCTGAGGCAAAATCAAGAGTGAGATGCTCAACCAGTTGAGCCACCCAGACGTCCCTTAAAAGATCTTTCTACCTATCAACTGGTTTCAATAATTATCAACATAGGGCCAATCTTATTTCTTCTATCTGCCAGGACTATTTGGACACAGACATCAAATCACCTCACCTGTCGATAATTTAACATTCATTTCTAAAAGTTAAGGACACTTTTAGCATTACCTCAATAGCATTATCTCACTTAAATAAAAATTAACTATAATTCCTTACTCTCATCAAATATCTATTCAGTTCTATAGGCTACACTTTCTTTTTTAAATTGTTGAAAATTTCTTTAAAAAAATTTATTAATGTTTATTTTGTTTTTGAAAGAGGTAGGGGAGGGGCAGAGAGAGAGGACAGACAGAATCCCAAGCAGCCTCTGCACTATCAGCACAGAGCCTGTCACGGGTGAGATCATGACCTAAGCAGAGATCAAGAGCTTGATACTCAACCATCTGAGCCACGCAGGCACTCCTAGGCTATACTTTCTTTCCTCTTCTTGCAATTTATTTATTGAAGAAACTGTGGGCCATTTGTCCTATGGAATTTCCTTCATTCTGGATTTTGCTGATAGCACCCCTGTGGTATCATTTAACATGTTTCTCTGTCCCTTTAAAATGGTAGATTCCAGAGTTGCTTGGCTTCAGATTTGATTTTTTGGCTAGAATATTTTACAGTTGGTGTGAACTTCCTATTGCATCACGTCAGGACCACATAATTCCTCGTCGTTTTTCTTTTTAAATATCAAGATTAATCAGTGGGCTCAGTTGCTGTCAGCTGGATCTATCCATTATAAAGTTCACGTTCAGCTTTTTTCCCTCCATCAGCTTTTCACTTAATGGTTTTAACAGCCATTTACTATCATTGACTCGATCCATTCTTTCATTAGGTGTTGTTGTATTTGTTTTGAAACTGCTTCTATTCTTCCAGCTTTTTATTTTGACAAATTTAAAACTGTACAGCAAAGTTCACTGTTGCAATGAATGCTCATATACTCTGATACAGACGAACAATTTGTAACTATTTCCACATTTGGTTTAACTCTCCCTTTCTTGTTCTAAAACACTTGTGTGTTAGTTGCTGACATAAATGACACTTCATCCCTAAATACTTCAGATATCTTTTAAGAACAAGGACATTCGTCTGTACTGCACAGTGTAATGATCACTTTCAGGAAATTTAACATTTGCCTGATAGATGAGTTCATATTCAAAACCCTTCTATTCTCCCAGTAATGTTCTTTATAACTGCCCCTCCCTCATCCCAATGTAAGATCTTTCATTGTATTTATTTTGTCTTTTTAATCTCCTTTATTCTGGAATAGTTCTCCAAGGTTTTGTTTTTGTTTTTTGTCTTTTATGAGTTTTGAAAAGTCCATGCAGCAGATTGTCCCTCAATTTGGATTTATCTAATGGTTTCCTCATGGTTAAATTCAGGCTAAACATTTTGGGCAGGAATACCATGTAGGTGATGTTTCCTTCTCAGTGCATCATATCAACAGGCATATGATATCAGTTTCTCTCATTATTTGTGATGATACGTTTGATCATTTTTAAGGTAGCATCATTCAAGATTCTCCATTGTAAAGGTGTCCTTTGCCCTCTCTGAGTAATACATTATGATGTAGGTAGGGGCAGGATTTGAGACTGTGAATATCCTGTCCTCTAAATATTTTTGATCCAGGGATTTTAGCATCCATTGATTATCTTGCTCGAATCAATTAATTATACCTTTAGTAGTTATAAGATGGTGAATTTTCTTTTTAAAAATTTTTTTAAATAATGTTTTAAAGTTTATTTATTGAGAGAGAGAGAGAGAGAGACAGAGACAGAGACAGAGACAGCGCAAGCAGGCTCTACACTGTCTATGCAGAGCCCTACGAGGGGACTGAACCCATGAACTGCGAGATCATGACCTGAGCCAAAGTTAAGAGTCAGATGCTTAACTGACTAAGCCACCCAGGCGCCCCTGGGTTCTAAGTTGACAGTTATTTTCCTTCAGAATTTTGAGGCTATAATTATTTATCTTCTGGTTTCCATTGCTCCTAATGAGAAGCCTGTTGCCTGATTGTCATTATGCTGCTAGCTTGTAAGATTTTTCTCTTAGATGTTCTGCAGAGTTACTAACAGTTTTAGGTGTAAATCTCTTTTTACTTATTCTGCTTGGGAATCCAGTTGTGTTCCTTCTTACTGAGAACTTTTTTTTTTTTTTTTTTTTTTTGCATTCAATACCAATTTGCCACCATTGAATCTTTATATTTCTTCTCTCTCTTTTCTCTCTGTTCTCTTCTTCTGGAATTTCTAATATCTCTATTGTACCTTCTCATTTTATTTCTCATGTCTTAACTTCTTCATATTTTCCATGACCGTAACTCTGTGAGAGGCATTTTGGGTACTTTCCAATTCGCTTTCCAATTTACTAATTCCTTCTTCAGCAGTGTTATCAACTGCTTAACCACTCCATTGAGTTGTTTTTATTTCAATATTTTATTTCTAGAAATTATTTTTTAATGTTTATTTATTTTGAGAGAGAGAGAGAGAGAGAGAGTGCAAGCAGGGGAGGAGCAGAGAGAGAGGGAGGAGAGAGAATCCAAAGCAGGCTCTGTGCTGTGAGCATGGAGCCCTATGTGGGGCTCAATCTAATGACCATGAAATCATGACCAAAGCCAAAACCAAGAGTTGGAGGCTTAACTGACTGAAGCACCAAGGCACCCCTGCTATGAGCATTTAAAGTATACAGCCAGTCTGTTCAGCTTTTGCCATTGTTCATCTGAATTTTGTTATTCGTGGATAACATATTCTTCAATCACCTTCAAGGATAAGTCATCATCTATAAGACCTATGTTGCTCAAAATGCAGGTTGCAATCCATTAGTGGGTCAGGAAATCAATTTAATGAAATAAAATAGAAAATAAAATACCAAGGTACATCACATATGTAAGTATAGGTACTGCTTACTGAAATTTTGTTTCAGAGGGATGTGTGTATGTGTATATGCTGGGTCATCATGCAAAATATATTTCAGCCCGTGATTCAGAGTAGACATGTTTGAAGGTCACTGATTTGGACCTTTCTCTGAGACCCTACTCAACCTACTACCCACTTTTGGCAGGCCCACCTTCAAGAGCAAAGATTAATTGCAAGAAGATAAGCCTTAGGAAAACTCAAGGCCTATCTTCTCCATATAAAGTTCTTAGAGTACAACATCATACCCTAGGGAGGAGGGCAGATCTCACAAGTTTCTATACTGCCCTGAATTAGAAGCCCCACAAATGGTCAAGGATACCCAGTGAATCACAGATATTCCCTGTGCCCCAGGACTCTGTACTTCAGCCTAATATCAACTCCCTGGGAAGGCCTTTCAGCTGATGTTTAGCAGGACTTTGAGACTCTTAAGTGCTGTTTCTCCAGGGTCTTGACCCCTAGACAGATGCTTGAATGTGGCTCTCAAGGCCACCATAAAATAGCCACCTGGGAGAACACCTAGGCAATTACTCCCCTGCACTTAGCTCCCAGGGAAATTATCATCTGCGGAAGTCCCCTACACAGTATAGAAAGTAGAAGTGCCAGCTGTAAAGTCTTTACTTTGAGCATCAGCATTGTTATTGAGAAAGGCCCCAGCACTTCTTCCTCCGCTGTACCATCCTGAATGTCTGAAAATCACACAAGGATTCAACCCATTTCATTTACAATGAACCCTGGTATGAAGGGATTTTAGCCTCATTTAGCTTCCACATTCAGTATATCCCAAGGTTCCAAAATAAAAGAGTCATCTCTAAAAAATCAAACTGATATCCATTGAGCTCCTACTAAGTGTCAGACATTTACACCTTTTGAATGATCTCATTTAATCTCTATAGTAACTTTAAGAGGTTACCCAAATAACTTTAGGGTCAGAGAGGTTAAGTAACTTGCTAGAGGTCACCTAGCTAGTAAATGGTTGCTGCGGTGGAATTTGAATTTCAGTTTGGCAGGCTCTTGACCACTATTCCCACTCTACAGCCCTTCAGTAAAAGGCCTCTCTGCCAACAAGGACATAGATTCTAAGGCCAACTCATGCAGAGCCAGTGCTTTCTCTGCATGACTGGCCTAAGACGTAAAATGACCAGGATGTAGATGCCTTCTCCCTGGCTAGCTCCCTGGACAAGTTGCTTACACCTCTGAGCCTCAGATTCCATCCACGCTAATACGTGGACTATCTCCGTCAGGAGGCTGCTACAAGGAAGACATAAAATAATGACATGAAAGCATTTTGTAAAGCATAATATGCTATGCCAACGAAATACTCTAAAAAGCCATACAATTAATTAGCTGAATGTGTCTGCATTTCCCCTGTTGGATTGGGAGCCCTTTCATTGGCTCCCATTGCTCTTAGAATAAAACCCAAAATGCCTACTTGACCAGCGAGGCCTGTACAATATAGGCCTTTGTTTCCTCCCCCTTTCTCAAGTGTTCCAAATTTACTGACTTCTCTGTTCCTATCTCAGGGCCTTTGAACATGCTGTTTTCTCTGCCTGATATATTTCTCACCTCTACCCACAACCCCTACTCCCCACCCCCACTTTGCCTAACTAACTGTTCATCCTGTTAAATGGCAGATAAATTTCCTTGGGGCAGCCTTACATGACTAGGCAAGGTCATTCTATTACACACTCTCATTGCATACCCTGTGCCTTTCTTCCACAGCACTTTGGAACACATTTACTTTATGTGCATAGTGAGGGTGGCCATTAGTGATTGAATATGTGTCTTTCCCATTGGAAGGGAAGCTTGATGAGAGCAAAGACCATATACATTTCACAAGTCCTGTATCCCCAGCACCTGGCAGAGCACTTCACTTGGCACAAAGTAAAGCCTCCACAGATATTTGAACACATTTTAAATATCAGTAAATGCGAGCAGAGACTGCTTTACTCATTTTATCACCGATTAGATGTCCACAGAAATCTGTTATGCTTCAACTCCTTTAGACTGGCATTTCTGAACATGGGGTTGTCCATAGGATAGAAATAGGTGTTATACAACAGAAAGGATTTTAGGGTCAAATAATTTGAGAAACAGGTTAAACAGGTTAAAAGGATTTTAACTTTTTTTTTTCCTAACTATAAGACTTCTTAGATCCATGCTTGGGTCCTTGAGAGATGCCAGTGCAAAGCAGAGCCCCCAGCCCAACCATGATCCACACACGGTATGAAGGAGAAATAAACCTTCCTTGCCTTAAACCACTGGATGGGGGTTGTTACAGCCACAAACTTAGTCTACCTTGACTAAGAATACATTGTGCATATATAGTATTTTTGATATTGGAAAATCTATAGATAGGAGGCTAGAAGGTTTCTGGGAACCTAGATAGTCCACTGAGGAGGTGGGTGACCAGGTGACCTCATTTACTAGAGTCATTCTGCCCCACACATGACCAGGGAGACAAAACTATCATCATACAGCAGATGAAAGTTGACTGGTAGTAGGTCAGGCTTTCAAACCAGAAGGCATTTAATCATTGATTGATTAATAAGCTAAATAAACAACATTCATTGGGCACATACCACATGCCAAATACTGTTAGGTGCTAGTACACACCAGTGAACAAGATATAGGTTCTCAGGGCTCAGAGCCCAGGGTGGAAGACATACAAGTAAACAGTCAATTCCAGTATGGTGTTTTAAGAGCTAAAAAGGCACCCAACACAGAGAGAAGGCTCCCAAAGCAGATGTGGGATTGGAGGAGCTTCTTGGAGGAGATGACATCTAAGCTATGATCCAGAGGATAATTTTAAAAGTAGCCACATAAGAAAGGATAGAAGAGCATTCCAAGCAGAGAGAACAAGTTGCTGGAGGTGAAGAATCTGCTCCAGGTTATGGAAGGGACCCAGCAGGAGACAGTGAAGCACCAGGGAGCATAGTGCCTTCTCTAAGGTACGAGGTAAAGGAGAGACCAGACCCAGATATCAGCCGGGAACCTGAGTGAGGAAGAAAAGTAGCGTAAATCTCAGCCAGTAGGTATGATTCAGGTAACAGGATTTAACAGGGCAGGGGCAAATGGGGCCGAGAATGGGAGCAGGGCCTCTTCTTCTAAGGATAAGAGTCACTCAGGAAGCACGAGAATTGGGGATGGATAGGAGCAAGGAGGGAGGAGGGACTGAAATCCAACATAGGAGGAGCCAGACCTTGACTGTTTTCCTTACCAGGAGACCAGGACCCCTGCAGTTAGGCAGCTCTGAGGCACAGAGGTGTACAGCTGGTCAGAGGACAGATGATCAGAGAGGGTGGCTAAGAAGGAGGTTTGGGGAAGACCTAAGGCCCCCCAGCTCCAGCCATGGTGCTGCCTGAGTCCATCATGCTCCACTCAGGACTGAGGTGAGAAATTGAAACGGGGAGGTGTTTGGCCCGTGAGCCTTGGCAGCCAAGCTGGTCTGTGGTTCAGCTGCTAGTATGTTTGGGGTCATGAGTTCAGGCACTGAGAGTGTAGCTTTGTTGTTTTCCTTTCATTTTATCATTAAGTTTAAAGATTCCAGCCAGATTCAACTGAAAGAAAAGGAGCCAGGATTGAATTAAAGGGAGGTCAATGTTAATGGTGTTCAGAAGTCTGGAACAGATACAGGAAACAGGACCTACATGTTCCAGTACCAGGTCTAGGTTTCCTCCATCACTCTCTGTGGGCCTCCTCCCCACTACCAACCCCTCTAAGAACATCCAACCCTCTCCTTAGGAACCTCTCTCATTTCCTTTTCAAGGGACACTTTCTCAACTGTAGGAAAATGTCTCCCAACTCTCAGCCTTTCCCTGTCCCCTGAATACTTGCCTGCATTCCTTTGTTCATCCACAAGACAAATACTAGAAATAGCATAGTACAGTGTATAAAGGCATGGATTTTGGAATTGGACAGAAACTCAGCTCTACTACCTAATTGCTATGAGAACTTGGAAGAACTTCATTGAGCTTCAGTTTCCTTATCTATAAAATGGGGATGATAATACTTTCTTCAGGTAATGATTAATTGAGATATGTATAGAAGCATTTAGTGTGATGCCTGGCACTTACTACGCACTCAGTAAGTGTTAGTTATTATTACTGATACTATTAAAATAGAACTTTAAACAACCTGTACTTACCTGGCTCACTGGCTTAAGTGACACCATCAATTCTTTTGTAAAACATACTGACTTATACTCATGGCTCATCAAACCTTCATGGCTAGGATGCAGTGCACTTGCGCTCCCCCATTTGGTTGAATTGCATGCTTACCAAGAGTCATTTGTTTTTAACTCAGCCTGTTTATGCCAGCTGTGCATATTATTCTTATTATATAATTTAACTAAATGTTACATAAACCAATAAAATATGAGTACTAAACTAATGTTGCTGTTTAGAAAGATTCTGTAACAGCGAGTTGCTTAAAAATTTTATCAAATTATGTATTAGTGAGACAACTGAAAAAGAAGGGGAAAATCATTAAAAAATCTAGCATTCTGCATTCAGATAGCTTCTCAAATACTTTCCGGTTTCCAACCCATGTTAAAGAAATCAAAACTGAAAAAGGCAATCAGTGCATTCTGGGTGCTCATGCAAGAGAGATGCTGGTGAAATGCCAATCAGTACACCCCCACACAAAAGAAGGTCTTGGCCCTACAACTAAAAATTAGAGTAGATAGTATTTTATTTGTTTTAATCTAAAAACAAAACATTTAGGGTATGGAGAGGCAAGTTGAGAGGTGATCTCAGCCCTCAAGAAATATACAGTATAGAGAGGGAAGACAGAAAAGTAAGTTGTTGATCACAGTAGACTATAATGAAGGTTAATGGAGCAGAGGGAGGGGATACCTAACTTGGACAACAGTGCAGAGGCTACCTGGAGGAGGTGGCTCTTGAGCTTGCTCTGTCCTTCCTCACATCTGTCCCTCAACTCCTTTCAAATCGTTCTGCAACATAAAAAGCTGGGACTTGCCCTCCAGCTTTGCCTGATGGCTCCCTTATTCAGGTCCCAGTATCGACAGAATCACAAAGAATGTTAGAGGGGACATGGCTACCCTCCCTGACAATAAGAACCCCAAGGATCTTAGGGATTTGTCATACGTGCATTTATTAGGACCTTCTGTGTTCTGTATATATTTTCAGCTATGCTCCATCTCCCAGGGTGAGGTCTATAAAGAGCTTGTACAAAACTCTTTTAAAAAAGTAACGTTTTTATTTTAAGATAATTCACATGCAATTGTAGGAAATAATAGAATACTCTTTACCCAGTTCTGACCAATGATAATATCTTACAAAACTATAGCACAGTATCACAACCAGGATATTGACATTGATATAGGGAAGCTACAAGACATTTCTATCACCACAGGGATCTTTCATGTTGCCCTTTTATGGCCATACCCATTTCCCTCCAGCCCCTCACTCCTTCCTTAACCCCTGGCAACCACCAATCTTTTCTCCAATTAAATGATTTCATTATTTCAAGAATATATAAATGGAATCATAGAGTATATATGGGGATTTGGGGATTGGCTTTTTTTTTTTTTAACTCAACATAATTCTCTGGAGAGTTATCCAGGTTGTGGTGTATATCAGTAGCTCACTCCTTTTTATTGCTAAGTATTATTCTATAGTGTGAATGTACCACAATTATTTCCCCATTGAAGAGCATTCTCCCATTGAAGGGCATCTGGGTTTGTTTCCAGTTTGGGGTTATTGTGAATAGAGCTGCTATGAACAATGGTGTACAGGTATTGTGTGGATATAAGTTATCATTTCTCTGGGATATATGCCTACATGTACAATTGCGGCAGGTCATATGAAAAGTGTATATTTAGTTTTTTTAAGTAACTGCCAAACTATTTTCTAGAGTGACTATACCATTTTACATTTCCACCAGCTATGTATCATTTCTCTGCACTTTGCCAGCATTTGGTATTGCTTTTTTTAAAAGCCATTTTGAGACATATATAATGATCTCTCATTTTGGTTTTGTTTTTGCATTACTTTTTTTTTCAAGTAGGCGTCATGCCCAGCGTGGAGCCCAACACAGAGCCTAATGCAGGGCTTGAACTCATGATTGTGAGATCAAGACCTGAGCTGAGATCAAGAGTTGGACACTTCACCAACTGACCCACCCAGGTGCCCCTGGTTTTGCATTACTTTGAATATCTTTTCATGTGATTATTTGCCATATGTATATCTTCTTCAGTGAAATGTCTCTCTTCATGTTTTTAGCCCCATTGTCTAATTGAATTGCTTGTTTGTTTGTTTTTACTGTTGAGTTTTAAGAGTTCCTTACATGTTCTATAAACTAATCATTTGTTGGGTATGTGGTTTGCAAATATTTTATCCCAGTTTGTAGTTTGTCTTTTCATCTTCTTAACAGAGTCTTTCACAGAGCTAAAGTCTTAAATTTTTATAGAGTCCAATTTATCAATTTTTCCTTGTATGGATCATACTTTTGGTGTCAAGTCTAAGAACTCTTTGCTTAGTCCTAGATCCTGACAATTTCCTATGTTCTTTTCTAAATGTTTTATAATTTTATATTTTACACTTGAGTCTATAATTCATTTTGAATTAATCTTTGTATAAGGTGTGAGACTTAGTTCAAGGTTCTTTTTTTGTTTTTGTTTTTCTTTTTTAACGTATGGATACCCACTTGCTCTAGCATCATTTGTTGAAAAGACTGTCTTTCCAGTGTGCCTGGGTGGTTCAGTCAGTTAAACATCTGACTCTTGATTTCATCTCAGGTCATGATCTCATGGTTATGAGATCTAGTCCCATGTCAGGCTCTGCACTGAGCCTGGGGCCTGCTTAGGATTCTCTCTCTCCCTCTCTCTCTGCACGCCCCCCCCCCCTACTCTTTCTCTCTCTCAAAATAAACATTTTTTAGAAAGAATATCTTTCCTCCATTGAATTGTTTTTGCACCATAAGTTGGGCATATTTGTGTGGTCTACTTCTGGATTCTTTATTCTGTTCCATTGATCTATGTGTCCATACCTCTATCAATACCATATAGTTTTGGTTATTCTTTTAATATAATTTATTGTCAAGTTAGCTAACACACCGTGTGCTCTTGGCTTAAGGAGTAGATTCCCATGATTCATCGCTTACATACAACACCTAGTGCTCATCCCAAGTGCTCTCCTCAATGCCCACCACACATTTTCCCCTACCCCCTACCCCAACCCCCCCAGTAACCCTCAGTTTGTTCTCTGTATTTAAGAGTCTCTTATGGTTTGCCTCCCTCTCTGTTTGAAACTATTTTTCCCTTTCCCTTCCTCCATGGTCTTCTGTTAAGTGTGGAGGTTCCTCAAAAAATTAAAAATAGAATTACCCTACAACCCAGCAATAGCACTACTAGGAATTTATCCAAAGGATACAGGATGCTGATTTATAGGGGCACATGTACACCAATGTTTATAGCAACACTATCAACAATAGCTAAATTATGGAAAGAGCCAAAATGTCCATCTACTGATGAGTGGATAAAGAAGATGTGGTTTATATATACAATGGACTACTATTTGGCAATGAGAAAGAATGAAATATTGCCATTTGCAACAAGATGGATGGAACTGGAGGGTATTATGCTAAGTAAAATAAGTCAGTCAGAGAAAGATAGATATCACATGTTTTCACTCATATGTGGAAGTTGACAAACTTAATAGTTTTGATTATTGTAGCTACATAATAAAACTTGAAATTCCACAGATGCACTCCTCCCACTTTATTCTTCTTTTTCAAAATGTTTTAGCTATTTTAGCTCCTCTGACTTTTCATACAACTTTAGAATAATCTTGCCTATATTTACAAAAACAAAAACAAAAACAAAAAACCACCATCTTGCCTGGATTTTCATAAGAATTGTGTTAAACCTATATGTCAATTTGAGAACTGACATCTTTAGTCTTCCAACTTGTGAATATGGTTTGTCTCTCCATTAAAAAATATTTTTAAATTTCTTTCATCAGCACTTTGTAGTTTCAGGATACCATTCCTGCCCACATTTTGTTAGATTTACACCTGAGTATTTCATTTTATTTTTGAGCAATTATAAATGGTATTTTAGGGGCACCTGGGTGACTCAGTCAGTTGAGCATCTGACTCTTGATTTTGGCTTAGGTCATGATCCTAGGATCATGGGATCAAGCTCCCATCGGGCTCCATGCTGAGCGTGGGACCTGCTGAAGGTTCTCTCTCTCACTTTCCCTCTCCCCCTCCCCCCCGCCCTCTCTCTCTCTCTCTCTCTCTCTCTCTCAGCACCTAGGTGGCTCAGTCAGTTAAGTGTCTAACTTTGGCTCAGGTCATGATCTCGCAGTTTGAGCTCCACATCAGGCTCTGTGTTGACAGCTCAGAGCTGGAGCCTGTTTCAGTTTCTGTGTGTGGCTCTCTCTGTGGCCCTCCCCTGCTTGTGATCTTTCTCTCAAAAATAAATTAAAAAACATTAAAAATTTTTTATTTTAAATAAAAAAAGATTCTCTCTCTCCCTCTGCCCCTCTCCCCCACTCTAAGTAAATAAATAATGAATAAATTTTTATTTTTAATTTCAGTGTCCATATATGCATTGCTAGAGTATAGAAATACAATTGATTTTTGTAGAATTTATCTTGCATTCTTCAACTTTGGTAAACTCATGCATTAGTTCTAAAAGGTTTTTGTTTTTTGTTTTTTTGTGAGGTCGTTTGCTTTTTTTGTTTTTTAACATTTCTTGGGATTTCCTAAGTAGACAGCAATGTCTTCCTTTCTGATATGTATAGCTCTTATTTCCTTTTCTTGCCTTATTGCTGTAGCTAGAACTTCACGCACTACACTGAATTGGTGGCGAGAGTGAACATCTTTGTCTTGTTCCTGGTCTTAGGGTAAAACATTCAGTCTTTCACCACTTATTGTAATTTTACCTCTAGGATTTTTAAGAATTCTCTTTATCAAATTGAGAAAGTTCCCCTCTATTCCTATTTTTCAGAGTTTTGGGTTTTTTTTTTTTGTTGTTGTTGTTTTTTTTGGTTCCTCTCCCTCTCTCCTCCTATTTTTCAGAGTTTTTATCATGAATGGGTGTTGAATTTTGTCAAATATTTTTTCTGCATCAACCAATATGTTCATGTGATTGTCCTTTAGCCTGTGCATAGAGTAGAATGCATTGGTTAGTTTTTAATTAATTGAACCAGACTTTCATGACTAGAATAAACACCAGTTGGTCATAGTGTATAATTCTTTTCACATATTGCTGGATTTAGTATGCTAGTATTTTCTTAAGGATTTTTGCATCTATATTCATGAGGAATATTGGTGTGTAGTTTTCTCTTTTTGGTACTGTCTTTGTCTAGTGATATCCAAGTAATATTAGCTTCATAAAATTAATTGGGAAGTGTTACTTCCTTTCCCATTTTCTGGAAGAGAATGTGTAGCTCTGTTGTTTTTTCTTTAAATATTTGGTAGAATTCTCTAGTAAAACTGTCTGGGCCTGGATATATCCTTTATAGGAATTTAAAAATGATTAATTCCACTTCCTTGTTAGAAAATTATTAAAATGACCAATTTCATATTGTGTGAGTTGTGGTAGTTTGTGTTTTTCAGTGTGTTTAAGGTTGTTCATACTATTCACTTATCCAGTTGATGTTTGCAGGGCCTGTAGTGATATTGCCTGTTTCACTCCTGAAATTGGTAATTTGTATCTTCTCTCTTTTTCTTTTGTTGGTCTTGCTAAAGGCTTATCAATTGTATTGATACTTTCAAAGAACCAAATCTTTGTTTCATGGATTTTCTCTATTTTTCTGTTTAAAAATTATTGATTTCTTCTTTTCTCTTTATTATTTTCTTCTTCTGCATGCTTTGTGTTTATTTTGCTTTTCTTTTTCTAAATACCTGATGTAGGAGTTTATAATGTCAAGACTTTTCCTATTTTCTGATGCAAGATTTTAGTGTATACATTTGCCTGTCAGCACTGCTTTAACTGTGGCCCACAAATTTTGATATGTTGTATTTTCATTCAGTTCAATTTATTTTTAAAAATTTCCCTTGAGACTCCCTTTGACTCATGGATTATTTACAAGTGTGTTGTTTTGCTTCCGAGTGCCTGAAGAGTTTATTGTTATTTTTATGTTACAAATTCTTTTAAAAAATTGTAGTCAATGAATGTACCATGTATTATTTCAGTTCTTTTAAATTTGTTGAGGTTTGTCTTATGGCTCAGGATATGGTCTATCTTGGTGTATGTCCCATGTACACTTGAAAATAATATGCATTCTGCTGTTGTTGGAGTGTTATGTACATGTCAATCAGATCCTGTTGGTTGATGGTGGTATTTAGTTCTATCTAGTTATCCTATCAGTTTTTGAGAGGGGTGTTGAAATCTTCAACTATAATTGTGTATTTGTCTGTTTCTCCTTTCAGTTCTATCAGGTTTTGATTTACATATTTTGCAGTTCTGTTGCTTGGTGCTACAGTGCTACACAAGTAGAACTGTATATCTATCTTCTTGATGAGTTGATCTTTTAATCATTATATCATATCCCTCTCTGTCTCTAGTAATTTTATTTACTCTGAAGTCTGCTTTATCTGTTACTAATATGGCATGTGGACTGATACACACATGGAATTCTTCTTTTAATGTTTTCATGATATATCTTTTTCCATCTTTTGCTTTCTCCACCCCTCCACACACTCTCACTTGCTGTTTCTCTCTATATATTTGTGTGTGTGTGTGTGTATACACATATACATATATACATATGTATATACATATACACACATATGTATTTAGGTTATGATTTTTAATCATTCTGCCAATGTGTCTTCTAATTTGTGTATTTATACCATTTATAGTTAATGTAATTATTGATCTATTAGAGTCTGATCTCTTATTTTTTGTTTTCTATTTGTTCTGTTTTTCATTTCCATTTTCTTTTCCCTGCCTTTTTGTGGTTACTGGAACACTTTTTAGAATTCCGCTTTAAATTTGTTTTAATGTTTATTTATTTTCAAGAGATAGAGAAACACAAGTGGGGGAAGGGGCAGAGATAGAGGGAAACACAGAATCCAAAGCAGGATCTGAGAGCTCAGAGACTGACATGGGTCTTGAACCCACAAACTGTGAGATCATGACCTGAGCCGAAGTCAGATGCCCAACTGACTGAGCCACCCATGCACCCTTTGGATTCTGCTTTTAGACTTTTGATCTTGGGGTCATGAGTTCAAGTCCCACACTAAATGTAGAGCTTTAAAAAGAAAGGAATTCTGTTTTTATTTCTCTATAGTGTTTTTGAGTGTAACTCTTTTTTTAAATGGCATCTTTAGGTATTACATTAAATATGCAAAACTATCACAGTCTACAAGTGTCATCATTTTACTAGTTTCAGTGAAGTGTACACCTCTTATCTCATTTTACATCCCTTTATCTTTGCCCATTTATAATATAATCATGTAAAACATTTCCGTTCTATGCATATGCAATTTTTGTTTCAACAGTCAAACATAAGTTACAAAACTCAAGAAGAGAAGGAAAATCTACTGTGTTTATGCATATTTTTGCTTACCATGTTTTTTATTCCTTTCTGGTGTTTCAAGGTTTCTTCTTTTATCAATTCCTTTGTGTTTAGAGAATTTTCTTTAGCCATTCTTTTAGGGTAAGTCTGCTAGTAACACATTCTCTTAGTTTTCCTTTATCTGCTGATGTCTTGTTTTTCCTTTCATTTCTGAAGGATATTTCCACTGGATACTCTGGATTCAGAGTTCTTTTCTTTTAGCACTTGAAAAAGTTGTGCCACTTCTTTCTTGTCTTCATGGTTTCTGATGAAAAACCCACTGCATTTGAACTGGGTTCTCCTCCAGGTAAGGTGTCACTTCTCTCTCATTACTTTCAAGAGTTTTCTTTGTCTTCAGTGTTTAGAATTTTGACTATAATGTGTCTTGGTGTGAGCTTCTTTAGGTTTATCCTGTTTGGAATTCACTCAACTACTTGAATCTGTATGTTTACATCTTTTGCCAAATTCTGGAGAGTTTCTGCCATCTTTGAATGCTTGTTCAGTCCTACTCTCTATTCTCCTTCTGAGACTCCAATGACAAAAATGTTAGATCTTTTGTTATAGTCCTACAGTTTATTTTTGGTATTTTTTTTTCTCTTTGTTGTTCAGATTGGGTAACTTCTACTGTTTTATCTTCCTCTGTTCTTCTCTATTCTGCTTTCAAGCCCATTCATTGAGGTCTTTAGTTCTGTTATGATATTTTAGAATTCCAAGATTTCTTTTGGTTCTTTATATTTCTATTTCTTTGCTAAGACTTTCTATTTCTGCTAAGACTTTCTATATCTTTGCTAAGACTTTTTGTTTTTTCGTTTCAAGTGTGTTCATAATTGTTCATTAAAGCATTTTTTGTGATGTTGTTTCAAAATCTTGTTCTGAAAATTCTAACATTTTTGACAACTCAGTGTTGGCATCTATTTCTTTCTTTCTTTTTTTTTTTTTTTTCATTCAGTTTGAGATCTTCCTTGTTCTTGGTATGATAAGTGATTTTTTTATTGAAACTGGGAATTTGGGGTATTATAAGACTCTTGATTTTATTTAAACCTCTGTTTTAGCTGACTTCCACTGGCACTCCTCTAGCAGAGGCATAGGGAGAACATCTCATTGTTAGTGCAAGGTTGGGTAGAAATCCAGGTTCCCCACTTGGCCTTTCTCCTTATTACTGCTGGGTGGAGGTAAAATCTCCACCTCTCCACTAGGCCTTCTCTGATACCTCCCTGGCTGAGAGGGGTTAGGAGTGCTTTGTTACTGCTATCCACATAGCTTTCACTGACACCATGGAAGGAATGAAAGTCCTTAAACTGTACTAGGCCTCCTCCAACACCACTCTAAAGTAAAGGAGGGTCACCTCATAACTGCTGGGTGGCAGCTGAAGTCCAGGATCCTCATGTGATCTCCACTGACACGTGGGGTGGGGTGGGGAGCTTGTTACCTCTGGCGAGTACAAGTGTTCACACTCTCTACTTGGCCTTCTCTGACACCATCCTGCCAGTGGTTGGAATGCCTCATTACAGCGTACTTAGAAGTCTAGGGTCAGCACTCATCTTTGCTGGCAAGGGTGAGAGTGGGGCCACAGATTTTTTTCTGTGGAATTTGGCTGAAGTAGATCAGTTATTGTCTAAAAGCTGTCTCACTTAGTTGCCCTTTTCCTGCTTGTTTGACTAGACAGAGCAGCTTTCATTAGGATTTTTTTGGTATGTGTGTGCTTATTGGTGTTTCTGGGTGGCCAGCTTCCTCAGCTCCATGTCTAAGATAGATGAGGTGGGACAAAAAGAAAACTCAGAGAACTTAATATGTTGTTCCTTGGATTCCAAGGTCCCTAGCTGATCTGCCTTCTTCTCTCCACCTTTCAGACTCTTATGTTTGCTTTATGTACAACATCCAAGAATTTTAGTTGTGCTTATTGGAAAGAATAAAGGAAAGTATGTCTATTCCACCTATTCTATGCTATCTTTCTAGGATAGAACTTCTTTGATGATTTTGAAACCCACCCACTTGCTGGGTCTTCAGGACCCAGGTACTGTGTAGGCACTTCAGGGGGAGCATAATATATAGATTATAGCTCCTGTATGCCAGGACCTCACCATTTGGTGAGACAGACAGCCACGTCTCATATAGTCTGGCTCATTGTTAACAGCATGGCTTAGAATCAGGACTGAGTCCCAATTCCAGCTCTGCTACATCCAAGCTCTGTGACCCTGGGTAAGTGAGTTAACCTCTCTGATACTGTCTTTTCACTTGTAAAACAGGGGAAAGGGGTGCCTGAGGGGCTCAGTCAGTTGAGCGTCCAACTCTTGATATCAACTCAGGTCTTGGTCTCAGTGTTATGAGTTCAAGCCCCACATTAGGCTCCATGCTGGGCACAGAGCCTACTTAAAAAAAAAAGAAAGAAAGAAAGAAAAAAGAAAACAAAAACAGGGGAAATATTAGCACCAATATCATAGGCTGTTGATGGATTAAATTAAATAAAATAGTGCATGTATATCATTTTGCAGGATGTCATCACATAGCAAATGCTTAGTAAATATTAGTTGTTGCTGTTGTTGCTGCTGCTCTTGTTGTTGTTACAAGGCAGGCTAGGCTAGGTATAATAATTTGTTATTATAGCCTAGTCCTTAGCCTTAGTCCTCTCCAGACAGAGCAGGTCTTTTGGCTTACTCTGTGCCCACTGCCTCTCTCTTCTTATCAACTGTGGGAATCTTTTTAACTTCATGTGGTCTCTTTGAAAGTGTTGAGATGGATGTTGCACATGATGAGGGGGGAGCAGATGTTTACTATTTGTTTTCACTCATTCATTCCCTTATTTATTCATGAATTCCTTTAGCAAATCTTTGTTGAACAATAACCCTGTGGTTGGCAACATGAAGGAACTTACAATCCAGCAGGAGAGGCATCTAAGTAATGATCATTTGGGGCAGACTATGTGCCAAGAAAGATATGATCGGAATACTCTGAGAGCTCGGAAGACAGAGAAATCATATTTGGATAGAAGAACAGGGAGGAATTCATAAGAAGAGTGCATCTGAACTTGACTTCAATAGGTAAACATGGAAGAAGTGCAAGAGATGAGCATAGGAAAAGAGAAAAGAAGGTACAAGTTGTCCTTAGAAAACAGAAAATAGTATGGTTTGGCTAGAACATAATGTATTTGTGTGTGGGGGGGTGGTGGATAGAGTCAGAGGTGGCTAATTATTTGGAGAGCTTTGAATATCAGGTGTATCAGTCAGGGTTAGGGTTGACTGCAAGCACCCAAATTACATTAGCTTAAACACATAAAGGTTTATTTTTCTCTAAGTAAAATAACTTCAGAGTTTGGTGATCTGGGGTTGGTTTGGCAGCTCTACTGTCATCAGAGACCCAGGCTCCTTATATCCTTAGCAAGTGCTTCCATCTTTCAAGTTGGTCCAAGATTGGACCATGGTCCAAGATTGCTGCTGGAGCTCCAGCATTCCAGACATGGAGAGAAAGGAAGGGAAGAGAGGCAATCTACCCAGCTATCTGCCTTCTTTATGGCACCTTTATGGAACCTTCAGGAAGTGGCACCCAACAACCTGTATTAATATCTTATTGGCCTGAACTTAGTCACATGGCCATTTATCTGTGAGAGAAAAACATACCATTTATCTGCTGAGAAAAATAAACTGAAACCTCTGGGCAGATTGCTCCCCTGGATAAGATATAAGTTCTATTACTAAAGATGAAAGTATACAGACAACTGGAAGTCTCTTACTAAACCCTTACACCAGAGTAAAGAGTTTAGATGTAATTAATCTGGCAGTGAGAGCCCCGTGGGGGATTGTTTAACAGGAGACTGGCACAATCCAAGCTGCTGACTAGAAAGATTAGCCTGGAACTGTGAAGACTATATTGTAGTAGAAAGAAACTAGAGGCAGAGAGATTAGTAAGTAGGTGATTTCACTGGTCAAGCAGGAAAGGGATGAAGATATGAGATGGAAAGTGAAGGGGACAGAGGGGAGACATATTTCAGGAGTATATTATTAGAGTGGCGGCTGATTGGATGTGATTCTGTGGATTGATTTTGCAATGGGAAACTCAGTCACTTGACCAATAGACATGGAATTGGATGATGGGGCCATTTCTGGAAAGAGGAAAAATCTGAGGAAGAGTTTATTTGGGTCCAGGTGATGATTTTAGTTTGAAACAAGAGATTTAGGCAGAACACTTATGCCAGTGGTTCTCAAAATGTGTGCCCCAAACAGCATAGGCATCACCTGGGAACTTATTAGAAATGCAAATTCTGGGACCACATGCCAGACCTACAGAATCAGAAACTGTAGGGTTGGGGCCTAACTATCTGTTAGTACAGTAACACATACGGTATTTTTATATACTAGCAATAAACTATAGGAAATAACATTTTAAAACATGCCATTTACAACAACATCAAAAAATATTAAACACTTGTTGAGATTAATTTGACCAAAGATATGCAAGACTCATACTCTGAAAACTAAACAACACTGCTGAGAGAAATTAAAGAAAACCCAAGTAAACAAAGAAATATTATGCCCATGCATTGGAAAATGCAATATTGTTAAGATGTCAATACTCCCCAAATTGATCTATAGATTAAATGCAATCTTAAAATCCCAGTAGGCTGTTTATTTTTAGACACTGACAAATGAATTCTAAAATGCATATGGAAATACAATAGAATAGCCAAAACAATTTTGAAAAAGAACAAAGTTGAAAGGCTTACACTACCTGATTTTAAGACTTATAAAGATGCAGCAATATAGCATGGTGCCGGTATAAATATAGACAACAGTTCAGTGGAGCAGAATACAGAGTCCAGAAATAAACCCATGCATAAATGATCAATTGATTTTTGAAAAAAGTACCATGGCAATTCAATGGGGAAAGGAGAATCTTTTCAATGAATGATGCTGGAATAATTGAATAGCCATATGCAAGAAGAAAAAAAAAAAGAACCTCAATTCTTACCTCACACCATATACAAAAATTAACTTGGAAAGGATCATAGACCTAATACGAGAGCTAAAACCATAAAACTTCTATAAGAAAACACAGAGAAAATTTTGGAGACCTTGGGTTTGGCAAAGATTTCTAAATATGACCGTAAAAGTGCAAAGTATTAAAAAAAAAAAAATCAAGGGGCGCCTGGCTGGCTGAGTCTGAAGAGTATGCGACTCTTGATCTCAGGGTCATAAGTTCAAGTCCCACATTAAGTGTAGAGATTACTTTAAGTAAGTAAGTAAGTAAATAAATAAATAAGTAAAATAACAAATTTGACTTCATCAAGTTAAAAATGTTTGCTCTTCAAAAGATACTGTTTAACAAATGAAAAAGTAAGTCATATACTGGGAGAAATTATTTGCAAAGCAAATATCCAACAAAGCACATCTGTCCTGGAATAAATAAAGAACACTTACAGCTCAATAGTAAAAAGACAACCATCTTATCTTCAAAATAAGCAAAAGATTTGAACAAACACTAAACCCGAGAAGATATTTGGATAGCAAATAAGCACCCTGAAAAGCTGCTCAACATCATGTTATTAAGGAAATACAAATTAAATCCACTACATTATATACCCTCGACATACCCACATACCCACTGGAATGGCTAAGATTTTTTTTAATAAGATTTTTTAAATGTTTATTTATTTTTGAGAGAGAGAGAGAGAGAGAGAGAGAGAGAGAGAGACAGAGTGTGAGTGGGGGAGGGGCAGAGAGAGAGGGAGACAGAATCTGAAGCAGGCTCCAGGCTCTGAGCTGTCAGCACCGAGCACAACGTGGGGCTTGAACTCACGAACCGGGAGATCATGACCTGAGCTGAAGTTGGATGCTTAATGGACTGAGCCACCCAGATGCCCCTGGAATGGCTAAGATTAAAAAGGCTGGGGGGAGACTGATCATACCAGATACTGGCAAAGATATAGAGCAGTTGGAATTCTTATACACTGCTGGTGGCTGTGTATAATAGTACAACCAATCTGAAAAACAATCTGGCAGTTCCTTAAAAAGTTAAATATACATTTACCATATGACCTAGCCATTCTACTTTCAAGAGAAATAAGAGCACAAAGATTTTTATGCAAATGTTCTTGGTACCTTTATTTGTAATAGCCCCAAACTGGAAACTCAAATGTCCATTAACTAGTGAATGGAGAAACAAACTATTGTATATTTATATGATGGACTACTACTCAGTAATAAAAAGGAATGAGCTATTGATACATGCAACAACATGGGTGAATCTCAAAATAATTATGCTAAGTGAAACAAGCCAGAAACAATAGAGTACATTTTTGTGATTCCATTTACATAAAATTCTAGGAAATGCAAACTAATCTGTAGTGACACAAACAAGTTAAAGTTTACCTGGGGGTGGGAGAGGAGGTTGAGGGGAGGGAAAGAGGGATTATAAAAGAAACAAGGAGACTTTGGGGGGTAGGATATGTTCATTATCTTGATTGCGGTGGTTTCATGATTGTATTCATGTCAAAACTTATCAAATTATTCACTTTAAATATGTGCAGTTTATTATATGTCAATTATACCTTGTATAATGCTGTAAAAAATATTCTTTGGCTCCCCCCCAAGCCTACTGAATCTGAAACTATGCAAGTGGGGCCCAGCAACCCATTTTTAAACAAATACTCCAGGTGATTCCGATGCACAACAAAATCTGAGACCACTGATTTAGGTGACAAACTCCCAGCAGGTGGTTGAAATAAGGCTTTGGACTGGAGTACAGATTTCAGAGTGACCTGCTTAGAGGTCAGAGCTGAAGTTATAACATGAGGGGGTTTAGAGAGGAAAGAAACAGAAAGCAAGAGGTGAGACTAGAGAATACCTACCCCCAGGAGACAGAGGAAAAAGAGGAGCAGGTGACAGAAGCAAGGAAAAAGGGATCTGAGGTTCGGGGGAGC
Organism: Panthera uncia; assembly: GCF_023721935.1. Taxonomy (NCBI): domain Eukaryota; kingdom Metazoa; phylum Chordata; class Mammalia; order Carnivora; family Felidae; genus Panthera; species Panthera uncia. Next base: position 57,125,963 of record NC_064818.1, on the reverse strand, counting down.
AACATAACAGATGCCAAGGAAGACATTTTAAGATATGAGGTGATCAACAATGCTGATACTAATGTGGCATTTCCGTAAATGGTGTCCAGTTTCCAAATCCTTTTCATGCATGTTAGTGTGTTAACCGTGCCAGGGCTGGGCAGAGAGACATTGATGATGTTATACCTGGTAGGCAGCACTGTCTATGGGAGAGAGCCCAGGATTTGGACCTGGACAAACCTGGATAGAATCTAGCTCCTTTGCCTACTCGTGTGTACATTTGGTCAAATTTCTTGAACTGAATTTCCATTTTCCTATTTTCAAAATGGGATAATTCTACCCACTAAGAAGGTAGAATATTTGTGGTATTTTGACTTACAAAGTTGTGCGTTTCTTTACACTTTTCACCTTCACCTCATAACTCCTCACCTTACAGATAAAGAAACTGAGGTCCAGAGTGGCTACATGATGTACTCCGGGTCACAGGGCTGGTAAATATTCCATTCTGGAAGCACATTCTTGACTTGTAACCCACGGACCACTGGCTAGGTGTGTAGATGGGCCTCAGGAGCCTGTGAAACTGCCAAAATCATGTGCAGACTGGATAGGAGTTCCTGACATGTGTTTTTCCTGGAGCAAGTGTTCATTATTTACATTGGCATCTCTATGGGGTCCAGGATCAAAAATGGTTAAGAACTTCTGCTCAAAGGTCAGTTGTATTTAGGGACACCTGGCTGACTCGGTCAGTAGTGCATGTGGCTCTTGATCTTGGAGTGATGAGTTCAAGCCCCACACTGGGAGTAGAGTTCACTTAAATTTTAAAAAGTCAGTTGTATTTATTTTTCCCTAAGTGCCTTGATTCACACCCCATAATTCTCAGCCATCCCTTCTCCCACCACATATCTTCTTCCAGAACATAGTTTCGCTACTTCCTTGCTAACTGACCAGTCTGCAAACCAGGAAACTTGCATGGTCTCATCTCAGATCATTTATTCATGAGCACTTGCTGATCACCTGCAGATCCAATTGGCACCACCTCTGGTTGCGGGAAGGACCCAAACATGGATGAGGATCCCACCACGAAGGAGCTTACAATCTGGTAGGGGAGGCAGGCAGGGATAGGGAGAACTACGATATCTATAGACAGCCTGTGATGAGAAACATGAGAGAAGGGGCACAAGCAAAGGTCTGGAAAGATTGCATTTGGACTGGCTCGGCCCTGACCCCTGGCAATCTATCTACATGTTTGTCCATTCAGAGTTGTACAACCCTCAGCTTCATCTTTATGCTTCAAGCCATCACAACTTGCCTTCCACCCACCACTTTGATGAAATGCTGTCCTCAAGTTCAATCAGAAACCCCTTGTCCTCTTCAATAGACTCTGCCACTTTTATCTTTGTTGCTGTCTCTGTGACACTGAGCTGTGTTGGCTGAGGCCCTTTTGGGTCTCCTTCCTCCTGGGCTTTCATGACAGCAGCATCTCCTTGTCCTCGCCCCACCCTGTTTCTCTTGGATCTCTTTTATCTTCCATCTCACACTTGTCAGTTCCACCTGCAGCCAACTCTTCCCTTTATTTACTCACTAGGTGGCTTAATCCAGGCCCATGGGTCCACTGACCTTTACACAAACGATCCCCACACATTTTTTCCCATCCAGCCTTTCTCAGAGCTCAGTTCTGAATAACTGACTAGCCCCTCCAGCTGGATTCCTCAAGAATCTTAATTTCAACACCTCCCCCATACCAAATCCATTTGTGTGCTCCCAGAAGTAGTCACCCAAACCAGAAGCCTGGGAGTCACTGTGAATGCCATCTTTTTCATCACCTCTTTCATCCACACCATCACTAAATCCTGTGAATTTGGCCTCTTAAAAGCTTTTATATATTTATATTTTTAAATTTAATTTTGTTTTTTAGCAAGAGAGAGAATGCAAGCAGGGGAGAGGAGCAGACAGGGAGTGAGAGGGAGAGAGAGCAAGAGACAGTGAGAGAGTGAGAGAGTGAGAGAGTGAGAGAGAGAGAGAGAGAGAGAGAGAGAGAGAGAGAGAATGGATCGCAAGCAGGCTCCACACTCAGTGCAGAGCCCAATACGGGGCTTGATCCCACGATCCTGGGATCATGACCAGAGCCAAAATCAAGAGTCTGATGTTCAATCAACTGAGCTACCCAGGCGCCCCGCCTCTTAAAAACTTTTAAACTGGCCTCTTCTTCCCCACCTCTGCTGCATCTGTCTTAGCTATGCCCTCACCATAGGTTTCTTGAATACCTGCAGAAGCTGTCACAATGCAGCTTCCACTGGTCTCCACCCAGCCCAGGCTGGCCTGTAGTTCATCTTCCCTGAGGCTTGCCACATGCCAGCCTCACCCCCACCGTCTCACATCATCCTTACAACTCTAACCAGCAGGCACAATTATTATCCCCATCTTACAGACAAGGGACTTGAGGCACAGAGAAGTTAAGTCACTTGTTAGTAACACGGCTAGTAAAGGACAGTGCCAAGATTATTCTAAAATGCAAACAAATCTTCACACATTGCCCTAAAATCCTTAAGGGCTCCCCATCCTCTTAATACAAAAACTCAAATTCTTTAGCATAGCAATGCAGACCTTCAGATCTGAGCTCTGCCTACTTCTACATTCAGCATTGTCTTTGGGTTTTAGCAATACTATTCTTTATACCAGAAACTCCCCTTTTCCCTACACACCCCCTTCCTAGTTTTTCCCCCTACTTATTCTCCTAAAGGCTCATGTATTGTCTCATACAGGAAGGCTTTCTTGAGTGCTTCACCCTTCCCAGTTGGGTAGGCACCCATGATGGACACTGTCATGTACCATCCAGATCCCCTTCAATGAGGAACTTTCCCTAGTTGCTGGGAGTGCTATCAGACAGTCCCGTCAGCTCCTGCTGGAGAATGGCCTCAGCTGAAGACAGCTGCCTAGCCCAAGGTCATGCCTGCTTCTTAGGGCTACCCACCCTCTGACTATCAATGTGGCGGCATAAGAGCTGAGCCCTCTGGCCTCAAGTTTGGAAAAAGCTGAAGGGCCATTCCAGTTTGAGTGCCACAAAAGGTCGGCTCTGTCTAATCCTGATTCCTTCCTCTTCTCCCACGGGTTTTGATCCCTCGAGCTTCCTGACAGCACCTTGCACATTAATCTTGATTTCAGAATCTGCTTCTTGGAGAAGCTTTTAGTGCTTATGACTCAACTAGGCTCTGAGCTCCCTGAGGATTCAGTGATCTGAGGCTGGGGCACTACAGGAGAAAGGCAGCAGTCCCCATGAACCTCAGCCCCAGTGGTGTAGCTCGTTGAATGCGGGGCAGTAAGTGACAAACCCTCTGTCTCCATTGATCCACCTGGTCATGGCTTCTTAACCAGATAATTCATTTCCAGGTAGCCCTGGACTTCCTGGCCCCAGGTGGGTCATTAATTTGGTGACTCCTGCTGTCCTCCAGCACTCCCCTGACCACTGCCCCCCAGAAACCCCCAAACCATACTGTGAAGCCCGAGCATTGATTTCAGAAGGCACAAAGCGGGGATATATGGCAACAAGGATATAGTACTCTGTCATATACTGTGACCACTATGAAAATGGATTACTTGTACTTAAATTGCTCCCAGCCAAGATAACGTAGACCCTCACAGAACCAGCAGTCTCAGACCTCACATCCTTGAGTACAAACTTCAATTCCTAGTCTGATCCTCAAAGCAAAGAAACAGCATGGTGTTTTGGAAAAGGCACAGCTTTGGAGTCAAGTAAATCTGAATTCAACTCCTGAATCTTCTCTGTGTTGGTGGTGAGACCTTGGGCAAGTCACATCAGCTACCTAAAGCTTCATTTTCCTGTCCATGGAACAGATGCGGTGATGACCCCTTCTAATAAGGATTTGTTTTGTTTTGTTTTAATTGAGATGCCACATATAAGACCCTCTGCACACAGGGGCCACTCAGTACCCGACAGTTCTCTTCCTCTAAACTTGATAATCCAGAACCCTCAGAGCCAAAGCATAACAGAATAATAACTATTACATCTATAGTACTGACTATATGCTAGGCACTATTCTAAGCACCCTACTATACCAACTCAATTCTTTCAACAATTCTGTGAGGTGGGTACCATTATTAACCTCATTTTGCAGATGAGGAAATGAGACAGAGAAGTTAAGTAATTTGCCTAAGATCATACAGCTAGGAAGAGGTGGAGCCAGAATTAGAACCCAGGTAGCCTGGCTCCAGATCTGTGCCCTGGGGGTGGGAGGAGCATACTCAGCACACAGTAAGTCCTCAAGGAAGCTTGTTGATGTTAAGGAAGAAGTAGGGAGGTAGGACAGCAAGGTGGAGGAAGAAAGAATCACTGGGCAAAGTAATGAGGAAGGGTGAGGAAACAGGTAACCCAAAGGATATACCAGGGCCTGCTTGGACAGAATGGAACCGAGAATATGAAAGGTCTTGGGGATGAGCTGTTCATAAGCCTGGAGGAGCCTGGGCTCTGACCAGAGCCCAGGTAGAAAGCATAAGATATGACAGTGGAACTTCTTGGTGTTTGTGTCAACATTTGTAGTTGGAGGTCAGTGTGTACATAAACAAGGGCATATTTGGTGCATGTGGGTCTGAGTGGGGAAGGGGAAACCAGGGAAGGTTTCCTGGAACAGATAACATCTAAGTACAGCTTTAAAAGTAGTGGAATGTGGGGACTCCTGGGTAGCCCAATCGGTTAAGCGTCTGTCTTAGGCTTGGGTCATAATGTCACTACATCGGGCTCTGTGCTGACAGAGCCCCTCTCTCTCTGCCCCTCCCCTCTTCTCTCTCTCAAAATAAATAAATGAACTTGAAAAAAAAAAAAAAGAAGTGGAATGTGGTTTGTAGAGAAGCAGGAAACTGCAGCCCTGTCAAGGAAGGTGACCAGTCTTGAAAGACCTGTAGGGGTGGGAGTGGAGTTGGAAGGGGTAAATTGGGGCCTGTAGTGGAGAGCTCTGAATGCCATGCTGAGTCATCTTCAACAATGGGCATTTGCTCAGAGTAATGCTTCCGAAAGAATAACTAGGCAGCAGGAGATGAAGGGCAACAATGAGGAGGGAGGCTCTAACAGTCAGGAGGAATACCCCAAGGGCCACCAACTGCCTGCATCTGTGTGAAGTCATCTCTACCACTCCCCTGGTCCCCTGACGGACTAGTTATCCCTTCTTTTTTTTCTTCCTTTCTCCCTCCCTCCCTCTCCTCCCTTCCTTCCATCCCCCCCCCCCCCCATCTACAGCTGTTCATTCAGTCATTCATTTGATAAATAAATTGCTATTGAGCACTTACTGAATGCTTAGCTCTGTGCTAGTCTGGGGATATTAAAGGTGGCTAAGATGTGATTCCTATCCTCAAGGAACTTGTGACCTGGAACTTACCATGAAGAGTGATAAGGAAACCAATTTCACCATACAGTGGGTGAGGGCTGATATGGTATTCTATACACATGGCCATGGGAACACCCAATCAGAGTGGGTCAGGGAAGACTTTCTGGAGGTGTCTGTGGTCTGTTTGTCTACATATGTCTCTGCCAGTCCTCCCATTTATCTCACCATGCTCCAGTCCATATTTCATTTGTCTAATTCACCTCTGTCCATTTGTGTATTTACTTCATACCCACCTACAAACCATCTTGCCTATCTCTGTGTCAGTTTGAAGAATCTGTTTATTGTCTAACTGTTGGTCTCTTGGTCATCTAGCTGTATGTCTTTCTATTGGTTAGTCTCTCCACTTAGGTATCTCTTCAATTCTCCAGTATTTGTCTGATTTGTCAGTTGATTTGTGTAGCAATTAAGATGCATTTGGCTGCAAGTAACAGATGGCCCTACCAAAAGCAGCTTAAATGATAAGAAAAATATTATCTCGCATAACAAGAAGTTTGGGCGCAGGGAGGTTCCTAAATTAATGTAACTCAGTGGTATCATTGAACACCCAGATTCTTTTCACATCTCTGCCACCCTTGTTATGTCAGCTCTTGATTCTGGAGGAACCTCAAGGTTTTAAAAAAGGCTGCAGCTGCTCAGCACGTTGCATTTTAATACAGTGAATTCCAAGATCCAATAGGAGAAAAGAGGGCATTTCTCTTCCCTGGACCCTTTTATAAGTGAGATAAAATTTCTCCAAAGTCTCCTTAAGAGACCTCTTCCCACATTTCAGTGTTTCAGAATTATAACATGTCATTCCTAAATCAATCCCCAGCAAGTTGAAAGGAATTACCATGATTTTCCTGGACTAAGATTCACCTCTGGGACAAGGGAGGGGTTCAACCCCTCCCCTGCAAAGCACTTGGTCTCTAAACACCAAACAAAAGCATGGGTTCTATTAGCAAGGAAGGAAGATGGGATATGGGGCATGGCTACAGGCCCATTCTGTATTCTGAGCTATACATCCATCTTCTCTGTGCAATCAGCTGTCCATCTATCTGTCTATCGATTGGTCTGCCTGTCTGTTGGTCTGTCAGTCACTCCTAGAGATCGTCTGCCTGCCTGACTATTCACGTCAGTCTGTGTGCCTACCTGTACATCTATTTATCCGTGTCTCTATTTGTCTTTTGGTCTGTCTATAAATAAATCTATTAATCAGTTTGTGTGTTCAGTCAGTATGTCTATCTGTCTCTGTTCATCCATCCATCTTGAGTTTCTGCCCACTATTGCTGTTCTATCCCTCACCTGTCCCATATTTAACAAACGGATAGCTCGTTTCCTTTTTTCACCATGGAATGGTCTGAAACTCTTGAAATCATCATTCTGAACAAAGCACACACCTCAGGACCAGAGTTTTTCACCCTACCACCCCATGGTGCACAATATCCCCTCTTCCCAGGTCCTTCCCAGAGGCTGGATTGTTCACGACGTCTACCACTGGTAGTCAGGCCCTCCCTAAGCTATCTGAGCTCCCAGAGTGATTCTGTTCATTCATCATTCTTGAATGAATATATACTGGGTACTTACTACGTGCCGAGCCCTTTCTTAGGTGATGGGCATACAAGGGGGATACATAGTTCCTGCCCCTACTGGGCTTACAGTCTATGCACAGACATGTCCACACAGCCTCACTTACATAGGCTTATATACCACAATAGATGCTCCCATGTGTGTGTACACACAGTTCTCAAATATACATTTACAGACATACACAGCCACATTCCGGCTGTCAGCCTCTGTAAACATTTGTTGAGCCTAATACATGTATGGCACTTAAATTGGTACTGTTGAAAAGCACATCTTTCTTTCAAAGGCACACACGTACACACACTTACAGAGTTTACCGCCTTGGGACCCCAATAGCAGGGCACAGGAAAGTGGCACAGGTTCTTATTTCCAATCCCTCACCTAGTCTGGACTCCCGGCATGACCTTGAGTCATCACTTCTTGACCATATGGTGTCCCCGTGCACAAAAGGGGCGATGCCTGGCCCAGAGACGACCAAACCCCTCTCGTTCTCTGAACTGCTCTACTCATGTTCCTCTGTGGCATAAAAGTTGCTTCCAGTCTCTCACTGGAAATACGTCTCTGTCCTTCCCCCTCTTTCAGTCTGTCTGGCTGTCTCCAGAGGGTCACCCTGACAGTGCTCCTGCTTTTGTGTTTCCCTTTAGAGTGCGACAGTGTCTGGGGATGGGTCTCTGTCTTTGTGTGATGTTTGTGTACTAGGGTGTTCAAGTTCATGTCTGAGTATACATTTGAACTGCTGTGTATTCCTATGTGTGTCTGCTGTGGGTCTCTGTGTGTTTTTATCCAAGTGTGTATGTGTGTACACACTCACATACATACACACACAGGCGCGCACTTGGCTCCCCTAATATGCTGAACGGGCCATTACGCCTCTTGCATGTGGGGCTGGGGGTGGATGGGGAGGGGGGACAGAGGGAGGCAGCAGGATTCTGTAAGAACATTAAATCCCAAATAAAGTAGAAAATATTTTTTAAAATTACCGACTTCCCGTTTTCTCCGAAATGGAGTGAAACGAGGCTGGTCCCGAGGCGGGGGCTCCGCGGGGCCAGCCACTGGAAAGGGGCAGCGCTTTATTTTTTATTTTTGTAATAAGAGGAACTGAATTAGAAAAAACGGGGAAGGAAGAGCAGAGTCAGATTGTTAAAGGATTCAATGAGCTGTGGCCAATGTATTCGAAAGGTGCTTAAGGCAGCAGAGCCGCTCACCAAACACACACTCGCATGCACGCACACACACACACACACACCAAGGCACCACATACCGCCATCACACTCACACGACCAAGACAAAGGCACATTCAACCACATTCACACTGGGACACACACTCAGAGACGCACACAGGGTGCACAGACCCACTAAACCCACCCCGCATATCCCCCCCACATAGCCAGCACACTCTCCAAGACACAAACATCTATCTCAGGTGCCAGGGCAACTCAGATACACCTCGAGACACAAAATCATCTATTGTGAACAGACACACACAACGATACAGATGCCCACAGACAAACACATGCATTCATGGTCACACAAAGACACTGACCACTCTTGGATCCATACAGATATTTTCATATATTTTGCTTATAAGGACCAAACATGCATCTAACACCTGTGTATTCACTCTTGCAACAAACTCATCATAAACAGAGTTCACGCTTACTACTCTCACCCAGACACCCACTATAACTGATACACACAGACATCCAGGCCCCTAGACACACCCACACCATCACACACAGTCACCCAACACGCCCCACATGCAATTATTAACAATGATACCACACGTTTATAAAGAGATTTACAGTTGACCATTTATTTCAGTCCATTTAAGCCCAACAATCATCCTGTGGAACAGGTACCCTCATCCCTACTTCAGAGATGAAGGGACGAAGCTCGGGGAGGATAAATGACCTATCCAAAGCCACACACCAGCAACAGGCCACACCAGGAAGCAAGCCTCCTGTTTTAAGATTTCAATTCCCATAAGCAGAGCGCTGAACACACACACACACACACACACACACACACACACACACACACACACA